>NC_063351.1:11384868-11423791 GCF_021869965.1 Rhincodon typus
TGTGTGTGTGTGTGTGTGTGTGTGTGTGGGAGAGAGAGCAGTTTCCGGGTCTGCACACTGGTTCGCGGTGGCGGTGCTGAGCTGAGGGGAGCCGGGCGGTTCCTGTGATCGTGCCGGCCTGGCTGCTAGCGCTTGGCTTCGTGCTGCCGTGTCTTTCCCGGGACAGCCTGGGCTCTGGCCGATCCGAGCCGAGCGATGCTGCGACTGAGCGGTGCAGCTCCGGGAGCGGGGGCACGGAGCCGGTGCTCGCTGCTCCTCCTGTGGCTTGGCATCCGATTGTGCTCCGCGTCTAGCGGCCGCTACCCCTGGGCTGAGCATTACGGCACCAAGTCCAGGTATGAGGGACTGGGTGCGGAGCCACTCCCTGGCACCAGCTGGCTAGCACCTGCCAACTGCACCGCCCTGCACCTGAATGCTGTGGTCCGCCATGGCACCAGGTACCCAACTAGGAAGAACGTGCCCCGCATGAGGGAGATCCACCAGCTCATCAGAGAGCAGGGCGATCAGGGCAACAGCCTGGTGCAGGCTCTGGTGGGTTGGCACATGTGGTACAACGAACGCATGGACGGCAACCTTCACCCCCTGGGCACCTCCGAAATGGTCAGGCTCGCCAAGCAGCTGGCCACCAGCTTCCCCGCTCTCTTCACCGCCCGCGCTTACCGAGAGAGCAGGCTCAAATTCTTGACGAGCTCCAAGCACCGATGCGTCAACAGCACCAGGTCTTTCATCCAGGGGTTGGAGAGCCACCTGAACCTGCGGGACCAGGCTGGCGGGCAGTGGGAGGTCAACGACAGGCTGCTGCGTTTCTTCGACCACTGCCAAAAGTTCATAAACCGAGTGGAAAACAATAACACGGCCCTGCATCAAGTGGAACTCTTCAAGAGGGGCCCAGAGATGGAAAGGGTAATGAGAAACATGGGAAAGAAACTTGGCATCTCACCAGAGGCTCTAACCACCAGTAAGTACTATCAACTAACGCATTTTAAACAAATATTACAGGATCTTTGGTGGATACAATGAGGACAACCTCAAGAACAGTTTGGTGCCTCACCTTGTTGTTTGACTACCACTCTGGCTCCACATTTCCTTCTGGCTCCTTTCAACTTCTGTATGATGGGCAGGTATTACTCAGTGACTATTAGCCTTTACTCTGGCTTTGAGGTGAGTAAACAGCATAATGTTCACATAAAGTAAAAATATGTAAATTGTGAAACAAAATAATTGAGCTACATTCAAACCCAAAACACGGCACATTGGTTTACGTCACTGGTCATGATCCACAATGATCTAAATATGCACTAACCTCTGAATTTAAACAGAAGTAATTCCTATCACTGCCCCATTTCTGTATTTCAGCAATTAATTGTACTAGCGTAATCTACTTAAATTCAACACCAACTGCCAGCCATGCAATACAGGGAGAGCTAAAAATCTAGTCCCAGGCTTAAGGCCTATATTCAACAGTCTCCTTAATGTAGTAATTCAAAAACAAGTTGAAAGACACAGTTGAGTGTAAGTTGGTATCACCATGGCTTGTATGATATCGCTGTGTAATTTATTTTTACCTATTTTCTTAATTTACTTCATAGAACATCACACAAGTTTTGTTGTGTAAAGCCTAATGCTAACTTTGCTTGTGTGGTTTTGTGTATTTCCCTGTTCGTCCTCCCAGCTAATGCAGAATCGCTGCAGTTGATTTTGTTGTGTTCATTTGTGCAACTGAATGCATTTGAAAATACTGAACTCACAACTCGTTTCACAGCATTTTGAAACTCAAATACTGAGTGATAACAGTATTGACAAAGTCAGCAGATGTTTTTTAAACACAAGTTGTTTCTCTCTCCGATCTCAATGCCTCGATGTCTGTAGTTTAATTGTAAATTCTGATCTATGAAGATTAGCATGTCTAATTCTCAGGCTACAGCAGTGTCTGTTTGGCAGGGTTGTGGCTCAAATTCTATCATGAAGTAAGGCTTGTGGAACCTAGCAATCATTTTCCAGCTTTCCATTATGAGTTGAAAGTGCCAGTTTACACTGGAAATAATCACAATGTTTTATATTTCCCCTGGGGAATTACTTTTTTAAAAATCAAAGCAGCAAGAACACCATCAAAATTGAAATGAGAGGTGAATCAAGAACTAGTGATTTAGTGACATTACATTTAGGTTTTAAAAGCTTTATAATTTGTCAGAAATGAAAGATGTGAGGGTACACACTTGAACAATTCTTTGGCATCCTAGGATGTGGCGCCACCATTGTGGCACAAGAATCTTCTGTTTTTTGAGGTTACACCATTGCTGCTATCAAGAACGTTGGAATGAAGCATTGTGAAAAGCTGAAAAAATCTAAAATTACTGAAATGCGTGTGTGCAATGAACTGCCACAGAAAGTAATGGATGCTGGTACAGTTACATTGTTTAGAAGATATTTGGATAAGTTGATGAACAGGAAAGGTTTGGAGGGATATGGCCAAGCACAGGCAGTTCGGATTAGTTTAGTTTTAGAACATGGTTGACTTGCTGTAGTTAGACTGAAGGGTTTGTTTCCATCTGTATGACCCTACTAATGCTGTGTATTCTGCAACTAAACAGCTAATGCTTGTTATGGACTGAAATCTAAATACTCGGGTATATGATTGTAGGTGAAGCTTATTATCTTATGCAACTTAGGATGTTTGTTTCAGGTTGATGACATGGACTATGTGATGTCTACAGCACAGAAACAAAACTTTGGACTGAATTGGTCATGCCAGTAATAAGGTTATAAGCAAACCTCATCTAATCTTATCAGCATTTTATTCTATTCCCTCTCCCTCACTGATCTATTGAGCTTTACCTTAAATGCTTGTATAACAGCAGCTAGGCCTACTTTTCCACGAGGAGCGAGAATTTTAAAAATAAACAATTTTCACTTTTGGCAAGCTGCAACCAAAACAACTTACTCAGCACAAGTGCCTGCATGGAACCATCGTCAGTACAAAAACCTTCGTGCTGTAATAGTGACTCATCAAAATCGAATCCTGGTTATCTGTGGTCCAATCATCATCAGCATCTTGAAGTACAATACTATATCTGATATTAGAAAGGCATTCATGGTGGATTTAGTAAAAATTCCGCCTCTAAATAAATCTTGCAAAAAGATGTTGCGGTGCCATATTCATTCTGCAAGTGAAGACAACTTCTTGTTACAGTTTGCACAGGAATGGGAAGATGCGAACCATCACTGCTCAGATTGTGGAGTTCAGGATAAAGTTTATTCGAATCCCTGCTCTTTCAGTCCCCATGCTGAGCCGTGCACAATGGGACAGAGCAAACGTCAGTGTGGCTGTTTCCTGGAGAAGGAGAGTGACGCGAGACCCCATTTCTTCCAAAGTCGTGCAGAGTTTGTCCCATGGTTGAATATGTGCTATGGTTCCTATGCTAAGATTATGTACAAACACATAACAATGTTTTGTTTTCAGAATGTTCCTTCCTCGCCACCATCCAGTTTTACCCTCCCCAGTTCCACTCAAGGCTGGAGTTCCAACAGACAGCAGAACATCATGTCCCATGCTGTAGTTGGTCTTGACCAAATATCTGTTTTGGAAGAGTTTTTGATGCAGCGTAACATGCCCTCTAAATCTACCTGAATTCAGTCCTTAGACTTTCCTCATCTAAGGAAAGATATCTTGGCATTGGAGACAGTCTGGAGAAAGTTCATTAGGCTGATCCTGGGTGTGGAGGTACTGTCTTATGAGGAGAGTTGAGTATTTGGGCCTATACTCATTGAAGTTTTGAAGAATGAGAGGCAACTTTATAGAAATATGCAAGTTTGTTATGGTTCTTGACAGGGTAGATGCAGAGAGTTGATTTCCCCTTGTGGGAAATCTAGAACTACAGGGCTTAGTCTCATAATAAAAGGTCGCCCTTTTTAAGACAAAAGATCAGGAGGAATTTCTTCTCTCTGAGGGTTGTGAATCTGTGAAATTCTTTCCTGCAGAGAGCTATCAAGGCTGGGTTGTTAAGTATATTCAAGAGATAGATTTTTAATCAGTAAGGGAATCAAGGGTTACAGGGAGAAGGCAGGAAAGTGGAGTTGAAGATTTTCGAATCTGCCATAATCACATTGACTGGTAGAGTAGACTTAGGCAGAATGGCCTACTTCTGCTCCTATACGTTGCGATCTTATGGTCAATATTCACTAATGGGATAACCGATGGAGCTTCTGGAATTGATTATGGACAAGTTAATAGATTGCTTTTGCTGTAGTTCTTATCACGTGAAGCTGACATTTAAAGTGAAAGTTTGAGTTTCCACTGGATCACTCAAAGAATGACATAGTTAGTGTATCGTGACATTGGAAGGTAAGGCCCAGGATTTGTGTCACTTGTTCTCTTGCTGATCTCAGTCTTGGCCAGAAGGAGAAGTCAGGTGGAGGTGAGACATTCTCTTCTGGGGAAGGAGTATGATTAACATTTGAGTGGTGCCCCTTGTCCTTAACCTAGTTGCTTGCTGTGAAAATTGACCAAGGAATATTTGACCGTGTTCACTCAAAAGCTGTCAAAGGTTGGTGAGAGAATCTTTGTTGCAGTACTTGATCCTAAATATGATGGTTGTGTGTGTCTGAACACTGCATAGCAATGTTTCATGTTTTAACATTTATTGTTACGCTTGGTTGCAACAGCAGCATCAAGAGAAGGAACCTGAGGTGATCATTTTGCACCTCCAAGTACAGGGCACGGAGACTAACTCTAGGCTGACCCCTGTATAGGAGCTCTGTGTGGAATCAGCTAACAGAGCGAAGAAAGTGCAAAGAAATACTAGTTCTGTGCTTGAATGCCTTTTAGTGCTCTCCTCTGGCTTCGTAAATGCTGAGTGCTGGACACAGGAAAAGAAGCAGAACATGTTCTCAGCAGTGTGCAATGACAGCAAAGCTGCTGAACTGCCATACAGTTCACTGATCACTTGAATTCTAATTCCCAGGAAAGGAGGGTTGCTTTGAAGGCTGGCATTTATTAGTCTCCCTTGTTGCTCCATGACAGGTGTAGCGGCCCTATCTAATAAACTGCTGCTGCCTCCTGGGGTGAGTGTGCTCTCATAATGTGACCTTGTAATTTTTTGTAGCAGTTTGCCATAACTGAGTAGATTCCTAAGTGACTGAAGAGGATAGTTAAGAGTCAGCAATGTTCATGCGGAACTGGAGTTGTATATGGACCCAGATGAGATAAGGTCAGCTTGTCTCCTTCCCTAGAGTACAAGAGTGAATCAGGCAGGTTTTTAATCAGAGTCTGACAGCTTCATAACCACTTTACTGATATCAGGTTCTTATTTCTTGATCTTTCTTTAAAACTCTGATCAAATTCTCAAATGAATATGGGATTTGAACTCACATTCTCTTGCATAACTGTTCTTACAATTGTATACCTTTGCTGAAATGAGGTAAGGGCTAAAGGAAGCTCACTGAGTTGCTTCATCCTGTGTACCTTGCTCTGTTTATTCCTTCTGTGAGAATGAAGGAGGGACATACTGCAAGTACTGGCTTAGCTTAGACTCACTCAGCTGATAACTTGTTGTTATAACCTCTGTCTTCTGCCTTTCTGTTAGGAGAGTGAACCCAGGTGAGTTTGGAGACCTGTCCCACAGAAAAAAAAACACGTGTATTTTCATAGCACTTTGGGCAAACTCAGGATGTGTCAGCATTGTTGCAATATATCGCATATAACAGCAAAGTAACAGAGCAATTTCCCACAAGCAGCAGACATGATCAACTTATCTAAAATCCAAAAGAACTGCGGATGCTGTAAATCAGAAACAAAAACAGAAATTGCTGGAAAAGCTCAACAGGTCTTGCAACATCTGTGGAGAAAAATCAGAGTTAATGTTTTGGGTCTAGTGACCCTTCCTCAGGGTCCCGAAACATTGACTCTGATTTCTTTTCACAGACGCTGCCAGACCTGTTGAGCTTTGAGCAGATTATCTGTTATACAGTGTTAATAAGTTATAAATGAAGGCCAGGAGGCACCAGTGATAACTCCTTTGCTTTTTTGAAATAACCCTGTGGGATTTCAATTTAATTTCTCACGTAAAAGACAACACCTGTGACAGCGTAGCACTTCCTTAGACATGTACTGGAGTGTCAGCCTGATTTTTGTCCTCAAGTCTTAGAACTGGATCTGAAATCATAACTGCGTGATTCACGTAGCCCTGGCTGAAAGCGAAAGATAGTATAGCTCTCAGAGACTGCACAGAAGGAAACAGTTAAATAAATGCACTTACCCAAAGTCCTGTCACCTCACAAGTAATGTGAAGTGGTATCATAGAGGCATAGAATAATATAGCACGGAAACAGGCTTTTCGGCCCTAACTGGTCCATGCTGACCATGGTGCCCACTCAGCTAGTTCTAGTTGCCCGCATTTGGTCCACATCCCTCTAAACCCTTCCCATCTATGTACCTATCCAAATGTTTTAAAATGTTGCTATTGTACCTGCTTCAACCACTTTCTCCGGCAGCCCATTCCATACAAGCACCACTCTCTGCGTGAAGAAGTTGCCCCTCAGGTCCTTCTTAAATCTTTCCTCCTCACCTTAAACCTATGCCCTTTAGTTTTCAATTCCCCATCCCTGGGGAAAAAAAACTATATGCATTCATCTTATGTATGCTCTTCATGATTTTATACACCTCAATAAGGTCACCCCTCATTCTCCTACGGAATAAAGTCCCATCCTGGCCAACCTCTCCCTGTAACCACGGCCTACTAGTCCTGGCAACATTCTCATAAATCTTCTTTGCACACTTTCCTGTTTAACTATGTCTTTCCCATAACAGGATGACCAAAACTGTTCACAATACTCCAAGTGTGGCCTCACCAGTGACTTATACAACTATAACATAACATCCCAACTCCTATACTGAATGCCTCAACCGATGAAGGCCAGCATGCTAAATGCCTTCTTCACTACACTGTCCACCTGTGATGCCACTTTCAACGAACTATGTACTTGTAGTCCTAGGTCCCTCTGTTCCACAACACTCCTCAGGACCTTACCATTTACAGTATAAGTCCTACCTTGGTTTAACTTTCCAAGGTGCGACACCTCACACTTATCTGTATTGAATTGCATTTACCAATCCTCAGCCCACTTCCCCATCTGATCAAGATCCCTCAGTAATTTTTGATAACATTCTTCACTCTCAACGATACCTCCTAATTTTGTATCATCCACAAACTTACTAATTGTACATTCACATCCAGATCATTTATGTAAAGAACAAATAACAAAGGTCCCAGCACTGACCCTTGTGGCATGCCACTAGTCACAGGCCTCCAGTCCGAGAAACAACCTTCAACCATCACCCTCTGCTTCCTACCATCGAGCCAATTTGAATCCAATTAGCTAACTCTCCCTGGATCCCATGCGACTTAACCTTCATGACTAGCCTGCCATGCAGGACCTTGTCAAAGGCCTTACTAAAGTCCATATAGTCAACATCCACTGCCCTACCCTCATCCATCCTCTTGGTTACTTCTTTGAAAAGCTCATAAAGGTTTGCCAGACATGACTTCCCATGCACAAATCCATGCTGACTATCTCTAATCAGACCTTGACTATCCAAATGTTGGTTGATCCTGTCCCTCACTATCCTAATGTCAGGCTCACTGGCCTGTAGTTCCCCGGCTTGTCTTTGCTACCTTTCTTAAACAATGGAACAACATTAGCCACCCTCCAGTCTTCCAGAAGTTCACCAGTGACTAAAGATGAAGCAAAAATCTCTGCAAGGGCCTCTGCAATTTCTTCCCTAGCCTCCCACAACATCCGAGAATGGACTTGATCAGGCCCAGGGGATTTAACCACATTAATGCACTTTAAGGCTTCAAAGACCTCCTCTCTGGTAATATTTTTGCAGTCCAAAACATCCCCACGTGCATCCATGATTCTCTCCTCATTCATTAAAAGTCTTCTCCCATTTCCTGTGGCTCCACAAAAAGACTGCCATGCTGATCTTCAAGGGGACCTATTCTCTCCCTTTAGATGTTTTAGTATAGCAGGAATGTTTTACGCTTTGGCTGTTTTTACTTGTACACCTTCAATGCGAGGGACTTGATAGTGTTTGAAATTAAGTCGGCAGTTTATTCACATCATAATGAATCCCTCAGACATTGGTCATTGTTTGTGACTGGTAAAATATGTTGCAGATCCATCCAGGGATAAGGCTATTATTAATCTGGTGTTCAATAAGGCAGATTCAATAAACTATCTCAGAATAAGAGATCCCATAGGGAACAGTGACCGTAACATGGTAGGATTTAGCGTTCAATTTGAGAGTAAGAAATTTGGGTCAGAAACAACTGTGCTTAACTTAAATAGGGAGTAATTACTTGGGATGAGGGCTGAGTTTCATGGAGTGGACTGGAAAGAAGTTTAGCTGAGAAACAATACAAGACACGTTAGAAAAGAGTTCAAGTCTCACAGCAAAGATATATCCCAGTGAGGAAGGAGGATTCTCGGAAGTAGTGAGGGTAGGAGTAGGATAGAGCAGATGAATGCTTGGCTGAGGAGATAGTACAGGGAGGAATTAGTCACATTTTTTGGATCATTGGAATGTCTTCTGGGGTAGAAGTGACCTATATAAGAAGGATGGATTGCACCTGAATTGGAAGGTCTCATGGACTGGCGGGGAGATTTGCTACAGCTACTTGGCAAGATTTAAACTAGTTCAAGTATATGCATGCGTGTGCGTGTGTGTGTGGGGAGGGAGGGAGTTTGGTGGTGGTGGTTGGCACCCAGACTGGGAAAAGGAGTAAGTCAAACAGACAGGAATAAGGCAGAGAACAAGGTAGGACTGATAAACTAAACTGCATTTATTTCAATGCAAGAGACCTAACAGGTAAGGCAGATGAACTCAGAGCATGGTTAGGAACAAGCGATTGGATATCATATCAATTACAGAGACGTGGCTCAGGCATGGACAGGACTGGTGGCTAAATGTTCCGGGGTATAGGTGCGATAGGAAGGATAGGAAGGGGGGCAAGAGAGGAGGGGGAGTGGTATTTTTGATTAGGGATAACATTAAGGCTGTATTTAGGGAGGATATTCCTAGGAATACATCCAGATAAATTATTTGGGTGGAACTGAGAAATAAGAATGGGACGATCAACTTATTGGGATAGTACTATAGACGCCCCAATAGTCAGTGAGAAATTGAGAAACAAATTTGTAAGGAGATCTCAGCTGTCTGTAAGAATAATAGGGTGGTCGTGGTAGGGGATTTTAAATTTCTAAACATAGACTGGGACTGCCATAGTGTTAAGGGCTTGGATGGAGAGGAATTTGTTAAGTGTGTACAAGAAACTTTTCTGATTCAGTATGTGGATGTCCCTACTAGAGAAGGTGCAAAACTTGACCTACTATTGGGAAATAAGGCAGGACGGGTGACTGAGGTGTCAGTGGGGGAGCACTTTGAGGCCTGGAACCATAATTCTATTCTTTTTAAAATAGAGATGGAAAAGGATCAAAACAATTAAAGTTCTAAATTGGAGGAAGGCCAATTTTCACAGTATTAGGCAAGAACTTTCAAAAGTTGACTGGGGGCATGTTCGCAGGTGAAGGATGGCTGGAAAATGGGAAGCCTTCAAAAAATGAGATAACGAGAATCCAGAGACAGTATGTTCCTGTCAGTGTGAAGGGAAAGGCTGGTAGGTGTAGGGAATGCTGGATGACGAGAGAAATTGAGGTTTTGGTCAAGGAAAAGAAGGAAGCTTATGTCAACTGTAGACGGCAGGGATTGATTGAATCCCTATAAGAGTATAAAGGCGGTAGGAGTATACTTCAGAGGGAACTCAGGAGGGCAAAAAGGGGACATGAAATAGCTTTGGCAAATAGGGTTAAGGAGAATTCAAAGGGGTTCTACGAATACATGAAGGACAATAGGGTAAGTAAGGAGAGAATAGGGCTTCTTAAAGATCAACAAGGCCATCTATGTGTCGCACTGCAGCAGATGAGGGAGATACGAAACAAGTATTTTGCATCAGTGTTTACTGTGGAGACAGATATGGAAAATAGAGAACGTGGGGAAATGATTGGCGACCTCTTGAAAAATGTCCACGTTGCAGAGAAGGAGGTGCTGAATGTCTAAAAACGCACAAAGGTGGATAAACCCTGGGATCTGATCAGGTGTGCCCTAGAATTCTGTGGGAAGCTAGGGAATTGAGTGCTGGGCCCCTTGCTGAGATAGCCACAGGTGAGGTTCTGGAAGTTGGCTAACATGGTGCCACTATTTAAGAAAGGTGGCAAGGACAAGCCAGGGAACTATAGACTGGGGAGCTTGACATCAGTGGTGGGCAAGTTGTTTGCAGGAATCCAGAGGACTTATGTAGATTTGAAAAGGAAAGGACTGATTAGGGATAGTCAACATGGCTTTGTGCATGGGATATTGTGTCTTACTAACTTAATTAAGTTTTTTGAAGAATAAACAAAGAGGATTGATGAGGACAGAGCGGTGGACATGATCTATGGACTTCAGTAAGGCGTTCAACAGGGTTCCTCATGGTAAACGGGTTAACAAGGTTAGATCACACAGAATAGAGGTAACTATTCAGACACAGAACCGGCTCAAAGGTAGAAGACAGAGGATGGTGGTGGAGGGTTGCTTTTCAGACTGGAGGCCTGTGACCAGTGGTGTACCAGAAGGCTCGGTGCTGGGTCCATTGCTTTTTGTCGTTTATATAAATGATTTGGATGTGAACATAGGAGGTATGGCTAGTAAGTTTGAAAATGACACCAAAGTTGGAGGTGCAGTGGACAGCAAAGAAAGTTACCTCAGTGTACAACGGGGTCTTGATCAGATGGGCCAATGGGTCAAGGAGTAGCAGATTGAGTTTAATTTAGATAAATGTGAAGTGCTGCATTTTGGAAAGGCAAATCAGGGCAGAATTTATACACTTAATGGTAAGTGTTGCTGAACAAAGAGTGCAGCTTCATAGTTCCTTGAAAGTGGAGTTACAAGTCGACAGGATAGTGAAGAAGGCATTTGGTATGCTTGCCTTTATTGGTCAGTGCATTGAGTATAGGCTATGGGAGGTTCTGTTGCAGCTGTACAGGACATTAGTTAGGCCACCACTGGAATACTGCATGCAGTTCTGGTCTCCCTGCTATAGGAAGGATGTTGTGAAACTTGAGAGTTCAGAAAAGATTTATAAGGATGTTGCCAGAGTTGGTGGGTTTGAGCTATAGGGAGAGGTTGAATAGACTGGGGTTGTTTTCCATGGAGCATTAGAGGTTAAATGGTGACCTTATAGACTTCCATAAAATCATGAGGGACATGGATAGGGTAAGTAGACAAGTTCTATTTCCCAGGGTGGGAGAGTTCACAACTAGACGGAGACAGATTTAAAAGGCATCTAAGGGGCAACTTTTTCACACAGAGGGTGATGCGTGTATGGAATGACTCCCAGAGGAGGTGGTGTAGGCTGGGGCAATTACAACATTTAAAAGCCATCTGGATAGGTATATGAATCGGAAGGGTTCAGAGGGATATGGGCCAAATGCTGGCAAATGGGGCTAGATTTATTTAGGATATATGTGCTGTACGTCTGTATGAACCTATGACTCTGTGAGTGGACAAGACTAGTGTAGTTAACTAAGGAGGTTAAGGTTAGTATCATATTTGAAAGTAGATAGGTACAATGTGGCAAAGATTAGTGGTAAACAAGAGAACTGGGAAAGCTTTAAAACCTGACAAGAGATAACCAAATCAAAAATTAACAGTAGACTACGAGGTCAAACTAGCAAGTAATATAAAAATGGACAGTATGAGTCTCTTTAAATGTATAAAAAGGAAAAGAGGGGCCAAAGTGAATATAGACCTTTTGAGAATGAGGCTAAGGAAATAATAGCAACGGAGAACCAGAAATAGTCATGTTTTAATGGAAGTACTTTGCATCATTCTTCACTGTAGAGGACATTAATAGCCTTCCAAAATACTAAATATTCAATGGGCCCAAAGCAGGAAGGAAATAAACACATTAACTACCATTAAATGGAAAGTACTAGAGGATCTAAGGGGGCTCCAAAGGCTGATAAGTCCCCTGGACTGGTAGGCTACATCCTAGGATATTAACAGAAACAGCTACAGAGATAATGATGCACAAGTAGTAATCTGCAAAGAATCCTTAGGTTCAGGAAAAGACTCAGAGCGTCAGAAAACAGTCATTGTAACATCCTTATCACAAAAAAGCCAAGGAGTCAAAAACAAGGTAACTGTTGACCTGCTTAACATCTGTCATTGGAAAAATGTGAGAGTTGATTATAAAGAATATCATAGACATGCATTGAGAAATAGATAATAAAGTGAGCGTGGCTTTGTGAAGGGGTAAACATACCTGACAGTTGTTACAGTTCTTTAAGGAGGTAACAAGCAGGATAGATAATGGGAAACCTGTCGGTGCAATATAGTTAGATTTCCAAAAGGGTTTTGATGAAGTACTCCATGTAAGGCCACTTAATAAGAGAAGAGACCATGATACTGGGGGGTAGTATATTGTCATGGAGGCTGTCCAGGGAATGTTCACCAAGTTGATCACATAAAAGGAACGATTTTCTTAGGAGGAGAGGTTGCGTAAGTTGGGCTTGTACTCCCTAGAGTTAAGAAGAATGAGAGGCAACCTGTTTGAAAAAAACATGTAAGACTCTCAGGGCTCGACAGAGTAGATGCTGACAGGTTGTTTCCCCTTGTGAGAGAGTCCGAGACCAGAGAGCACAATCACGGATAAGGGGATACCCATTTAAGACAGAGATGGTTCGGAATTCTCTCCAAGGGTAATGAATCTGTGGAATTATTTTTTAATACGAGGCTCGATCAATTAATATTTTGAAAGTTGACACGGACAGATTCTTAATCAGTCAGTAAATCAAGGGTTATGGGGAAAAGGCAGGAAAGTGGAGTTGAGGATTATCAAATCAATCGTAATCTCATTTAATAGTGGGATAAGTTCAAGGGACCAAATAGCCTACTTATGCTCCAACATCTTGTGGCCTGAAAAGAACATAAGAACTAGGAGCAGGAGTAGGCCGTCTGGCCCTTCGAGCCTGCTCCGCCATTCAATAAGATCATGGCTGATCCTTTCGTGGACTCAGATCCACTTACTCACGTTCTCACTGTATCCCTTAATTCCTTTATTGTTCAAAAAAAACTACCTTTTTTTTAAAAACATTTACTGAAGTAGCGTCAACTACTTCACTGGGCAAGGAATTCCATAGATTAACAACCCTCTGGGTGAAGAAATTCCTTCTCAGTTCAGTCCTAAATCTGCTCCCTCTAATCTTGAGGCTATGCCCTCTTGTCCTAGCTTCACCTGCCAGTGGAAACATCCTCTCTACTTCTATCTTATCTATTCCCTTCATAATTTTATATGTTTCTATAAGTTCCCCCTCAATCTTCTGAATTACAATGAATATAATCCCTACCTACTCAGTCTCTCCTCATAAGCCAACCCCCTCAACTCCGAAATCAACCTAGTGAACCTCCTTTGCACCCCCTCCAGTGCCAATACATCCTTTCTCAAGTAAGGAGACCAAAACTGCACACTGTACTCCAGGTGTGGCCTCACCAGCACCTTGTACATCTGCAACATAACCTCTCCGCTTTTTATTTCAATCCCTTTAGCAATGAAGGACAAAATTCCATTTGCCTTCCTAATTACTTTTTGTACCTGCAGACGTACCTTCTGTGATTCATGCACAAGGACACCCAGGTCCCTCTGCATAAGAAAGCGGAACATTGTAAGCTTTCAGGAAGCAACTTTTTACCATTCAAGTAATAATCCTTTTTACTATTGCTCCTACCAAAATGTATGACTTCACATTTATTTACATTGTATTCCATCTGCCAGACCTTTGCCCACTCACTCAATGTATCTATGTTCCTCTGCAAAGTTTCACAGTCCTCTGCACACTTTGCTCTGCCACTCATCTTAGTGTCATCTGCAAACTTTGACACCCTACACATGGTCCCCAACTCCAAATCATCTATATAAATTGTAAATAATTGCGGCCCCAACACCGATCCCTGAGGCACACCACTAGTCACTGACTGCCAGCTAGAATAGCACTCATTTATCCCCACTCTTTGCTTCCTGTTAGTCAATCAATCCTCTATCCATGCTAATGCTTTACCCTTAATGCCATGCATCCTTATCTTATGCAGTAGCCTCTTGTGCGGCACCTTGTCAAAGACCTTTTGGAAATGTAGGTACACCACATCCACTGGGTCCCCATTGTCCACCTTGCTCGTAATGTCTTCATAGAATTCCAAAAGATTTGTCAAGCATGACCTGCCCTTCATGAACCCATGCTGCGTCTGCCCAACGGGACAATATCTATCAAGATGCCTTGCTATTTCTTCCTTGATAATAGACTCAAGCATCTTCCCCACTTCAGAGGTTAAGCTAACCGGTCTATAATTCCCCATCTTTTGTCTACTTCCCTTTTTAAACAGTGGCATCACATTTGCTGTTTTCCAATCTGCTGGGACTGCCCCAGAGTCCAGCGAATTTTGGAAAATTACCACCAGTGCACCTGCTATTTCTCCCGCCATCTCTTTTAGTACCCTGGGATGCATTCTATCAGATGGTGCACTGCTACTATGTCATACTAAAAGGCAATGCAGGCATTATTTATCTCCAGAAAATGAAGGAAATTAAATAAACCTAATTAATTTGAGAACAAGAAGGGAGGAAACAAAACATTCAAATGCACTGCAGTATTTCAATTGTAAAATGCTTTGGAGCTCCTTGAGATTGTGAAAGTTTTACGCAAATTCAAAATTTCTGTGGGGAAGAATAAAAGTCAGGCAAAGTTAAGAAAGTGGAACATTGTAAGCTTTCAGGAAGCAAATTCAGTTATAGAACGTTAGTGTAAAGTGGCTGCTGAAATATAAAGTGACAGGAACAGTTACTGAAAAGTTACATTTCCTGCAGAGCAAAGTGCAAGGGATATGCAACGAAACAATGGAGCTGCAGGCAATGATGTTTGTTGAAATGCCAGAAGGTATAATGCTGACTGAACTATGGCAAGATAATAAAGAGGACTGGCAGTTAATTATTACACTATATAAAAGGGTCAAGAAAGAAGATAGGTGTGGGATAGTTATGCTGAGTAGTGGCAACATAAAAACAGAATTTAACCAGCATTACGATAGGAACAGAATGTATATGAATTGGGATTAAGGATAATAAGAGACCAAACAGATTAATATGGACCACCTAATAATGGAGGTAAATTGAAGGAAGAATTTTTTTTTAAAAATTGTTCAAAATATGGTGGGGCTGTGGGCTATGGCATCATTTATTGTCCATCCCTGTTTGCCCATGACAAGATGGTAGCGAGCTGCTTTCTGAACCCATGCAGTGCTTGTGGTGTAGGGACACCCATAGTGCTGTTAGGCAAGGACTCCTTGGAATTTGCCCCAGCAACAGGAAAGGACCAGTGATATAGTAACAGTTCAGGATGGTGTGTAACTTAGAGGGGTATTCACAGGTGGTGATGTTCCAGTGCATGCACTGTCCTTGTCCTTCTAGATGTTAGAGGTCTAGCATTTGGAAGATGCTGCTGAAGGTGTCTTGATGAGTCGCTGCAGTAAAATTTGCAGATGGTGTACACTGTTGTCACTTTGTGTCAGTGGTGAAGGGAGCGAATTTTGTCGTTCATGGATGAAGGATGCCCGTCCACTGGACTGCTTTGTCCTGGATGGTGTGAGTGTTGTTAGTCGAGCTGTATATAGCCAGGCAAGTGGGGAGTATTCCATCGCATTTCAGACGTGTTTTCAGTATTTTTAATTGTGGACTAAAATTGGAAAGGTGCTGTTTTAAAAACCAAGGTTTGGGGAAGGAGCACTGTGTGTTGGAAATCGAGCCATACTATTCCTGGTCATCACAAAAGTTAAACATGCCATAAAAGTACATTTCCTAATTTATATGAAGAAGGGTCACTGGACCCAAAATGTTAACTAATCCATCAGCATATTGTTGCTAGCCAAATCTACTTTCATACACACTGCCTGACTCCTGCTCATTTGTAGTAACCTTCCCTAGTTCTTGAATAAACAGCAATGTTTTTTTTTATTTTTTTCAAACTGATGTGCTGAGCTTCCCCATATTTCGGAGGAGCCCCACCTCCTCCACTGAGCTGTTTAATTGTCCACCACCATTCACCATTCACCACTGGATGTAGAATCATAGAATCCCTACACTGTGGAAAGAGGCCACTCAGCCCATTGAGTCTACACCAAGCCTCTGAAGACCATCTCACTGAGACCCAGCATCCCCACCCTGTCCCCGTAACCCCACATTTTCTATGGCTGACCCACCGAACCTGCACGTCTTTGGACTCTGGGAGGAATCCCACACAGACATGGGAAGAATGTGCAAACTCACACAGACAGTCACCCAAGGGTGGAATCGAACCCAGATCCTTGACACTGTGGGGCAACAGTGCTAACCACGAGCCACCATGCTGCCCTGTGTGGCAGGACAGCAGAACTTAGATCTGATCCGTTGGCTTAGGGACCGCTTCGCCCTGACAATTGCATGCTGCTTCCTATGTTTGGAATATAGGTAGCCCTGACTTACAGTTTCACCAATTGAGTTTCACCTCAATTTTATGTATGCCTGTCATTGCATCTGGCATGCCCTCCTGCACTCTCTATTGAACTGGGATTGATCTCCTGGCCTGATGGTAACGGTTGAGTGAGGGATAAGCTGGGCCATGACATTGCAGATTCTGCTGGAGTTCAATTCTGCTGCTGTTGATGGCCCACAGCACCTCATGGATGACCAAATACAAAGCTACTCTTGGTGTGGAACATTGAAGCTCCCCCACACCACATCCCCCGCCCCACCCCCCCACCATTCAGAGTACTTTCAATGTGCTTGCTACCCGCATTGCTTCCTGCAAATGTTTTTCAAGATGGAGGAGTACTAATTCACCAGCTGAGGGTGAGGAGAAGGGGCAGAGTCAGAAGGTGTTTATCAGCATGAGATTTGACCTCCTACCATGAAATTTCCTGGGGTCTGGAGTCAGTCCCAGGGAACACCCTCCCGACTGTATGCCCTTGTGGTGGAGACAGAAAATCGCAAGAGATGGTGATGGTGATGTCTGGGACATTATGATTCTATGAATATGATATTGTCAGGCTGTTCCTTGTACAGTCTGTGGTAGAGTTCTGGCAAGTTTGGCACTAGGCCCACGATTTTCGTCAGAAGGACTTTTGCAGTATTGACAACTTTGCTTTTTGAATTTAGTTTAAATCTCAGTGAACATTTCCTTATGAAAGAAACTGCCCAGTAAGATTGTCTGGAAAAAATGATTAATGATTAATGGAAAATCATGTCCCACTAACTTAGTTGAGGTTTTTGAAGAATTGACAAAGATGATTGATGAAGGCAGAGCAGTGGATACTGTCCATCTGGACTTTAGCAAGGTTCCACGTGGCAGACTGGCTAGCTTACATGGGAAAAAAGGTTAGATCAAATGTAATCTGATGGGTGAGCTAGCCAAGTGGATGCAAAATTGGCTCAAAGCAGGAGACAGAGGGTGGTGGTGGAAGGTTGTATTTTGGACTGGAGGCTTGTGACCAATGGTGTGCTGCAAGGATCACTGCTTTTTGTTGTTTATGTAAATGAGTTGGATGTGAACATAGGAGTAATGGTTAGTACGTTTGCAGATGACACCAAAATTGGAGGTGTTGCGGACAGCGAAGAAGGTTACCTCAGAGTACAACGGGACCTTGATCAGATGGGACAATAGGCCAAGCAGTGGCAAATGGAGTTTAATTTAGATAAATGTGAGGTATTGCATTTTGGAAAGGCAAATGAGGGCAGGATTTATACACTTAATGGCAGGCCCTGGGGAGTGTTGCTAAACAAAGGGACCTTGGGGTGCAGGTTCATAGTTCTTTGAAAGTGGAGTCAGCGGTAGACAGGGTGGTGACAACATTGGTCATAACATTGAGTAAAGGAGTTGAAATGTCATGTTATGGCTGTACAGGCCACGTTTGGAATACTGTGTTCAATTCTGATCTCCTTGCTATAAGAAAGCGTGAAAGGGTTCAGAAAAGATTTATAAGGATGTTGCTGGATTGAAGGGTTTGAGCTACAGGGAGAGGCTGAATAGTCTCTGGGGCTTGTCTTCCCTGGCGCATTAGAGGTTGAATGGTGACCTCATAGAAGTTTGTAAAAACATGAGAGGCATGGAAAGGGTGAATGGCTGAGGTAATTTTTTTTCCTAGGGCAGGGGAGTCCAAAACTAGAGGGCATA
Organism: Rhincodon typus; assembly: GCF_021869965.1. Lineage (NCBI taxonomy): Eukaryota > Metazoa > Chordata > Chondrichthyes > Orectolobiformes > Rhincodontidae > Rhincodon > Rhincodon typus. The sequence continues at coordinate 11,403,160 of NC_063351.1, forward strand.
GATTGAAGGTGAGGGGGAAAGATTTAAAAGGGATCTGAGGGGCAATTTTTTCATGCAGAGGGTGGTGCATGTATGGAATGAACTGCCAGAGGAAGTGGTGGAGGCTGGTACAATTGCAACATTTAAAAAGCATCTGGATGGGTACATGAATAGGAAGGGTTTAGAGGGATACAAGCCAAATGCTGGCAAGTGGGACTAGATCAGTTTATGATATCCAGTCAGCAGGGTCTGTTTCCATGCTGCATAACTCTATGAGAGAGCCATGCTTGCTGTTGTCATTTCCAGTGCCAGGTGATCTGTTCAGTTTCATTCCTTTGTGTAGATTTTGTGACAGTTTTGATATAATAGGGCAATTTGCCTGGCCTTGTCAGAGGGAAATTGTGAATCAACCTCATTGCCATGAGGTGACATATGTCAGACCAGGTAAGGATGGCAGACTTTTTCACAAATGGAATTAATGAGCCAGATGGGGTTTTATGACGATGGTCACATGATCATCAGGCCAGCCTTTAATTCCAGATATTTATTGAATTTGAATTCCACATCTGCCATTGTGATGATGCTGTGGCTGTAAGAGGTGTGTTTTGTCCTGGTTTCTTTCCAAGAGAGAGAGAGATTGGGAGACAGGTGTTGAGCAGTCTATGAGTAGATGAATAACTTGTCAGGTCTTGGGATTTTTTTTAAAGTTGGAACAATAGAAGCAGCCTGAGCGAGTGTGATCAAGCTATCACAGATCCAGGATTTTAGTTAGCTTTTGGTAGTTGTTGCTGGGGTTTCGTAGGATTGGAAGGCAGTGAATCTCTCCCAGCTGCTACACTCTGTCTGGGGAGCTGTTGCATGTTTCTCTATGTTGCTGGTGAGACAGTTTGTTTTTCTAAATTTGCCTTTTTGCCATGGGTGTGTTTATGGGATGATACTATATTGGCATAGTTACTGTTTAGTAATAAAATAATCTATTATTCTGTTAAATTTTCCAATAGAGTTAAGAAATTCCAAGTTCCTCTTTCTTTAGTTGTATTTTAACTATGTGTTTGAATAAATTGAGTTTTGCGTAACGTCGAACAGTTTGACCAATTGAATTGCATCTGGAACACAGTACCTCGCATTTACCTTTGAAATAAGAAAAGGCCAGGGTCTAGGCTGCCTTCTGAACATATTTTGAGATGGTCTGGTCTGGCCCATAACACCCCAGAATATTTGTCTCAGATTCTGGATCACTGGTCCAGTGATATTATCAGTACGCCACCCCTCCCAATGGAGGAAATGTCAGTGTAGCAAAAAAAATTGCAAGATAGATCAGTTACCCACCTCCCTCTCAGAATCACAGAAACCCTACAGTGTAGAAATGGGCCATTCAGCCAACAAGTCCACACTGCCCCTCAGATGAACACCCCACCCAGACTCATTCCCCTACCCCTGAATTCCCATGTCTAACCCACCTAACCTAAACATCCCTGGACAGTATGGGCAATTTAGCATGGCCAATCCACCTAACCTGCATATCTTTAGACTGTGGGAGGAAACCAGAGCACCCGGAGGAAACCCATACAGACGCGGGGAGAATGAGCAAACTCCACACACAGTCGCCTGAGGGTGGAATTGAACCTGGGTCTCTGGCGCTGTGAAGCAACAGTGCTAACCACTGAGTCACCATGCCACCCTAACAGACCTGTCATTCCCTAACTGGGAATCCTCCTTTCCAAATACCTTGTACATGCTATTACCTCCAAATCCTTCCCAGCTTTCCCATAGTATTATTGCTGCAAAGACTCAATTTTTTAAAAAATGGAATGAAGCAAGGAATTGCGCAGCAAGATGCTACATTTTAAGACTTTTACTGTAAAAGATAAAATCAACATTGACTAAACATTACTTAGTAGGAAATTAAGCTACAGAAAAGATGCAGTATACCCTCACTTAGCTTTATGTTAACCAGCTTTCGTGAAGGATTGTTCCCCATAGGAATTAATATTAAAGTCAGAATTAGTTTCCTGCAAAGGTTTCTCTCCTTAGAAGAAACAAACACATAAATTGAAATACTCTGCTATATTTATGTATTTACAGTTGAAATAATTCACAAAATAAAAAAAACAATAAATACAGAAGAAGAACTTTACAGCTAGGTACATCCAGACTTTCTCAGTGGAAAAACAAATTAACAGCATTATTCAGTTGAAATGGTGTGCATTTCCAAATGTAAATTTGTAAATGAAATAACTTGTAGAAGAAAATAAATTAAATGCAGAATAACTGCAGTGCAGCTGAGAATACAGGTACTGTAAGTAGGGTGAATGTTAAAATTGCAGTCAGTGAGTAATAGGGGAGGCAAATAGAATGCAGCCCTTTATTTCAAAGGGAATAGAGCATAAACGTAGGGAGGTTTTGCTAATAATATGTAACACACTAGATGGACTACAGCAGGAGCACTGTGAACAGTTTTGGGTCTTTATCTAAGGAAAGAGGTACTGGTATTGGAGGCAGTGCAGAGAAGATTGACTGAGCTGATACCTGGTTTGAAGGGATTGTTTTATGAGGAGAGGTTGAGTAGGTTGGCCCTGTAATTATTGTAGTTTAGAGGCGACCTTATTGAAACATACAAGATTCTTCGCGGACTTGATAGGGTAAATGCAGAAAGCTTGTTTCCCCTTGCGGGAGAGTCTAAGATCAAAGGACATCATCTCAGAATAAGGGATTGCATATTTAAAACAGAGATTAGGAGGTGTCTCTTCTTTGAGCGGGCAGTGAATCTATGGAATTCTTTGCCACAAAGGGCTGTTGAGGCTGAGTCATAAAGTATTTTTAAATCTGAGATACAGATTTTTAATCAGTAAGGGAATCAAGGGTTGGCAAATAAGGCTGGAAAATGGAGTTGAGGATTATCAGATGAGCCATGATCTCATTGAATGGCAGACCAGACTCAAGGGGACAAATAGCCTTTGTTTTATGGTTTGTTGAAGTTTTAATTGATCAGCCCTCAGCTCATGTCAGAAACTGGTCAGTGCAGTGAGAATGAGCCCCGATGCAAGTTCAGAATGGGAGGCAGGTCAGAAGCAGGCACTGGAGTGTTGAAGGGGAAGTGGAGAGTGGAAACAGGAGGTGGACTGTGGTGGAGACTGCCAGGTGGTTTAAAGGGACTGCAGGCAGAGCAGGAACAGGAGGAAAGCCAATGGGGACAGAACATGACAAAAGGCCTGGAAAACAGGCAAACCACAGACAGCAACTCTAACAAACAATGTTAAACTGGAACTTGCAACCTCTCCTGTGCCTTTTTTCTCTGTCGACCTGACTATTGCAGAACACTCATTTCTGGCCATCTGCATTGCAGCCTCCAGATGAATTTCAGTTACATCTTTGATTAAATATTCCATTATTTTTCCTGCTACTGATGTTCAAATAATTGAGTTTATAGTTCCTTGGTCTTGTTCTATCGCCCCTTTTAAATCAAGAAATCCCATTTGTTATCTGCCAGTCATCTGGCACCATTCTAATATATAACTATTTTATATTTGGATTTAGAAGTACTTCCATTTCTTCCCAAACTTCTTTTAGTGTGCTAGACACAAGCCATCTCAACAAGGGAGTTTATCTTTTATAAGTAATAGAATCATAGAGTCATGCAACAAGGAACCAGGCCATTTGGCCCAACTCGTCCATGCTGACCAGGTTTCCTAAACTGAACTAGTCCCATTTGCCTGCATTTGGCCCATATCTGTCTAAACTACGTACCTGTCCAAATGTCTTTTAAATGTTGTAACTGTACCCATCTCTACCACTTTCTTTAGGAGCTCATTCCATCACTTAGTTCATTAGTTTATTAAATAAAATTAAACCTTTGGAAATCTGTGCTGTCTGTCCCAACTAAGACCAAGAACAAATTCCTCTAATCGTCACTCATCTAATCCAATTTTAATCTTTCCATCACTGGTGGCTGAGACCACAGCTGCTCAGGTCCTAAACTATGAATTCTATCCCTAACCCTCTCTGTCTGTCTTTTCTCCTTTAAGGTGCTGCTTAAAACTTTACCCCTTTTATCAAACTCTGATTATTTCACATAAGATCTCCTAACGTGCCTTAGTTCCAAATTTAGTTTTGCAATTCACCTGTGAAGCTCATCATGATGATTCAGATTAGAAGCGCTACATAAGGGCAAATTGTTCCTGTTGTGGAAACCATTAAGTGGAGGTCCCAGTGTGGACTGGGATGGATAAAGTCAGAAGTCACACAACACCAAGTTATAGTCCAACAAGTTTATTTCAAATCACACAAGCTTTTGGACGGCAGCCCCTTTGTCAGGTGCAGTGAGAGAGCAGAGCACACAGACCCGGAATTTATAGGCAGAGAGATCAAGGACAGAGAGATCAGAAGATCATACAACTAGTGTGATTGGAGTGTCAGATGATAAGTCTTTGCAGGTGACCAAGAGTGTTAGACGGTGAGTAAAGTAAACAGCTGAATAACCAGCAAAGGGACCACCTATAATCTGATTAAGTGAGGTACAGAGATTATTACAAAAAATTAAAAATGAGGTGGTGCTGGAGACAAACTAAATGACAGGAATCGTGTGCTTCATTCAAAACTGCACAAACTAATTAAGGTAGAGTGATCATAATGTATCAAGGTGTACTTTCAAAACAGGACAGCAAGGAAGGTTTTACAGATACAGAACAGTGTGGTGGGGTTGCCTGTAGTGTGATATGAACCCAAGATCATGGGTTGAGGCCATTTTCATGGGTACGGGACATGGCTATCAGTCTCCGTTCGACAATTCTGCGTTGTCTATGTCTCAAAGTCCGCCTTGGAGAACACTTACCTGAAGATCGGAGGCCGAATGGCCTTGACCAGGGAGGGAATGTCCCTGTCTGGTGATTGTTGTGCAGTGTCCATTCATCCGTTGTCGTAGTGTCTGCGTGGTCTCACCAATATACCATGCCTCGGGGCATCCTTGCCTGCAACATATGAGATAGACAACGCTGACCGAGTCACATCAGTATCTGCCGTGTACGTGGTGGGTGGTGTTCTCATGTGTGATGGTAGTGTCCGTGTTGAAGATCTGACATGTCTTGCAGAGGTTACCATGACAGTGTTGTATAGTGTCGTGCTTGCTGTTGTCCTGAAGGCTGGGTAGTTTGCTATGAACAATGGTCTGTTTAAGGTTTGGTGGTTGTTTGAAGGCGAGAAATGGAGGCACAGGGAAGATCTTGGCGAGATGCTCATCGTCATTGATGACATATTGAAGGCTGCAAAGAACATGGTGTAGTTTCTCTGCTCCGGGGAAATACTAGACATCATAAGGTACCCTATCGGTCGTATCCTGTGTCTGTATTCCAAGGAGGTTGTTGCGGTTTTTCGCTGTGGCACGTCGGAATGGGCGATCGATGAGTTAAGCATCGTATCCTGTTCCTATGAGGGCATCCTTCATCACCTTCAGGTGTCCGTCATGTTCCTCCTCATCTGAGCAGATCCCGTTTATGTGCATGGCCTGTTTATGGGGGATGGCTTCTTTAATATGTTTAGGGTGGAAGCTAGAAAAGTGCAGTATCGTGAGGTCATCCATGGAGTAACTGCCCTCCAAGGCAGACTTCGAAATTCACAACAACACAGAATTGCCAAGCAAAGACTGATAGCCAAGTTCCATATCTATGAAGAAGGCCTCAACCCGTGATCTCGGGTTCATGTCGCACTTCGGATGACCCCACTGCACTGCTCTGTATCTGTAACATCTCCCTTATTGTCCTGTTTTGACAGCATCACGTTGATGAATTGTTACGATCTCTCTACCTTAATTAGTTTGTACAGTTTTGAATTCGACATGCAGTTCCTGTCATTTAGTTTGTCTCCAGCACCACCTTGTTTTTTTATTTTTTGTAATTATCTCTCTGCCTCAGTTAATCGGATTATAAAGTGATCCCTCTGCTGGTTATTCAGCTGTTTACTTTACTCACCGTCTAACACTCTTGTTGACCTGCAGAGACTTCTCATCTGACACTCCAATCACACCAGTTGTATGATCTTCTGATCTCTCTGCCCTTGATCTCTCTGCCTATAAACCCAGGGTCTGTGTGCTCTGCTCTCTCACTGCACCTGACGAAGGAGCGGCGCTCCAAAAGCTTGTGATTTCAAATAAACTTGTTGGATTATAACCTGATATCGTGTGACTCCTGACTCTGTTGAGGAAAAGTTAGGTAACGGAATGGAAATTTCACAGTGTGGTTAGGGATCTTCTTACTCAATATACAAAAGACACAACTCAAGAGATACCATGCTGGATATGGTAATGTAAAGTGAGCCAGAGCAGATAACGAAAGTAGGTACTGTACAATGTCTAGGCAATAGCAGTCATAACGTGTCAGTCTCAGTCAGTCAGTTATCCATCAGTCAAAGTATGACAAATGTAAAAGATTATCAAAAAAAGCCAGTTTGAAGAGCATGAGAGAAAGGAACTCAGAAAGTATACTGGAACGAAAGAGATGAAAAATTGAGCAGTAGATTTGTTGAGAAGTATATTCCTCTCAAAAACAAAAATACAAACAAGCTAATCATGACAAGGAGTGCTGAACTGAAAATAAAGAAGTTATAAAAGAAAAAAATTGTGAAAGCAAAGAGGAACTGTGAGATTGAATTCTCAAAGACTATAAAAATAAAAGCTGAGGTAACTACAGATTAATTGATAAAGAAAGTTGAGGAGTAGTCCATTAACAACTGCTCAAGATAAAGATACAGATAATGGCAGTAAAATGGTAGAAATATTACATAATTACTTTTCTAGACGTGGAAGAGAGCCAAATAGAAGGAGGGATTTAATTGTTAAACTAATCAAACTTAGAAAAGATAAACCCCCTGATTAAGATGGATTGTGTGTAGCGCAATGAAAGAATTTGGGAAGGAATGTAAGTAATTCTAGATATAAATAAAAAAATTATAAAATACAGTGTCAAATAATAAATGAGATTTTTAGAATTTAAAGGGAATGAAGAAGATGACCAGGGCACTATAGACTCAATTATTTGAATATCGGTGGCAGGATAGATAATAGAATATTTCTTCAAAGATGTAATTGAAGTATATTTGGAAACTGAATATATACCAAAGAGTAGTCAGCCCATACTTCAAAGGCGATCTTGCTTCACTTAACTTATTTAATTATTACAGACAAATTACAGAAAGGGTAAATAATAACAATCAGCAGATGCAATATTTATAGTGGTGGTATAAGATTTCCATAAGGCCTGAGGGGTATTTGGCTTATTAACTAAACTCATGAATCAGCTTGCTTTTGTTGGCAAGGTTTGAAATTATTTTTGTGACATGCTCACATGTTGCATTTGCTTCTATCTTATTCGTGTTGATTTTTCTTCTTTTACAAATTATTTCAATTTTAAAATAATTTATTATACTCCAGGGATGTTGCTGGTTACCATTGATTATGGCGTTCTCCAGTGATTCAGACAAAGATATTCCATTCCCTAACTACTGACTCCAGCCCTCCATCTCCCTCCCATCTCTCTATCTGAGGCTGAATCAGACTCTTAACTAGTGTTAATGTCATATTGGACTCTTGGATGAGCCTCTTAATGCATATTCATAGTAGTATTTGGATTATCTATTCCACCTCTGTTCGGATTTTCCGAAGAAGGGTCTAGGTCCGAAACGTCAGCCTTCCTGCTCCTCTGATGCTGCTTGGCCTGCTGTGTTCATCCAGCTCTACACCTTGTTGCCCCTTGTGTTTAATTTGCACACTTGCTGTCATATACAGTATGGACCGCATGGTGGTGCTAAACCCATTCTGATTTGCTTCCAGTGCAATATTTCAAATTACTTGAGAGAGAGAGAGAGAGAGCAGGTTGGAACTGTTACCATAAATATTTTACCAAATTAATGCTGCGAATTTGGAATGGCGGTAGTTAAAATTAATCTGCATTTTCAGTCAGAATAATGAGAAAATAAATGTTCTTCATTGTCTTCCTTAATGAGCATAATGTTTTGTGCTGTAAAGTAACTTCTCTGATTTGAGCTAAGCATAGCTGAATTACAATAAGCACAAACAGGACTTCAGTTAAATGCAGAGAATTGTAACTTAGATATGTTTATCTTTCTTCTACAGATATGGTGGAAGCAACGTTCTATCTTTGCACCTATGAGTTCATCCTTAAAGGCATAGTTTCCCCCTGGTGTGACGTTTTTGAAAAGGAAGATGTAGAGGTAAAAAGACAAAGTAAATCTCAACAGTATTTTCTAGTGGTGACACTTCCCAAAATATATCCTTCAAAATTAATGTTAGAAAAAATGTTTTTGTGTAAGGGAAAATCTCATGTTTGACTTACTAGTTTTCTTTGAGGAAGTAACAGAGCAAGATACGTAAAGGGAAGTCTGTAAATGTGGTGTACCTGAGTTTCCAAAAGGATTTTGATAAAATGTCACATCAAAGGTTACTACACAAAATAAAGGTTTGTGGTATTGGGGATAGCAGAGTATCAGGGGTAGAAGATTAGTTAACCAACAGGAAGCAGAGAGTAGGGATGAAGGGACTGTAACTGTTGAAGTGCCACAGGGACCAGTACTTTGGCTTTAACTATTAATAATCTGGATGAATAACTTGAAAGAAAAAACAGAATGTATGGAATTAGGTTTGCTGATGACAGAAAGGTAGGAAAGTAAGTTGTCAGAAAAACACACAAAGTCTACAAAGGGATCTGGGAAGCTTATGTTTGTGGGAATAATTTTGGCAAATGGAGTATAATATTGGAAAATGGTAAGTTGTCCACTGGCAGAAATAAAATAGAAAAGCAGTACAATATTTAAATGGCGAGAAACTGCAGAATTCCACAGAGGAATCTGGACGTGCTCGTTCATAAATTACAAAGTATTAATGTAGAAGTACGACAAGTGATTAGAAATGCAAATTTAACTGTGCTGTTTATTGCAAGGGAGGCACGGTGGCTCAATGGTTAACACTGCTGCCTCACAGCACCAGGGACCTTGGTTCGATTCCACCCTCGGGTGACTATCTGTGTGGAGTTTGCACATTCTCCCCGTGTCTACTTGGATTTCCTCCAGGTGCTTTGGTTTCCTCCCACAGTCCGAAGATGTGCAGATTAGGTGGATTGGCCATGTTAATTTGCCTATAGTGTGCAGGCTAAGTGGGTTAACCATGAGAAATGTGGGTTTACAGGGATAGGGTTGAGGGCTGAATCTGGATGGGATACTTTTTGGAGGGTCAGTGTGGACTCAATAGACCAAATGGCCTATTTCCATACTATCGGGATTCTAAAGGGTAATAGAGTGTGTAAGGATAGACGTTTTGCTACAGTTGTACAGAGTGTTGGTAAAATCACATCTGGAGTATTGTGTACAGTTTTGGCTTCCTTATGTAAGAAATGATATAATTACTTTAAAAGCACTTCAGAGAAGGTTTGTTTACTGATCGTTGGGATGACGGGGTTAACTTATGAGAAGAAGTTTGAACAGCTTGAGCCTATTGGGGAGGCGATGTCCTGGTGGTATTATCACTGGACTGTTAATTCAGAGACCCAAGTAATGTTCTGGGGACCTGGTTTTGAATCCCACCATGGCAGCTGGTGAAATTTGAATTCAATAAATATCTGGAATTAAGAATCTGGTGATGACCATGAATCCATTGTCAATTGTCGGGAAAACCCCATCTGGTTCACTAATGTCCTTTAGTTAAGGAAACTGTAATCCTCACCTCGTCTGGCCTACATGTGACTCCAGACCCAAAGCAATGTGGTTGACTCTTAACTGCCCTCTGGGCAATAAATGCTGGCCTAGCCCTCATCCTGCAAACAAATAAAGAGAAAAAAATACTGGTCAGAGTTTAGAAGAATGAGAGTTGATCTTACTGAAAGTTGTAAGATCCTAAGGGGACTGGATGCTGAAAGGGTGTCTGCTCTTGTGGGAGAGAATGCAACTGGGGGACACAATTTAATCATTAGGGCCTCTCATTTAAGACCATGATTGAGGAGTTTTGTTTTTCTTTCAGGGGGTTTACCATGTAGAATATTGTTCCCCAGGAAGTGGTGGAGGCTAGATCATTGCATCAATTCAATACTGATTTAGACAGTGTCTAGATGGATAATGGAGGCAAGTGTTATTGGGAGGAAACAGATTCAAGCTGTTAAGGCTCCGGTCAGATCGATCATTTTCTAATCACTGGACAGAGCAGGCTCAAGGAGCTAAATGGTCTATATCTGGTCCTAATTCTTGTGATCTTAGAGCTAGACTCAGTGCTGAGGCTGAAGAACTGGCATGTTACCGAAAACCTGAAATGTTGCACTTTTTTCTGGAGGAAGCCATAATTTTACAAATGACAAGGTTTTCTTGCCCCCTCCTTTCCATACCTGGAGGAGAAGAAAGAGCGAGCACCTTTTGCAATCTCTGGATATCCTGAAACATTTGCCTGTCTGTGAAGTACTTGCATAGTGTTGGCTCTGTTATAATGTAGGGAAGTTAACCTGCTGAAGGCACATTCCCACAAACCACAATATGACAATGAGCTGCTAATTATTTTGTTTAAAACAATTGATTGAGGAACAAATATTGGCCAAGGAATAATTAGAACAAAACAAATCGATGAAGAAGGGTCACTGAATCTGAAACATGAACTCTTTCTGTCGTCAGATGATGCCAGACGTCCACCATTGCAGTCTCTGTTTCAGATTTCCAGCATCCGCAGGTCTTTGTTTCGTTTTTATTATACTAAGGAAAATTTTTCTGCTCTTTTTCTGAAATAATGTCATGGATCTTGACATCTTACTCTCTGAGCCTGTTACCAATACTGCAGCACATTACACTTTGAAGTTTATAATTTGTGGTTATTCTGGGACAATGTTGCAGGCTCAGTGTTTGTTCAGTTGAGCAGAGATTTGTCCTTTGTCTCGTTTTCTCCACTGTTGTTTTCTAAAGGGGTCACCTTACCTACTGAATGCTTGAGGATGCCTTTTCTGACATTTCAAGTCTTGCAATGTGGGCATCACTGACAAGTTTGCATTGTTGTCCATCTCTTGCCTGTTAAAGTAGCAGTGGGTCTTCATTGCGAAGTTAGGTAGAGTACTTGTGGATTGGGAGGCAGGAAGTTAGAATTTGGTGTTTGTAAAATGCTAAGGGGCAAAGCAGGGTGTGGTCCCTTTAAAAGATAATGTGCTTTTTCTATGCTTAGCGACTCAAAAAGGATGTCAGTGGGGAGCAGCTTATGGTTTTGCAGGTACACAGAGAACACATGAACTGAAACATTCGTATCAAAGGCCGTACAGTTAGGAAGCCATGTAGCAGTTTTGTTTTGTTACCAAGACAACAAGTTTTGACTTTAGCCAATTAATTTGAACCAGGCATCTAGATACCAAAAACCAATTAAATTTAAACGTAATGGTTTTGACAATGTGACTAATCCTATTGTAAGAAATATCGATATTTCATCAAGGGTATAAAAGGAGAGGGCAGTTGGACAAAGACAGGAGAGCGAACTGCCATCTGCCAGAGTTAATAGCTCTCAGCTCTGAAAAGAGAATTGCTGGCTCTTACAGTCTTCTCTAAAGTTTAAAGAAAGCATCATCTAAATCAAAGGTACCTACGGCACAACTAGTTAATATTCCTAACAGAACATTCGATGGAAAAGGCGTTCCTGATGAAACATTTGATGGAGAAGGCACAGAACATTCCAGAAAACACATAACCTGGCTATAATTTTGAGAGACTAAATTCTTTTTTTATTTTATATAAGTAGGAGTTGAATTTATTTAAACAGCATACCATTAGAATCTTGTTTTATTCAGGAATAGTTGATAGTTAGACAGGGTTTATTCGGTTTGTTAATAATTTAGTTAATTTGTTCACTGTTATAGTTAGATAAATACATTATTACTTGTTGATTGTAAAGTGAGTGTTAGGGATTTATTTTACTTAACATTAGAAGTTGCTGAAAGGCAGGTTACGCCACTTTTCACACTCCTTTTACAGGTTATAGGGCAAGACACACCTCTTTGCATGTTTTGGTTTTTTAGTTCTTGTTGGTGGGGGGCGTCCACTTTATAACAGTTATCATGTGGGGAAGATCATGAGTCATCAATTTTGAAGATAAGTTTAGAACCATTATTACTCCCCATTCTTTTTATCTCATAATTTTTGTTTCCCTCCCTCCCTAAAGGTTGTATCTGACAGGCTTTATTTATTCATGTGAGTTAACACTGATGATCAGTGGGCAGGAACACCAGCAGGGCCAAATCCTAATTCACACAGTATCTAGCAACAGGACCTCAGCAGGAATCAATAGACTGTGCACAGTCCTGGTAGGGACCACTGGAAATACAATAGACTTCACTGTTACTAGTGATGTAGTGTTAACATCAGTGGACCCGTACTGCAGAATTATGCATTAGAGGATATGGGTTTAAATTCCATCACGGCAGATGGCGAAATTCAACTTTATTTTGAAGAAAAACCTGCAATTAAAAGCTCATCCGTTAGCAACCATGTTACCATTATCGATTGCTGTGAAGACCTGTCTAGTTCATTATTGTCCGTTGAGGAAAGGAAATCTGCCATTCTTACCTGGTCCAGTCTACATGTGAATTCAGACCCACAGCAACATGGTTGACACATAAAAGATCTCTCAAATGGCCTTGCAAACCAGTCATATTCCAGGGCAGTTCAAGGTGGGGCAATAAATGCTAGCTTAGCCAGCAATGCCCACATCCCATCAACGAATAAAGAAAAATTCCAACCAGGATCATTGAACCTATTACAATCACAAAAGAGATGCTCGGAATGACCACAGTCAGAGCCATTAGAATGATCTTAGTGCCAGCAGACATCAAGCATCTGAATTTTTTATTTCTGTGTTTTGTAATTGGACTTCTTATTTCTTTCATATTCAATTTTTTTTTCCTAAGAGCTTGTGCTGAAAAATCTGTGCCTAGGTACCTTGTACCTAAGATGGTGCCACAGGTGGTGACTTATAAAATTTGCACTGTACTCCTGTGAGTACATGTGGCAATAAAGCTAATGCTAATTCTAAAATGATCATCTCTCCAGCAGGAAACAAAGCAGAATTAACATTAATTCTGCCCTTTTTGAGCTTGGTAAATCATCGAAATATAAGGATTTGTTGTTAGCACTAGCATTTTGTTGAAAAGGACAGCAGCTGCAAGGTTCTGTGCAATTTATACAACACTTTTTATAGTGCAACGTTTTCAAGTGCTTTTTTCCCTCTCGTTGTTAAAAAGCAGTGTGTTCATTAACACTATAAGTCATAGATTCATCGAATCCCTACAATGCAGATAGACACCATTTAATTTTTTTTATTTGATTGATTCATTGTCACATGTATCTTGTTACAGAATACAGTGAAAAGTGTTGTATAGTGTTGCCACTCTCTGGCACCATCTTAAAACACAGAAAAATAAACCAAAACATTGGATATAAAGGCAGGAGAATGAAGAAATAAAGAAAGTGTCCAAGTTTACAGTCCTTCTTGTTAAGTACTCTGTCACAGGCCATGGGCCTGGTGGCCAGGCATGAGTCCCCTTTGCTGTGCTGCGGATGTTGGAATGAAATTTGTCACTCTTCAGCACCATCTCGCCTCCACCGACACCCTCGACACTATGAGTCCTCACAGGCCCGTCAAGTCTGCACCGACCCATGAAAGAGCATCTTGTCCAGACCCAGCCCCTGGGCCCTATCCCTGTAACCCTGCATTTCCCATGGCTAATCCTCCTAAACTGCACATCCCTGGACACTGGGCAATTTAACATGGCCAATCCACCCTAACCTGGGCATCTTTGGACTGTGGGAGGAAACCTGGGGTGAACATGTAAACTCCACCACAGAAAATTAGATAAAGCACCACCATTGTGTGGGAAACATTGGTTTGGTTCCAGCATGGCATTTGTAAGTCTGATTGTGAGGTTTGTTCATGTAAATGTAATTAATTCCTTGAATAAGGATTAATTAGCGTAAAACCGTGTTTCCGCTGTGAAATAAAGAAGAAAAGTCACCTCTGCTGTACTAGCTGTTCCAATTGTCAATTTGTTCTTCAGGTATTGGAATATCTGGGTGATCTGAAGCAATACTGGAAGAGAAGTTATGGATACAAAATTAATGGTCTCTCCAGCTACAGGCTGTTCCAAGATCTCTTCCAATATATGGACCAGACCATTGAAGAGAGTGAGAGGTAAAGAACATCATCTCTGAAACATGGTGAAGAATGGGTTTAACTGTCAGTGCCTCAGCCTAATGAGAATCCCTTGGTACATTTTGTACGTTTATCGCAGTGAAAGAATTTGGCTCAAATGGCTGCAGGTATTTATATTCCGATTACAAAAACAAAGTTGCTGGAAAAGCTCAACAGGTCTGGCAGCATCTGTGGAGGAGAAAATCTGTGGAGGTTTTCTCCTCCACAGATGCTGCCAGACCTGTTGAGCTTTTCCAGCAACTTTGTTTTTGTTCCTGATTTACAGCATCCGCAGTTCTTTTGGTTTTTATATTCCGATTAATTCGTTTTGCAATTTATTCTTATGTAGCTTTTTTCTTAATGAATTCATGGAGTGTCGGTGGCTGGGTCTGCACTTGTTGTCCATCCCTACTTGCCCGAGGGAAGGAGATAGTGAGTACCTTCCTATAACCCTACTGCAGCCAGCGTGGTGTAGGTGCAGTGCTGTTACCAGGATATTAGCACAGAAACAGAAGTTGCTGCAGGTCTGGCAGTGTCTGTAGGGAGAAAGCAGAGTTTCTCTCTACAGCTGTTGCAGATCTGCTGAATTTCTCCATCAATTTTGGTTTCAGTTTCAGATTTCCAGCATCCACAGTTCTTTGTTTAATGCCAGGATATTGGCTCCGGGAATACAATCGATTCCATCCCGGAGTTGACTGGAACCCTGGAGCTCTCTCCAGTCTCCTTGAATTTAAAATGCAGAGGTTCATCTTTGTGGTCAGGTCTAAGTGATGATAATACTTCTGCCTCCATTTTGTTAATTCTGACGTCCATTTGTGTTGGCCAGTGCAAACTTAAGTTAGGGCCGATGTGACTGACCTTTCCAGTGAACTTGGTCTATTCTAGAATAAATTTAAACAGCAGCCCTGAAGGGTTAAACTTTGCCCCAGTTCACTTGGCGGCACTTGGCTATATATTGGAGTGCTCAAGGGGTTCATTGGACTGGTGATGGTGAAGGCAAGGCAAGTGTTACTGAATGTTGACTGGGTTCTAGCTGACTGAAACAGAAACTGCTACTACTGGCCTTGGAGTGAAAACTGCAATTAGAGACACATTAAGTAAAAGTCATCATAATCTCAAAGGGCCATAGGCTGACATTAGCACCACACCGCTGTCAGCTTACCTTCCAGCCAGCTTGACTGGTGTATAGGTGAAAGCAATGGCCACACGGGGATTCAATGAAGAGGCAGAAGAACTGAGCTTTCTCAAAGAACAATTCCAAAGAATAGAAAACGAGATTCCTGGAGAAAGGTCTCGGGGTTGTCACTAGAGGTTTTTACATAGAACAGAACTTCTGCTCCTCCTGTAGGGACATGATTCTTTCTAAATTTTATTTTGATCAAGCTTGAGTCTTTTTGGTGCTGTGCAATATTCCTGTCGACAGATGATGATATGGCACCATGAACCATCACCTGTGTACACCCATTTTCTTTTCCATTTGATATTGTGGGGGGGAACACTCTGGTATCAACATATTCCGAAATGAAAAGAAGTACAGGAGGCCCTTTCATAAACTTTTGCCTTTGGGAAATGAGTTCAATTCTGTCTGAGCATGCAAGCTTTCTTTCGTTTCTGTTGTTAGCTCAGGACTTCCTGTGACATTGAATCCCTAATCTGGAAGATAAATATCCTTAAGACTGCTTTCAAGGTCTGGTTAGTCAGTTCTATTCCAAGCCAAAGTTTAATTAAATGGGCCCTAATATGTGAATTGAAATGGTATCTTGTTCCTGCAATCTCCACTGCAACTGTGCCCTGACTATATAAACCTTGGATGTAATATAGTACTATTTGTGCTGTTCTATAAAAACAACAAGAACAATTTGCCTTAATATAGCTCCTTTAACGTTATTTTAAAAAACCTCATACATGCTTATCTTCAGCATTACCAAATGAAATTTGACAACCAGCTGCTTATAGAATCCCTACAGTGTGGAAACAGGCCCTTCGGCCCAACAAGTCCACACCGACCCTCAGAGCATCCCACCCAGACCCATCCCCCTATAACCCACCTAATCTACACATTCCTGAACACTGTGGGCAATTTAGCACGGCCAATCCACCTAGCCTGCACATCTTTGGACTGTGGGAGGAAACCAGAGCACCCGGAAGAAACCCACGCAGATGTGGGGAGAATGTGCAAACTCCACACAGACAGTTGCCCGAGGGTGGAATCGAACCCGGGTCCCTGGTGCTGAGGGGCAGCAGTGCTAACCACTGAGCCACCGTGCTGCCCAACATTTTCATACATTGGAACCAGTGACCAATCCGAGGAATAAGGAGCATTTTAAAGGAGACAGAGACGCGTATGGAGGAGGGAAGGAATTCTGGAGCTTGGAGCCTGGGCAGATGAAGGTTTGGTTGATAATGGTGCAGTTATGGCAACTGGGGTCATGCATTGGAGGAGCACAGAGATCTCGGAGGGCTGTGGGTTGTGGGAGGTTTGGAATGTGGAGAAAGTTCTGCTGTACTTTAACTCCAAATTATTTGTCTTTGTGTGCCATTGGGTCCAGGTTTACAGATCTTTTTCAGCTGTCAACCTTTGCTGGGTTTCTCGCTTGACATGTGTGCAGTTTGTTTGGAAGGTATGCAGAACAATCAGCAGATTTTTAAATAGCTCTGTCCATCTCATGTTCATATTTGGAAAATAATGCCGATAGTGGATGAATTATATTGATATTTATACTGTCGCTCCACAGGCTTAGATTCTTGAACTCTGGTGTAATCAGTACTGCAAGATAAAAAGAAAGAACATGTTATCTTGTAACTTTTTAACCTAGTTTTTTTTAAAGTCATTACTGCAGCAAACAGGATAATCATAAGGATTTTCCAATTTGTACATTGCACTCCAAGTATTTATATGGTTTAATAAAATTCATTTCATTTGTGGAGTTTGCCCTTTAAGCAAACACAGTAGCCATTTACTGTAGAGTCTCCGACTCTGCAGAATTGGCCTGAGATCTGCAAAAATTTGAAGACTTTTTTTTTATTCATACCTGGAATCTGAGCATTTATTGTCTGCCCTGAACTACCCTTGAGAGGAAGATGCTGGTGAACTGCAATCTTGGACTGTTGTAATCTGTGTGGTATAGAGTGTGCCCTCAGCACTGTGAGCAAGAGAGCTCCGAGACTTTGGACCCACTGACAGAGAAGAAACTGAGGTATATTTCAAGTCAGACTGGTGTGTGACTTGAAGGGAAATGTGCAGGTGGTGTTCCCATGCATCTGCTGCTCTTGTCCTTCTAGATAGTGAAGGTTGTGTGTTTGGAAGGTATTTTTGAAAGAGCCTTAGTAAATTGCTACAGTGCATTTTGTAGTTGATACAGATTGATGGCACATGCATCAAAGGTGGAGGCAGTGTAAAAAGGCCTTTTAGAACCTGGAGCAAACTTTTGGTGATGTCATGAGCTGCTGTTCACTGGGCATAAATAGCACAGTATGGGCATTCAGATAGAGAGAAGTGCATGGAGAGAACAGTTTTTTTAATAATGGAGCAGTAAGTTTAGAGACTGGTATACCTCTGATTATCGTACGTGGTAGCATCCAGACTTAATGTGTAATAAGCTGAATTAAAAAAGAAGCCCAAAGACTGTTCTTGACCTTTTTTTTTCCTGTATTCATTAACGGGATGAGGATGTCGCTGGCTGGGCAGCATTTATTGTCCATCCCTAATTGCCCAGAGGGCAGTTAAGAGTCAACCACGTTGCTGTAGGTCTGGAGTCTCATGTAGGCCAGACCAGGTAAAGATGGCAGTTTCTTTCCCTAAAGGACATTAGTGAACCAGATGGGTTTTTCCTGACATTCAACAATGGATTCATGGACATCATTAGACTCTTAATTCCAGATATATTTTACTGAATTCAAATTCCACCATCTGCTGTGGCAGGATTCGAACCTGGGTCCTCAGAATGTTATCCGGGTCTCTGGATTAACAGTCCAGTGATAATACCACGAGGCCATTGCCTCCCCTTGCTTACTGTTCAGACTGTCTTGAGCGGAAAAATCTACATGTTTGGCATAAAACCACATACAAACAATAGTGACAGTGATGGGATTGGCTGCCTTGAACATTGTGCCAGGAGGGAAGATCAAGAAACAGATTTGAAATCATTTGTCCACAGTAGATGGAGGTTTGGCTTTCCACCAGTGGAATATTTGCAAAGCTGGGTGCCAGTAGTTACTTTTGGCAAGTCCTTCTGGATAAAACGTATTGACTCTTCATCACCTTCATTTTGATAGATGGGTTCAGTCAACTTTCCTTGATATCTCTTCTTTGGAGATTTCTAATACACTATGTGTAGCATTTTACAGGCACAGTGATGCTGTATTTTATATGATGATATCCTGACATATGCTGAAGCTACTCAGCTCCAAGGTATATTACATAAAGTCCTAAAATGTTTGGCAGCGGCAGGTCTTAGGCTCGATGACAAATTTATATTTCCTCGGGATTCCATTAGTTTCT
Source organism: Rhincodon typus (assembly GCF_021869965.1). NCBI lineage: Eukaryota > Metazoa > Chordata > Chondrichthyes > Orectolobiformes > Rhincodontidae > Rhincodon > Rhincodon typus. The sequence continues at coordinate 11,421,843 of NC_063351.1, forward strand.
TAGATCACATCATCACCGGCAAGGATGAGATGTAGCTTGATCCTCAGAAAATCAAAACAATAAAAGACTTCCTGAGTCCAAAATCGGTTCGCAATCTGTTATGTTTTCTGGGTCCAGTTATTCAATTAGTTTTTATCTTACCTCACTTCTGAGCCAAAATTCTTGAGATATCTTTGGAGCAAGTTGCAAGCACAAGCGATGCCCTTTCAGAAGATGGAGGATGTGCTGACCTCCATTGATGCCTTAGGCTATTACAGCCCAGCATTCCCCATCATTATTGCTGTGGAGGCATCAGCCACAGGTAGTGGGGCACTCTGTCTCTCAGGAACCACCAGAAAGGTTAATGAAATTCCATAAATCATGCATCAAAGGTGTTATGGGCCGTAGAGACCTGGGTTTAGCATTTGGGCAAAAAGACGTTCTGGCTATGGAATGAAACAGGGGTTTACCAGACTGGTCAGTCTGGTGCCTGCAGAGAGACTGGATTGGTTAGGACTATAGCGATAACAAGGTGTAGAGCTGGATGAACACAGCAAGCCAAGCAGCATCAGAGGAGCAGGAAAGCTGACGTTTCGGGCCTAGACCCTTCTTCAGAAATCTGAAGAAGGGTCTAGGCTCGACACGTCAGCTTTGCTGCTCCTCTGATGCTGCTTGGCCTGCTGTGTTCATCCAGCTGTACACCTTGTTATCTCAGATTCTCCAGCATCTGCAGTTCCTACTATCTCTTGGTTAGGACTATATTCGCTGGAGTTTAGACGAATGAAGGGGGATCTCATAGAAATCTATAAAATTCTAATAGAACTAGTCAATGCAAGAAGGATATTTCTGTTGATCATGGAATCCAGAACCAGGGTCACACTTTAAAGTTACAGCCACTTAGGACTGAGATGAGGATAATTTTCTTCACTCACTCAGTGGTGAGCCTGTGGAATTCCCTTAGAAAGCAGCTAAGGCCAAAAATCGAATGTTTTCAAGAAGGAGTTAGATATCGTTCTTAGGGATCGAGGTCTAAGGATAAGCAAGAACAGGGTACTGACTTAGGTGACCAGCCATGAAAATATTAAATGGCAGCACGGTCTCGAATGCCTACTTCTGCTGCTATTTTCTGTGTTTCTGTGTTACGTAGACCTGTGAAAGGTTTTGTTTTATCTCTCGGACTTAAAAGTCATGATTGATTTCTGTCATAAGCATTTGATCGTCTGACTCAGTCAATAAGAGTTGGGTAAAAATGTATCTTTGCGTTCAATGATTTTGCCTCAGACTCCGTATGTCCAGGGCAAACTCTGGCACTGTCAGATGCTGTTTCTAGAGCCGCTGTTAATGTGCTTACATCTTTTGATGAAGATTTTGGGGCATCAGCATTATCTTGGCCAAATTCGCCAAACAAGCCTCACTTCATTAGGGAAGAGCAAAAGGAGGATCACTATGCACAAGAATGGCCTGGAGCTCAGTTCACAGCTTGTGCTATAGAGACTTTAGACACAGTTGGCACTTCTCTGCTGTTAAGGATTGTTGGGTTTTGATGATTGATAGATAATTAACACTCACTGTGGAGCAACTCTCTTCAGAGCATTCACTAAGGTATGACCATGTGCAGAGCAAGAGCTTATGGTAACATTTGTTGGCTAGTGGTCTTGAAACAATTAGAGAACATTGTCATTAATTGTAATACACATGCCATACACAGTAGTGAATGGCGGCATCTCTTATTCCGGCAGGATTTCCTGATGAACCCTGGGCCTGTTTTTGGTCCTGGACCTTGCCATGTATGAAGGCCATCCTTGCTTTGCTGTGGTCGGTTACTAAAGGCTGTTTGAGGTTTCAAAGCTGACATCCGTGAACACTGAAGCAGTAGTGAGAGTCATAGAATCATAGAATCCCTACAGCATAGAAACAGGCCCTTCAGCCCAACAAGTCCACACTAACTCTCAGAGCGTCCCACCTTTTTT
>NC_063351.1:11424291-11507124 GCF_021869965.1 Rhincodon typus
CCCTGAACACTAGGGGCAATGTAGCATCGCCAATCCACCTAGCCTGCACATCTTTGGACTTTGGGAGGATCCCAGAGGAAACCCACTCAGGCACAGGGAGAACGTGCAAACTCCACAAGTCCTGTGGAAGATGCTCATCACCCGCAGTATTCCAGAAGTTGTCCTTTCTGACAGTGGCCCTCAGTTTGCTAATGAGATGTTGAAAGCATTTACCAAGACTATGGGCATGTAGCTTGTCACATGTTTGCCCAAATACCCTCAGTCAAACGGAAAGGCAGAATGAGTGGGTCAGACAGCAAAACTGCTGATGGGCCGTGGATTAAAAACTCAACTTTCAACATTACCTAACAACTTTGCTCCAAGAGAAGCAGTTAACAAGTGCAATTCCAAATGCTTCCCAGAGGCAATGCCTGTTATGACCCTGAAGAGATGTCTGTGCTGGAAAACAAGCCCCTGTTTTCCATAAGTTGTCCCCAGTGCTTAAAAAAATAGCCAATTTAACCTCGAGGATGGTCTGTTTGCATGACTGTAACCACTCTCTTAAGATAGAAGAAACTCAGCCCAGATTTCATTCATAAACAAGAAATTGAAAACTTATTTATAATAACAAACTCATCCTCTAACATGTAATCACCTGGAGGCAAACTTAAACCAAACCCACTTTAAATCCAGACATCAATACTCACTCACAAATTGTGCAAACAAAACAAAAGGGGCAATTGGGGTTGGTTTTGCAGGAATATTGTGGGTGGAAAATATAAGCAAAAAGGAACAAAGTCTGTGAATCAAGAATCCAAACCATAACGGGGAATGAGGTGACTCTCTGACATGGTGATTTCAAAGTCGTCTGATGCCAGTTTCCTTCTGCTCTAAAAGAGAAAGGAGGAGGTTTGGCTTGGCTTGCAGACTTTTGGAAGTCTGAGTTTAACCTGCTCTTCTCTCAGTTCTGTGACAAAGCTGCTACTTAAAACCAATCCGAAAGTTAGCAGGCAGTTTCTTTATTTATATTTCATGTCTCACAAAAGTATCAAATCCAGCTTCAGCAATGAATACATGCTCCTCTTTAACCTTTGTGTGAATGTCATGTAGTTCCACTTTTGCATCAAGTTCTTTTAAAGAAATCTGTTTTTTAACCCCTGCAACACAGCAGTCCAAACTTCCACTTTCCAGTTTATGTTCAAATTAATATATCTGTAATTCCTGCGCAGCAACTCTGAAAGAGGTAGGCATAGAATTATAGCGAGCATTACCATATCTAAACACTATCTATATGGGAAAATGGGTGACCAGTCTGGCTGAGAGACCTTCATCAAAAGGGTACTTCCAGAAAACAATGGCCTGAGCAGCAGAAATTGTACCTTTTTGATCCAATAAAGGTTCCATCTGTTGCAATCTCCATCACCACACCACATTGTTCATTGACCTTCTTTTATCACAGGCCCCACCTTCCCAACTGAAATAGAGTCAAGGAGATGTACAAAATCGAAACAGACCCTTTGGTCCAACTCGTCCATGTGACCAGATATCCTAAATAAATCTAGTCCCATTTGCCAGCATTTGGCCCATATCCCTCTGAACCCTTCCTATTCATATACCCATCCAGATGTCTTTCAAATGTCGTAATTGTACCAGCCTCCACCACTCCCTTTGGCAGCTCATTCTATACACTCACCACCCTCTGTGTGAAAAAGTTGCCCCTTATGTTCCTTTTAACTCTTTCCCCTCATACCTTAAATCTATGCCCTCTAGTTGTGGACTCCCCCACCCTGGAGAAAAGACCTTGACTATTCACCCTATCCACGCCCCTCATCATTTTATAAACCTCAATAAGGTCGCCTTTCAGCCTCCGATGCTCCACGGAAGATAGCCCCAGTCTAATTAGCCTGTCCTATAGTTCAAACCCTCCAGCCCTGGCAACATCCTTGTAAATCTTTTCTGAACCCTTTCAAGTTTCACAACATCCTTCCTAGAACAGGGAGACCAGAATTGCACACAGTATTCCAAAACTGGCCTAAACAATGTCCTGTATAGGAAAAAACAAAGGTCACGAACATTACCTCTAGTATTTCTATATCTTATCATAGATGTTTATGACCCACATGCTGACCCAAATGAGTCATGTCAAAGACTTGTGGAGGAAAGGGAGATATGTGACAATATTATGGCTTTAAGAGGTGCATTTTGTTTTTTTTTTATGAAGCGAGTTTGGAACAGAGGTACCAAGCGGTCTGCTTCAAGCCAATAAAGTAAACAGCTTGTGAGACCTTGGAATCTTTTTTAAAAAGATTGAACAATAGAAGCAGCCTGAATGGGTGAGGTCAAGCTTCCACAGAACCAGAGTTTTTAGTTCAGCATTCAGTAGTTGTTGGGTTTGTGAAACCTGATACATTTCTCTCTGTCTCTTTGCTACAGCTAAAAGCTGGGGTTCACTTCCTGCTGCTAGAATTGCATGTGAGACCATCTATTTTACTGACTTTGCCTTTGCCAAGGGTGTGCTTATGGGATGTTACTGTATTAGAACAGTTAATGAGTAGTTTATCATTTTGTTAAACATTTCAATAGACTTACAGTTAAGCCAATTCTTTTATTTTAGTTTTGCTAGTATTTTAACTATAGTGTAAGAATAAAGTGTGTTTTGCTTTAAGCCTGATAGTTTGACCAATTGAATTGCATCCAGAACACAACACTTGGCACTTGCCTTTAAAATAAGAAAAAGTTAGGGTCTAGGCTATCCCCTCGATCTGGTCCATAACAAATTGGGGGCTTTTGTCGAGATCAAAATCTCTAAGTCCAGGTTGGGTTTCGGACTGTTTGGATTCAAAGGCTGTGAGTAGTGAGTGTTGGTGATTTTTATTTTAGGTGTTGCATTCGGTTGATTTAAATAGGGTGTGCCTTGTGTAATAATGGCTTTTTTAATCGCTAAGAGTTTCCTTGTGTTGGAAGAAGTCACTTTGCGAGTTTTAAAGAAAGTGAACAAGGCGAAGCTTTCAGAATTGGCAACAGGAGGCTGGAAGAACACAGCAAGCCAAGCAGCGTCTGGTGGAAAAGAGCAGTTAGTGTTTCATTTCATTTGAGAAAGCGGCTAAACAAATGAAATGGCCAATGACCACGTGGGTTTTGTTGATCCAAACAAAGTTGGTAGGTAGAGCTCGTGAGGTATTTACATCACTATCAGAGGAGGTATTTGGGGAGTGTGATGAGGTGAAAATGCCTCCTTAAGTCAATATGAGCTGGTACCAGAAGCCTACAGACAACGTTTCAGGGATCTAAGGAGGGAACCTGGTCAAACATACATTGAGGTTGGAAGTATCAAACAAAGTAATTTTTTTTAGGTGGATAAGGGGAATTGAAAATAGATTGGACATATGACACTCTTAAAGAGATGATTATTTTGGAGGAGTTGAAAAATTGACTTCCTGAAGCAGTGAGAGCTCACGTGGAAGAGCAGAGAGTTAAAACCGCAAGATTAAGCAGTCGAAATGGCCAGTGATTATGAGTCGGTTCATAAATCAGCGTTTGGCTTCCAGCATCAATTTCAATCTGTGAGGGATAGAAATTGAGGAAAAGAGAAATCCTCATGTGGTAAGGGAAAAGGCGATCCCATTGCAGGCAGTAAAGATATTTGAGCACAGGGTAAAAAGGAAAACCATGAGGGGGAAAGAGAAGTAAAAAAGCTCAGGTGTTTTTCACTGTAATAACATAGGCCACATGAAGGCGCAGTGTTGGTGGTTTAGAAAAAGTACTGGGAACATGGGTGTGAGAAGACCGGATAAGCCAGTGAGGTTTTGTTGAAGTGGTAAGGGAAAGCACAGTGGAAGCTAAAAAGCTGCAAAAGAATGTACAACCTGGTCAGGGGTTGATTGAGAAGAGAGTGGCAGATCTGTTAAAGAGTTTACTTGCTTGGGTATGGTTTATCCATGTGTACTAGGAGGAATAGGTAAAGAAATTAAAATTTTAAGAGATACGGGAGAAAGTCAATCTTTAATGGTGAGAGATGAGAAGATATGTAATTCAGAAGTATTGCCAAAAAAAGGTGGTAATATGTGGAATTCAGAGTGAGGTTGGAGTGTTTGGTGGAAAGTGGAGAAGTGGTGGTAGGAATAGGAAAGAAATTCCCAGTTATGAAAATACAGACCATCCTTGGGGGTGACATAGGTGGATCACAGGCAGGAGTGATTCCTATTGTGGTTGAAAAGCCAGTGGAAAATCAGGCAAGTGAGGTGTTAGAGGAAGTATATCCTGGGATTTTTCCTGACTGTGTGGTAACAAGGTCACAAAGCCACAGGTTGAAGCAGGAGGAGAAATCAAGGAATAAAGATAAAGAAGCTGAAGTTCAATTATCAGAGACCATGTTTGACCAAATGGTTGAGACAATAAACAAGAACAGGTGGAGGACAAAGTGGATATTTTTAAGTTCGAAGAAATTAGCTAAATTACAACAGAAAGATAAAAAACTAAAGCAATTGTATCAAAAAGCATGCACGAAAGAAGAATCTGTGTGTATCACAGAATGTTACTACCTTAAAAATGAAGTCTTGATCAGGAAATGGAGACCATCACATGTTCAGTCGATGAGAAATGGGCAGAAGTTCATCAAGTTATATTATCAGTGGGTTATAGAAAGGAAGTGTTACGGTTAGTACACAAATTAGGAAGTAATTTGGGAGTAAGCAAAACTCAAGCGAAATTACTAAAACACTTTTAGGACTGCATAAGGATGTGGTTGACTTTTGCTGGACATGTCATACATGTTAGGTAATTGGAAAACCTCAGGTAGCGATAAAACCAGCACCTTTAATACCCATTCCTGCATTTGAGGAAACTTTTACAAGGGTTTTAATTGATTGTATACGACCCCTACCTAAAACAAAAAGTGGGAATCAGTATTTGTTGACTATAATTGATGTGTCTATTGATGTCTAGAGGCCATTTCATTACGCAGTATCACAGCCAAAAGGATTGTAGAAGAGTTACTCAATTTTTTTTACTAGTTATGGACTACCCACAGAGATCAAATTGGATCAAGGGTCAAATTTTACATCAAAGTTATTCAAGGACATGATGGATAGCTTAGGAATAAAACAAATCCACAGTGCACTATCCAGAATCACAGAGAGCATTAGAACGGTGGCATCAAACTTTAAAGACTATGTTGAGGGCTTATAATCAAGACTATCCAGAGAATTGGGGTAAAGGAATTACATTTGTACTTTTTGCAATTAGGGATGCATCTAATGAATCAAATAAATTCAGTCCATTTGAATTAGTTTTTGGGCATGAGATGACAGGACCACTCGAATTAATTAAGGAGAAATTTGGTGAGTCAGATTTCAGAGACTACATATTTGGACTATGTGTCAAATTTTAGGGAAAGATTAAACAGAGCGAGTGAGTTGGCTAGACAGCATTTAAAAGCAGTGCAGCAGGTAATGAAACAAGCAGCAGGCAAGAACTTAAAAATTCACAATTTTGCTAGTGGAGATTAAGTGTTAGTGTTATTCCCAGTGGTAGATGAACGTTTACAGGCAATGTTCATTGGGCCTTATCAAATCAAAATGAAATTGAATGAGGTGAAGTATTTGATAAGAATGCCAAATGTAAAGAAATGTCAAAGTGTATCATATGAATATGCTGAAAAGATATTTTGATAGGGAAGGAAGCAAAAGCAGAATGTGTTACTGGTTACAACACAGAGTGAAGAACCAAGTTCCGATCATTCTGAATTGGCCATTCCTCTAATTAAATTGGACAATGAGGAAGTTCTCAAACATTGGGATAAATTATTGAGTTACCTTCCAGAGGAAATTCAAAATGATCTGAAAGAATAATTATAATCACATGGGAAGATACGTGAGAATATGCTGGGAAGTACTAATCTGATTATGCATTGTAGATTTAGGAAATGCTGTTCCAGTTAAACAAAATCTTTATAGCCCTGGACTGTTGGCACCAGGTCAGAAGGAGATTGAATGCATGTTCAAAGGCAGTAGAATCAAAGTGAGTTACAGTGAATAGAGCTCACCCATAGTAATGGTGCCAAAACCAGATGGTACCCAACAATTATGTGTGCACTGTCACAAAGTCAATGCAATTACAAAGCCTGATTCATATCCTGTTCCATGTTTGGAAGACTGTATTGAGAAGGTGGGACAAGCAACTTACATTTCTAAGTTGGACTTTACTCAGAGGATACTGGCAGAGCAAAGGAAATTTTGGCTTTTGTGATGCCAAATGGACTATACCAGTTTAAAGTTGTGCTATTTGGTTTGAAAAGTGTGCCAGCCATACTTCAAAGACTAGCCAATAAAGTTGTTTCAGGGTTATCCAATTGTTTGGTGGACATTGACGATCTGGTGATATTGGAAGGAATACTCAGAACATGGAAGGAATATTCAGAACATCTGATTGACTTCATAAGGCGCAATAAACCTGGCTAAGAGTGAGTTTGCAAAAGCTCAAGTCACGTTCCAGGGCCATGTTCTCAAACATGGACAGATGGCCCTACAGGATGTGAAAACAAAGGTTATTGGGGAAGTTCCCATACCATCAGCAAAGAGAAAAGTTCTGTGATTCCTGGGACTGTGTGGGTTTTTTTTCGGAAATTCATACCAAATCTTAGCAGTGTGGTTGCTCCACCGATTGACTAATTGAAGAAGTGTGGAAAATTTCAGTGCGCTGTCAAAGGCATTTGACAACCTAAAAACTGTGTTAACCACTGCCCCAGTGTTAGCCACATTTAATTGTGCAAAACTATTTAAATTGGCTATCAATGCGATTAATGTAGGTATCAGTGCTGTTCTTTTACCAGCAGATGGTGAGAAGATAGAAAGACCTATTGGGTATTTTTTCCATAAGGTTGAATAATTGTCAGCAGAAATATTCCACAATTGAGAAGGAGACCTTGAGTTTTGGTGTTGGCGTTGCAACATTTCAACATTTCAACATTTCTCTTGCCAGTGATGTATCTGAGACAATTATTTGTACTGATCGTAACGCCTGAAAGTTTTTGGAAAAATTTAAAGATAAAAATTCCAGACTATCTAGATGGAGCTTGTTATTGCAGCCATTTAGTTTGAAAATAATACATGTAGCCAGACGAGAGAACGTAATTGCTGGTGTCTTGGCACAACTTTGGTGAAGCAAGGCAGAGGTGTTCGGTGACAGGAACTAAAAGACTGGAATCAGCTGTAGTAGTGAATGTTTGCATGTGTAGAGTCAATGTAATGTATATGTATTATAATGTGCTAATAGCATAAGACTAAAAATTTTTAAAAATGAAGCATCTTTGTACATTGTAGGTTTTTTTTAAGGAAGGAGGTGTGACGATACTATAGGTTTAAGAGGTGTACTTTGTCTTTTTTTTAATGAAGTGAATTTGAGATAAAAGTGCAGAGTGGTTTGCTTCAAGCCAATAAAGAAAACAGTTTATGAGGCCTTGGTTTTTTTTAAGTTTGAACAATAGAAGCAGCCTGAATGGGTGAGGCCAAGCTCCCACAGACCCAGAGGTTTTAGTTCAGTGTTCACTAGCTGTTGGGTTTGTGAAACCTGATACATCTCTCTGTGTCTCTCTTTGCTACAGCTAAAAGCTGGGGTTCTCTTCCTGCTGCTGGAATTGCATGTGATACAGTCTATTTTACTGACTTTGCTTTTGCTAAGAGTGTGCTTATGGGATGTTACTGTATTGGAGCAGTTAATGAATAGGTTATTATTTTGGTAAATATTTCAACAGAGTTACAGTTAAGCCAATTCTTTCATTTTATTTTGTCTGTGTTTTAGCTATAGCATATGAATAAAGTGTGTTTTGCTTTAAGCCTGATAGTTTGACCAATCTGGAATGCAACAACTGGCACTTGCCTTTAAAATAAGAAAAAGTTAGGGTCTAGGCTATCCCCTCGATCTGTTTAGAGGGGGTTTCGTCTGGTCCAAAGCAGATATAATGAAAAAAATGTGCAATTAATTTTGAAAAAGTAAGTAATCTAGTTGATTCATTTAAGACTGTTAATCAATGCTTATGACACAGAGAGAAAAGCTTGGGGTGTGTTCTTGTATGAGAGCTTTAGGACCATGTGGCAATCTTGTGATGATGTCATGAATCTGCTCCTCGCGGGACATAAATAGCACAGTGTGTTTGATAAAAAGAGAGAAGCACATATAAAGAAGTCTTTCAATAATGCAGCAGTAAGATTAGAGCCTGATACATCTCTGATTATCGTACACGTTAGTATTTAGCCTTACTGTATAATAACAGATTGTGTTATAAAGAAGCCTAAGTCTGAAGACAGTTGTTGACTTCACCTCCTTCTTGACCAATTTTTTATGAAGCCAAACTTTTGGATATTGGCATCAAACTCCAACATAATAAAAGACAATCAAACTTTGTCCTCAGTGTGTTGAGCTTCTTGAATATTGTTGGAACTGCACCCATCCAGGCGAGTGGGGAGTATTCCATCACAGCCTTCTAGATGGTGGGCAAGTCTTGGAGAGTCAAGAATTACTTCAGAATTGCCAATCTTTGACTTCTTCTTGCCCAGAACAGGCAGCTGTGTAAACTTTGACCTAGTTAAAACAAAAGACGTAAATTTAAAAAGAGCTGCAAACTTATTCCTGAGAATTTTTCTTCCGCTCTGTGAAAGTGGTGAAAGACAAGAAGCTGACATATTTATTAGTCAGAGTTTTCCAAAGGCGTTCACTTCAACTCTGTTAAAATGAGACGTAGCACCTGGCTTTGCAGCACAGAAGTGTGAATCTTATATTCCTAGTTTGTGCCTGATAAGCCTAACCCAGCAGCTCGGACTGCACAGTTGGCCTCAGCACCCCCTAGGCTGGGTTTAAGAAGCCTTGGAGGACTTCCCGGTGGCCTTGCTGGCAAGCACATAGACAACAGACTCAACAGGTTCTGGAAAACTGTATAATTGGAAAAAGCTGCTTCATTCACTGGAACTGAGCAGAGATCAGAGGGAAAATTATTGAAGATAGTTTTGACTTGATGCCCTTGACATTCTCTGTGTTTTTATGTTTTCTATCCCTGGCTCGCAAACCTGATTTCAGTAGTTTGGTTCTTATTTTATTTCTAATCTGTAATTGTTATTTAGACCGAAAGCTTGTAAAAGTGACAAAGCTGATTACTCCTCAAAACCACAAAAAGGCTTTAAAATGGTGCCTGGAAACAGCCAGAACCAAATCACTTGTCACTAAACTTCGCTCCACTCTTCCAGCAATTGAAGTCCTTTTTCTCATGTAACGGGCAGCTATCTATTCAACTACAACTGAGCATCAGCACTGCTCTTGTTCATTGTTCATAGTGTATAAAAAGTTATTTTGTTTTGAGGGGAAGGGTTCTGGCATGTGGGTGAATGACAGCGATGCACTAAAAATATTTGGAAAGATTTCGATGAGAGATCTTCCTAAAGTCGGTCACTTAGGTGTTTGCTTGGTTCTTGGACAATAAATGTTTTATTTTTCTTACTGGCTATGTAAGGATGGATATATTCTCTTAAAGGTTGTGTTTGTTTCTGGTAAAGTGTCACTACAAGTCTTTACAATGAGCTGCTTCTCCGAACAGATGCTGTTACCACCCTGCATCTACTGCTGCTAGGCACCCTAGTGAACTTGTCAACGGTAAGTATGGTGGGACGACGTGATTGTTTCAACCCAGCCTGAGGCTGGAGCCTACCATATTTACGATAATATCCTAAGAATCAATTGATCACCAAGGATTCATGAACTCTGTGGATTTGTGAATTTAAAACGGGGACACACACACACACACACACACACACACACACACACACACACACACACACACACGCCCATCCCGCTCTCCCCCTCCCAACACACCCACATGCACGCACACACAAACGCCCACACACGCGTACACACATACACACACAAACGCCCCTCACACGCACACACACACAAACGACTCCCCCATACACAGAAACACCACACACACAAACACACCACACACACACACACACACATGCCCATCCCGCTCTCCCCCTCCCAACACACCCACATGCACGCACACACAAACGCCCACACACGCGTACACACATACACACACAAACGCCCCTCACACGCACACACACACAAACGACTCCCCCATACACAGAAACACCACACACACACACACACACACACACACACCCCCCAACCACACCCCACACACACACACACACACACACACACTTTCACCCCCCAACACATACACACGCTACAAGTTATGAAGCAGACCAACTAGTTTCTATGTGCATAGCTTACAAATCCACAGCAGTCCAGTTGGCGGAGTCACAACATTGCATACAGCGCTTTAAGGTGGACCCTCGTAAAGGCAAGGTATACATACAATGCCTTCCTAAGAGAAAGTTTAACTCTTTATAGTCTTAATACAGCACGGAAACAGGCCCTTCAGTCCAACACGTCCTTGCTGACCAGACATCTGTCTAACCTAGTCCCATTTGCCAGCATTTGGCCTCTATCCCTCTAAACACATATACAGCCTTTTAAATGTTGTAATTGTATCCGCCTCCACCACTTCTTCTGGCAGCTCGTTCCATACAAGCACCACCCTCTGCATGAAAAAGTTAACCCTCAGGACCTTTTTAAATCTTTACCCTCTCACCTAAACCTATGCCGTCTAGTTTTGGACTTGCCCACCCTTGGAAAAAGACGTTGACGATTCACTCTATCCATGCCCCCTCCTGATTTTATAAACCTCTATGATGTCAGTCCTAAACCTCTGATGCTTCAGGCAAAAAAACCCAGCCTATTCAGCTTCTCTTTATAACATAATTTTCCAGTTCTTTGATTGACATCCTTGATTTACATTTTACATTACATTTACGTACTTGTAAATCTTTTCTGAACCCTTTCAAGTTTAACAACATCTTTCCTATGGAAGGGTGACCAGATTTGAATGCAGTACTCTAAAACTGGACTCACCAATGTCCTGTACAGCTGTCTGACCCAGCAGGGAAACTGCACAGCTGTCTGTTTCTGCTGTTTAGTGTCAAGTACCTCTGGACATTGTATTTTGTCTAAGAAAAATAACCGAACAGCAAAATTCACAGCTGACCTTGGAGAAACCTATGTGGGGGAGCTCACAGCAGGGGAGCAACTAAGTGGTTAGTTTTTAAAGTGCCACCTTAGTTTTATTTTGTAAATCTCCATTAGTGAATAGAGTGGATACTTTTTTTGATTATAAATTTTTCATTGAGATCTGTCTCTTGATTGAACTTTAAAAATATAAAGCATAGGTACGAAGTTAGCCTGGAGCAGCATTTTAAGAGCAGTAAGACTGAGCTATTTTCTGGTTTTGTAGATTGTTAAGGTACAAAGATGTCGACTTTTGTAGTGTGATGTGCCCTTCTTATTGGATGGGAGATTAGGGAGAGTTTCTATGTTACTGATGATTATGTATGCAGGAAGTGTGTTTGTTTGCGAATTCTATTGGATCGCATAGATTGGTTGCAACGGCAGTTAGTAGCAATGAGGAATTTACAGGAGTTAGGAGGTGTGATGGATGGCAGTTTGCAGGAAGGGAAGTAAACTGAAGATACAGTCAGGTACAAAAACATAGTTGCTGGAAAAGCTCAGCAGGTCTGGCAGCATCTGTGGAGGAGAAAACAGAGTTAACGTTTCGGGTCCGGTGACCCTTCCTCAGCTACTTTTCCTATATATACATCAAGGTTATTACTTCAAAATGAGAAATATTGTTGGAATCAAATCAGGTAGGGCTAAAATTTCACCTAAATTTTTTTAAGAAGTGGATTGTATATTTGTAGGGCAGCAAGAAGAACAATGGGATCTTTAAATTTCAAAAAAATCTTTTAAATAGTTCATATAAAATAACCCTTATAGCTTTTATTGTTCCTTCTAACCAGTTCTGATGTTCATGGCATTGCATTATGTGGCAGGATTCCACAAGTAGGTCAATGGATTACATCAGAGCTTCCTGGTGATGCAACACTTACAAGGCTTGCTTTCTAAATTGATATGCTTTACTTTGAGAACCAGGATCTGAATGTAGTTTCATCTTACTTCACAGTTTACGGTGGAAATTAGTTTTAGGACAAAGCAGATCACATAGAAATAACAGTCAGAAACAGGCCATTCAATCAAACTGGTCTATGCTGGCATTTACATTCCACATTATAAACCTATGTGGAAATTTTGGCATCAAAACATTCAACAGCCCATATTTGCATTGACTTGTGCTGATTACTGCTCATGAGTGTTACTGAACCATCATTGACACAATTGTATTTAAAAGCAACCTTTTGGCCATCATCAGGCAACAAAAGTTGGAATCAACTGAATAAAGGCAAAACACTACAGATTCTGGAAATCTGAAACAAACACAGAGAATGCTGGAGAAACTCAGCAGGTCTGGCAGTCTCGTGGAGAGAGAAACAGAATTAAAATTTCACTCTGGTATGACTCTTCTTCAGAATTGAAGAGCTCCAGTGTGATCAGTACACGATCAATATGATTAGGTTTTGAAATGTTAACTCTTTCTCTCGGCAGATACTGAAACACCTGCTGAGTTTCTCCAGCATTCTAGGTGTTTGTGGCAATTAATTTGCATAATTTGTCATCAAATGAAATCACAAAATGTTAAAGTAATGTCTTTTATGATCATTTAACATCCTCTAATTATCTTCAAAGTGCTGAGCAGCAGTCAACTGACATCAAACGTTATTAGAGCTTCTCTGTGGAGAGAAAACTCTAAGAGATGAATCTTATGCTTTTGGCTTAGTGTGAGTTACGTTCAGTTTTTTATTGGAGGGATTCTTGCTGCAAGGCCCGCTGAGACTTCTTGCTGTATCCTGGTAAACATGTCTCATTAATTTCCAACATGGCCATTGTGTTGAATGAGTGTGGAATGTTTGCCATCCCAGCAGCTGGCATATACTGTGGATGTTAAATTACTATTACAGTGTGCCATACGTCATGTTGTCACCCTCCTACCCCGGTCAGATTTTGACTGACCAGCTTGATAAGATGTGCATCTATGCGAAAAGGGCCCATCAATATGGCAGTGTTGATAGCCTTTGGCTCTGGCTGAGGTGCCAACATGTCAACAGGCATGACAGGTCAAAGTAGGTGCTAAGTGGGCAAGCAAGGAGCCCTGAGATGAACAAACAGAAAATCCACAAACAGGACTGTCCAGGCAAACCCATTGTTTCAGCTGCTCGTGCCCCACAGAACTCATCTCTTCCTACCTTGACTCAGTCTTCTCCCCCCTAGTCCAATCCCTACCCACATACATCCGTGATTCATCTGACGCCTTAGGCCGGTTTCAAAACTTCCAGTTTCCTGGCTCCAGCCACCTCCTCTTTACAGCAACAGCAATAGGGTTCCCCTTATCCTCACTTACAATCCCACCAGAATCCACATCCAGAGGATCATCAGATGCCATTTCCGCCACCTCCAGCAAGATGCCACCAGCAGACACATATTCCTCTCCCCTCCTTTGTCCGCCTTCCGCAGGGACTGTTCCCTCCTGGACACCCTGGTCCACACTTCCTTCACCCCAACACCTCCCCACGGCCCTATGGCACCTTCCCCTGTAACTGGCGAAGATGCAACACCTGCCCATTTACCTCCTCCCTCCCCAGTATCCGAGGGCCCAAACATACCTTCCAAGTGAAGGAACATTTCACCTGCACTTCCCAGAATCTAGTCGACTGCATTCGCTGCTCACAATGTGGTCTCCTCTACATTGGGGAAACAAAGCGTAGACTTGGCAACCGCTTCGCAGAACATCTACGTTCTGCTCGCAAAAAAGACCCTGAACTGCCTGTTGCCTGTCACTTCAACACATCACCCTGCTCCCTGGCCAACATCTCTGTCTCTGGCTTGCTGCAGTGTTCCAGCAAAGCCCAACTCAAGCTGGAGGAACAACACCTCATTTTCCGCTTGGGGACCCTACAGCCCTCCGGACTCAAAACTGAGTTCAATAATTTTAGGGCCTAAACTCTCCCATGTCCCAGCCCCCACCCCACACACCAGGCCTTGTTACCACATAGCCTGCCGTTACACACCCCCTGTTGTTAGTCACTAATAGTCCCCATTAACAACTACTCACCCTCCCAGCCTGATCGTTAGCAACTCCTTTGTCTGTCCAACTGTCTTTCTCTCTCTTTGGGCTCTATCCTATCATTTACTCCCTACCCCAACTACCTCCCTATGTTCTGCATATAAACTGACGTTTTCCTACCACCATCAGTTCTGAGGAAGGGTCACCGGACCCGAAACGTTAACTCTGTTTTCTCCTCCACAGATGCTGCCAGACCTGCTGAGCTTTTCCAGCAACTTTGTTTTTGTTCCTGATTTACAACATCCGCAGCTCTTTTGGTTTTTATTTGATACAGTCAGGTAGATGGGTTACCTCAGGGAAAAGTAGGAGAGGGAGACGGGTCGCGCAGGAATCTCCTGTGGCTATCCCCATCTCAAACAAGCATGCTGTTTTGGAAAATGGAGGGGGTGATGGACTCTCAGGGGAATGTAGCACCGACAGCCTGGTACAGATACTGGCTCTAATGTCACGAGGGGTACACCAGGTTCCAAGTGATAAGGGACTGTCTAGTCAGAGGCACAGACAGATGATCCTGCAGCTGACAGCGATACATCAGAATGGCGTGCTGCCTGTCTGGTGCAAGAATCAAGGATATCTCAGAGAGGGTGCAGAATATTCTGAAAGGGGAGGGGGTCCAGCAGGAGGTTGTTGTACACACTGGAAAGATCAACAAAGGAAGATAAAATGAGGGATTCTGAGGAGAGAACACAGTTAGTTAGACAGGAATTTAAAAAGTAAGTCCTAGATGGTAGTAATATTTGGATTACATATGGTGCCCTGAGCTAGTGAAGGTAGAAATAGGAGGAAAGAGCAGATGAATGGGTGGCTGAGGAGTTGGAGCAGGGGAGAAGGATTCACATTTTTGGATCATTGGAATCTCTTCTCGGGTAGAAGTAACCTGTATAAAAAGGACAGATTGTACCTGAATTAGAAGGGGGCTAATATATTGGTGGGGAGATTTGCTAGAGCTGCTCGGGAAGATTTAAACTAGTAAGGGGAGGGAGGTGGGTGGGACCCAGGGAGATCAGCCTGAGACTGGCACAGTTGGGAAAAGGAGTGAATCAAACAGTCAGGGCAGGCAGGAACAAAGCAGAGAACAAGGTAAGACTGATAAATTAAACAGCATTTATTTCAATGTGAGAGGCCTAAAAGGTAAGGCAGATGAACTCAGAGCATGGTTAGGAACATAGGACTGGGATATCACTGTAATTACAGAAACGTGGCTCAGGGGTGGATAGGACTGGCAGCTTAATGTTCCAGCGTATAGATGCTATAGGAAGGATAGAAAGGAGGCAAGAGAGGAGGGGGAATGGCATTTTTGATTAGGGATAACGTTACGGCTGCATTGAGGAACGATATTCCTGGGAATATGTCCAGTGAAATTATTTGGGTGGAACTGAGAAATAAGGAAGGGACGATCGCCTTATTGGGATCGTACTATAGAACCCCAATAGTTATCAGGAAATTGAGAAACAAATTTGTAAGGAGATCTCAGTTATCTGTAAGAATAATAGGGTGGTCATGGTAGGGGATTTTAACTTTCTGAGCATAGAACTGGGACTGCCAGGGTGTTAAGGGCTTGGATGGAGAGAAATTTGTTAAGTGCGTGCAAGAAAATGTTCTGATTCAGTATGTTGATATACCTACTAGAGAAGGTGCAAAACTTGACCTACTCTTGAGAAATTAGGCCGGGCAGGTGACTGAGGTGTCAGTGGGCGAGTACTTTGGGTCAGTGACCATAATTCTGTTTGTTTTAAAATAGAGATGGAAAAGGATCTAAAAGTTAAAGTTCTAAATTGAAGGAAGGCCAATTTTGATGGTATTAGGCAAGAACTTTCAAAAGTTGATTGGGTGCAGATGTTTGCAGGTAAAGGAGTAGCTAGAAAATGGTAAGCCTTCAAAAATGAGATAACAAGAATCCAGAGACAGTATGTTCCTGTCCAGGTGAAGGGCAAGGCTAGTAGGTGTAAGGAATGCTGGATGACCGAAGAAATTGATGTTTTGGTCAAGAAAAAGAAGGAAGCTTATGTCAGGTTATAACAGCAGGGATCGAGTGAATCACGAGAAGACTGTAAAGGAAGTGGGAGCATACTTAAGAGGTAACTCAGGAGGGCAAAAAGGGGACATGAGATAGCTTTGGCAAATAGGGTTAAGGAGAGACCAAAGGGATTCTACAAATACATGAAGGACTACAGAGTAACTGGGGAGAGAATAGGGCCCCTTAAAGATCAGCAATGTCGCCGATGTGTGGAACTGCAGCAGATGAGAGAGATACTAAATGAGTATTTTGCATCAGTTTTTACTGTGGAGGTGGATATGAAAGATAGGGAACGTGGGGAAGTAAATTACAACATCTTGAAAACTGTCCATGTTGCAGAGGAGGAGGTGCTGGATATCCTAAAGCGCACAAAGGTGGATAAATCCCCAGGACCTGATCAAGTGTACACTCGAACTCTGTGGGAAGCGAGGGAAGAGATTGCTGGGCCCTGTGCTGAGATATTTGTATCATCAATAGCCACAGGTGAGCTGCTGGAAGACTGGATGGTTGCTAAAGTGTTGCCACTATTTAAGAAAGGTGGTAAAGAAAAGCCAGGGAACTACAGACCGGTGAGCCTGACATTGGTGGCGGGCAAGTTTTTGCAGGGACGGGATTTACATGTATACAGAAGGGCAAGGACTGGTTAGGGATAGTCAACAGGGCTTTGTGCATGGGAAATCATGTTCCACTAACTTGGTTGAGTTTTTTGAAGAAGTAACAAAGAGGATTGATGAGAACAGAACGGTGGACGTGATTTATATGGACTTCAGTAAGTCGTTCAACAAGGCTCCTCATGTAAATTGGTTAGCAAGGTTAGATCACATGGAATACAGGGAGAGCTAGTCATTTGGATAAAGAGCTGGCTCGAAGATAGGAGACAGAGGGTGGTGGTAGAGAGTTGCTTTTCAGACTGGAGGCCTGTGACCAGCGGTGTGCCACAAGGATCAGTGATGGGTCCACTGCTTTCTCTCATTTATAGAAATTATTTTGGATATGAATATAGGAGGTATGGTTAGTAAGTTTGCCAATGACACCAAAATTGGAGGTGTAGTGGACAGCAAAGAAGGTTACCTCAGAGTACGATGGGCCCTTGATCAGATGGGCCAATGGGCCGAGGAGTAGCAAATGTGAATTTAATTTAGGTAAATGTGAGGTGCTGCACTTTCAACAGACAAATCAGAGCAGGACTTATTCACTTAATGGTAAGGTCTGGGGATTGTAACTGAGCAAAGAGACCTTGGAGTGCAGGTTCGTAGTTCCTTGAAAGTGGAGCTGCAGGTTGATAGGGTAATGTGGGAGGTGTTTGGTATATTTGCCTTTATTGGTCAGTGCATTGAGTATGGGAGTTGGGAGGTCATGTTGCAACTGTACAGGACATTAGTTTGGCCACTTTTGGAATACTGCATGCAATTCTGATCTCCCTGCTATAGGAACGATGTTGTGAAACTTGAAAGGGTTCAGAAAAGATTTACAAAGATGTTGCCAATGTGGGAGGGTTTCAGCTATCGGGAGAGCCTGAATAGGCTGGGACTATTTGCCCTGGAGCACTGGAGGCTGAGGGGTGACCTTTATAGAGTTTTATAAAATCATGAGGGGCATGGATAGGGTAAATAGACAAGGTCTTTTCCCCAGGGAGGGGGGAGTCCAAAATTAGAGGGCATAGGTTTAAGGAAAGAATTAAAAGGGACCTAAAAGACAACGTTTCCAAGGATGGTACATGTGCGGAACAAGCTGCCAGAGGAAGTGGTGGAGGCTGGTACAATTACAATGTCTAAAAGGCATCTGGATGGTAATACGAATAGGAAGGCTTCAGAGGGATGTGGGCCAAAAGCTGACAAATGGGACTAGATTAATTTAGGTCAGCATGGATGTGTTGGACTGAAGGGTCTGTTTCCATGCTGTAAGCTCTACGGCTCTATGACCTTCTTCATCAGCCTGTCTACCTGCGACTGCACTTTCATGGAACTGTGCACCTGTACCCCTAAGTTTCTTTGTTCAGCAACACTCCCCAGGGCCCTAACATTAAGTGTATAAGGCCTGACCTGATTTGCCTTTCCAAAATGCAACTCCTCACATTTATCTAAATTAAACTCCTCTACCACTCCTCACCCATTGGCCCAAATGATCAAGGTCCCATTGTATTCTAAGATAACCTTCTTTGCTGTCCACTAAACCACCTATTTTAGTGTCATGTGCAAAATTAATAACCATACCTTCTATAGTTAGATCCAAATCATTTATATAAATGACAAAAAGCAGTTATAGGCTCACATTGGTGTAA
This sequence comes from Rhincodon typus, assembly GCF_021869965.1. Classification (NCBI taxonomy): domain Eukaryota; kingdom Metazoa; phylum Chordata; class Chondrichthyes; order Orectolobiformes; family Rhincodontidae; genus Rhincodon; species Rhincodon typus. The sequence continues at coordinate 11,442,691 of NC_063351.1, forward strand.
TCTATAAGTAATTTGCTGATATGTTAGATCATATGATGGTGACCTTGTTTGGAGGTGCTGTAGATTTCTACAGTCATCAAGAATATTGCTTGTCATTCTGTTTGTGTTGTCATGTTTTTCTTTCGTGGACTATAGTTACTTTTCTGGAATATGTTCACACTGATAGACCTTAGCCAGGTTTTGTTCTACATTATTCGTTCACTGATCACAGTCCTGAGACAGTTCCAAATCCTCTTGGCACTTTCTGTTTTGCTTCTTAAGAGTTCCCAGCTCATTTTGAGGCTTCTGGTTTTAAACCCTGGATTCTTCTAATTTGATCAAAGTTTTAGCTTTCTGTTCATCCCATACCATTCTCTCCTTGAAACCTGCTTGAATAAGTGTCCAGCCTATTCAAGTATTTTTCTTTATTTCTTAATTTTGTTTCTTTGAAGCCCATACCCTCATTGTCTTGTTGCTGCAGTGGTTATTTGATTTCCTGTGTATCTTGATTGAATGGTTGAAAAGAGCATCATTGTTGCCATTTATTTCTGATCTCCTGTTCGTGATTTGCAGCTCCTTATTGTGTGCACTGTTTTAGCCAGCTGTCATTTTTTCCAACGTTGCTTTGAGCATAACCAAGTGTTTCTGCAGCTGCTCCTGTTGAGCCTGATCTGCATCAGTTGCTCTAGATCTTCCTATGAACTGGCAACCTTTACATTGAATTGAGAAGAAAGGTTGTAGTTCATCCTGCTCTTATTTCTGTTTTCGCACTTCATTGTGAGCTAGGCGTGGAATTGGTGAACCATTGTATGCTGACATTTACATGGACACATCTGTGTCAATCTTAAGCAAACCTAAATAGTGTAGTGGACCAGACCAGAACCCCTCAAAATTTTAAGTTGTTAGTTTGGACCCTAACTTTTTCTTATTTTAAAGGCAATTGTAAAGTGAGTTCCAGATGCAGTGTGACTGGACAAACTACTCAAGGTTAAGCAAAACACAATTTATTTAAACACTATAGTTAAAATACAACCAAAGAAAGAGGAATTTAGAATAATTTAACTCAACTCTCCTGGAAACTTTACTAATTAACTGTTCCAATATAGTAACATCCCATAAACATATCCCTTGGCAAAAAAAGAAAATTTCATACACAGATTGTCACATGCAGTTTTCCAGTCCTAGAGGAAAAAACATCAAGAAAAAAATTCAGAGAGAGTAGCAGCTAGGGCACAATCACTGAAGCTTCCAACTCTGTTAAGACCCCAATAGCTTCTGATATTACTGAAAAACCAAAACCCAGAAATCCTAATCTGTGAGAGCTGGCCACACCCATTTCAGGCTGTTTAAAAAAATCCCAAGGCCTCCCAAGCTGTTTACTCGAGTAGTCTTTGGTAACGAGCTTGGTGCATCTCGTTCAATCTCTCTCTTAAAAGAAACCAGGACAAAATAATCTCTCAAAGCTACAGCATCATCACAGCAGTCATTGGTTTTCTGAGGACAGATAATTAGAATTTGTGAAAATACTTTAAACATTATGATGACATTAATAAGAGATAACACAGTGTGGAGCTGGAGGAACACAGCAGGCCAGGCAGCATCAGAGGAACAGGAAAATTGACGTTTCTTCAGAAGAAGGGTCCTGAGCTAAAACATCAGCTTTCCTGTTCTTCTGATGCTGCCTGGCCTGCTGTGTTCCTCCAGCTACACACTAATATCTCAGACTGCAGCATCTGCCGTTCTTACTATCTCTCATGATGGCATTAATGTTTTTCACAAGGTTGGCAGTATGAAACATGTGTTTACCACTCTTGTTTAGTTGTGTGCATCATCAGGTTTGTCAATCGCATCACGTATACCTGCTCTGACATTATACCAGGTAGTCTTCATTTTAGCTTGTCGATACTCCTTGCCTACAGTCGGTTTGAGTCAGCGTGCAGCTATTGTAGCTGCATTGCTGCTGTCAATGGCCTTGCCTGCCACACATCCTTTCAAATTGATTGAAAGCAGGGCTTTTCCTAATGCATGTAGAAAGCCACCCTTTGCACATGTTTAAGTATTCTAGTGATTGTATAAAACGTCAAGTCTGTACTTGGGGCCTACTGGTTTTGTTGGACTGGGCAGATCATTTCGTACTTGCGTCCATCATTTAGTGTCTCTTTGCTATAAAACTTCAGTTTGTCTCCCAAGTCTTTATGGAAAATTTTCATGTGCATCAGCTCGCAAAACAGCCCGTAGGCTTCTGTCCAAATGAATGGATTCTAGTCAATGAATGCAGAAGCCTGACTTTGAATTGATCTTCTAATGTGATCCATGTCATTTGCGGATCTATTAGCTCCTTGGTTGTTACTCCTAAGATGTTAAACCTACGCAGACTTCTATTCCCAAACACTAGGCAAATCCTCAGAGCTGTTTTTCTGCATTGGACACACTGTAATGTAGAACCCCTAATTCTGAATGTTATTTGAACATTTCAAATTATGTTAAGAAATCTGTTGTGTTCCCCGATTTAAACAAGGGAAAATTTTGCGCAGATTCTGACAATATTACTTTCATAGTTCCTTGCTTGCTATTGATCTGGCTTGTACTCTGATTATTTAGTTTCCATTTTCAGGTCAGCTCAAGTGGCATGATAAGGATTTGTCTCCTTACCACCAAGTTACGTTTTAAATACTCTTTTCTTGAGTGAAAAAAGATATTGAGGGTTATCTCATAAACTGGACCATCATGTAGTTATGGGTTAGTTTAGCTCAGTTGGCTGGATGCTGGTCTTTCTTTAATTCATTCATGAGATGAGGGTGTCGCTGGCTAGGCCATCATTTATTGTCCATCCCTAATTGCCCAGAGGGCAGTTAAGAGTTAACCATATTGCTGTGGGTCTGGAGTCAATGTAGACCAGACTGGGTAAAGATGACAGTTTCTTTCCCTAAAGGACATCACTGAACCAGATGGATTTTTCCAAACAACCAACACTAGATTCATTGCCATCATTATTCCCTGAATTCCAGACTTTTATTGGTTCCTGCTGTAGTGGGATTCGAACCCGTGTCTCCAGAACATTACCCAGATCTCTGAATTAACAGTCCAGCAATAATACCACTAGGCCGATGCCTCCCCGTTTGCAATGCAAAGTGATGCCAACAGTGTAGGTTCAGTTCCTGCTGAGGTTACTGTGAAGGACGTTCCTATTCAACCTCTTCCCTTGCCTGAGGTATGGTGACCCTCAGGTTAAACCACTACCAGTTGTCTCTCTCTAATGAGAGAGTAGCCCTGTGGTCCAGGAGGACTATGGCAACTTTACCTTTATTTGCCTGGGATGGAGCATTTTAGCTATGAAGAGATGCTGTACAAGCTCAGGTTGTAAGAGAAAGTTGAGGGGGGACCTGATAGAGGTGTGTAAGATTATGAGGTGCATGGACAGGGTGAATAGAAAGCAGCTATTCCCTTAGTCAAAGGGTCAATAATGAGGAGGCATAATTTTAAAGTGAAAGGCAGGAGCTTTAAAGGGGATTTGAGGAAAAATATTTTCACCCAGTGGATGGTGAGGATCTGGAATGCACTACCTGGGAGAGTAATTGATGCAGGAAACCTCGCATCCTTTAAAAGTCCTTGGATGAGCACTTGAAGTGTCATAACATTCAAAGCCTCAGGCCTAGTGTAGGAAAGTGGGACTGGTGTGGGTAGCAGTGTATTTTGGGCAGTAAATACCCGATGGGCTAAAGGCCGCTTCAGTCTTGTATGATTCGGTGTTTCTATGACATTGTTGACCATGTGCTTCACCTTTAGAATAACTAGCTTGCTGATTGTTCACTATGATATTTCCCACTTCTGTTTACCATGTCGTGTTAACGGTAATGGTCAAATGATCAATCACTCATCAGGGACTGACTAACTTCATGGGTAAGTTTACTGAAAACAGTAAAACACGTTATAATTCATGAAGCAGATATTACAGCAAACTGATTGGTCTCTGTGCATGCAGCTTGCAAACCACAGCAGACAAAGTAGCAACCACACAGTACATGGAGTCCATAAAGGTAAATGCACTTAAAGCCCATGTACACATACAACAGATGGCAGTCGGCAAGTTGGGGAAGAGGGAAATAAGACTTGGGTCTGGAGACAAAGCAGAGTGACAGTCAGTGCAGAAGGTGGTAGAGGTGCAGAGGGCAGTGCAGAATGGGCCCTAGTAATATTCTCTCTCTTGAGCTCTACTTCTAAATTGGAAGGGTGGAAAGGCTTCTATTCATTAGCTCTGCAGCTTGGGCTCTTTTTTTAGTGTTCATTTTTATTAATTGCTCATTTAAAGAATCAATTTATTACCTTAGAATTTCCTCCGTCCTTCTAAAATACATATTGACTGTTGCGAGGAGTGTTCCCTTTCTGAAAGTTGCTCAGCGCCCCTGTGAAAAGGTTGAACTAGCCTGATGTACACTCACTGACTTGCTTCAAAGGTTAGCCAGAAAACAATTTTCTCCAGAGCTTTCTTACCCAATGTAAGCATAGGTTGAAAGGAGATCACATCTAAACAGCCAGAGTCAGGGAGCTGTAGGGCTGAAATGTGAGTGGGAGTCAGTACATTGGGAGGTTAAAGAAAGCACAAAATGTCTTTGTGTTGGGAAGTTTTCCATAAACTCATCGACTTGATGCATGTTTGTTAACATGGGGAAAACCTCAAGAGGGAAAACAAGTCTGATTCCATCTTTAACTTCGAGTTTTGGCTTTGACTGTCACGTATAGGGGTTTTCAGGCTGTGTGGAGCTTGCCAAGTCTAACAGGGTAAGGGGACAGCAGGGAGTGGCAGGTTAAAGAAATTAGACAATTGGAACGCTTCCAAATACTGAGTTCAGACAGCTGCCTCACAATCTGTATCTATCACTGAGACAAGGGAATTAAGTATAATGTATTCTAATTTCTTAACAATACTCAGGTGCCAGAGTAAGCTGTGAGGAAGACACAAAGAGATCACACAAAGATATAAACAGATGGAGTGAGTGGTGAAGAAAATAGAAGATATAATATTATTTGGGGATGAGTGAAGTTATTACTTCTGTTGAAACAAATTATTAAAAAACGGAGCATTGGTCCACATCATCAGAAACTGGACATACCTTGAAATTCTGATATACTGGCAAGGCATTAATTGCCTGAGAAGTTTAAACTTCATTTAGGCAATCACTGGTATCTGAAACTCTTCAAAAACCATCCCTAACTCTAAGCCAGAGATTTTGAAGGATTCTAAATTGTTTACTTTAATGGTCAGCCAGGAAAAGTTAGACAGATTAAAATCTGCTCTAACTTCTGGCATAGAACATAGAACATAAAACAGTGCAGCACAGGAGCAGGCCCTTCAGTCCATGATGTTGTGCTAAACATGACGCCAAATTAAACTAAATCACTTCTGCCTGCCCTAGGTCCATATCCCTCCATTCCTTGCATATTCCTGTGCTTATCTAAAAGTCCCTTAAACACCCTCAACCACCACCCCTAGCAGCACATTCCAGACTCTCTGTGTAAAAAACTTACCTCTTACATTTCCTTTGAACTGCATCCCCTCCAACTCACCTTTAAATGCATACCCCATAGTGTTAGGCATTTCAACTCTGGGGAGAAAGATTCCTACTGTCGATGCTTCTCATAATTTTATAGACTTCTATCAAGTCTCCCCTCAGCTTCTGCTGCTCTGGAGAAAGCAACCCGTGTTTTCTAGCCTCTGATTATAGCTCATAGCCTTTAATCTAGGCAGCATCCTGGTAACCCCCTTCTGTACTCTCTCTAAAGCCTCCACATCCTTCCTGTAATTGAATGAAATTTGAACTATAAAACATAACAACCTCCTCTTCTCTATTCCCAATCTCCATTGGACTCCCCAAATGCTCATATTAATCATAGGCCTCAGTACCTGGCCTTATACTCTGCCCTGGGCCTATTACCTGACCCATCTTCTCACCCATTTACCTGGCACTTTACAGCCGTGTTTGAGCCTGCCTTGCTGATTCGAGCACACAGTTTCTCAGAAAGCAAAGAGGTCATGAAAACTAGGAGCAGGATTATGCTATTCAGCCTCTTGCATCTGCTCCACCATTCGATATGATCTTGACTGATCATTCAACTTAGAACTCTGTCCTGCTTTCTCCCCATAACCTCTCATCCTTTAGAACTCTTAACTAACTGCTTCTTGAAAACATTCAATATTTTGGCCTCAATTGCTGTCAGTGGCTGGGGAGCGATCTGCAATTAATTTTGAGTGTTCCCTGCTCAACTTCCTCCTGACTGTATGCCTCTGTGCCACCACCTCTGTTGTTATTGTGTAGCGATAAGTGCAGAAGCCTTGGCTGTTTTCACTCTCCTCCCCAGCTTGTGGATTGCTGAAACAGTCTCAACATGCCAACTGCTGCTTTGGTTAAGATGAGCTGAACAGTGCAGAGGAGACAATCATTGAAGGACCTTTGGCTTTATAGAGATTTGTGTCTTTACCTTTAGTACGCAATAGGATCCTCATCCTTGTTTTCAAATCACTCCGTGGCCTCACCTCTACTTAATTTTACAAAATAGCTTTTACTCTACAACCCAACAAGATGTCTTCCTTTGTCAAATTCTGATCTCTGGCCTGATTTCATTTCATTCACCTTCAGCATCTCTGCCTTCAGTTACTAGGGTCTAAGCTCTGAAATTCCTCAGCCGACATTTTCTATCTTTTCTCCCTAACTCAATCTTTCTTTCTTCTTCCAGAAATCCTAAGTTGACCCAAATATTGCTATCATCTTTCTGCCACACACGGATCCTATCCCCTCCAGTCTCTTCCTGAAGTGTTCACATCTTTGAACTCTTATTTATAGCTAATTTAGATCAGAAATATTTCCCAGATAACTTCTGTTTGCTGATTTCAAGCCAGTCAAAGCCACAAATATCAGCAGCGTTCACAATTCCAAAAGGGAGATAATATGTCCAAGAATGTTACATTCCTCCGAATAGCTTGATTAATAAGCCTTAGCTGTTTTGTAAATGTCCTAAATTGTTGAAGGTTCTGGAGTCTCTGTCTACAGAATCTATACTTCCCCACTTAACAAATGGAAAGAGAGATAGGAGTGAGATGAGAAGAAACTTCTTTACTCAGGGAGTTGTTAGGATTTGAAATCTGGGAGAGTGATTCCATAGGAGGTTGTTAAGAAAGCTGGATATATATTTGAAACTGCTGAATTTAGAGGGCTACAAATGTAGGACTGGAGAATAGGATGAGCTGGGTAGATCTTCTGGGAGCCAGTACCAAAACAAGGGGCCTAATGGCCTCCCTTTGTACTCTAACATTCTTTGAATCTGTGAAAGAGTATAAGATTTGTGACAGAAAAACCTAAGTGAGATAATTTTAAAAAGCTATCAAAAAATCTATCATAAAATCTAATGAAATCCAGTTTGATATTAGTTCCAATTATTTAAGAATATCTAAGAACATCGGGTATCTAGGAATAGGTAAGAATAGAACATTTAAAGTTTTATCTTAAAGCACCAAATGGATGAGAGAAAATATCTTTTGAGAAGAATTATCTGAGGGTTCCAAGACCTGTTGAAATTTCAGTGAAAGAGTTAAATGTTTATATTGATCTGATCCTTCCGACTTTGCAAATGTGGGTGTTAACCCTCTATAGAGACATCTCCCACATTCATGTGATGATATATCATTTAACATTATTCCCTAATTATTTGCTGAGGTTTTCTTAACATAGTTGGTAGTCAGATGGAAGACTGTGTTCAGTTCTGGTCACCACACTATCGGAAGGATGTGATTGCACTGGAGAGGGTGCAGAGGAGATTAACCAGAATTTTGCCTGGGATGAAAGGTCTCAGTTATGAGGAGAGACTGGATGGACTGGGTTTGCTTTCTTTGGAACAGTCAGACTGAAGAGGATCCGATTGAGGTATACAAAATAAAACAAGGCATAGACAGGGTAGATCATGAGAGTCTTTTCCCCATGCAAGATGTGTCTAAGACGAGAGGGCATAAATTTACATCTAACCAATGTTTTACTAAGTTGGAACAAGACTTCCTTGCTCCTATATTCTACACCCTGGTTAATAAAGGCAAGCATCCAGTATGTCTTCCTCACCACCCTGCCTACCTGTGCTGACGCCTTCCGGGATGTATTGGCCAGTGCACCTGGGTCCCTTTGTTCCCCAGTACTCCCTAGGGACTTACCATTCATTGTGTATATCCTGCCCTTGTTAGACCTACCAAAATGCATCACCTCACACTTGTCGGGATTACACTCCATCTGCCATTGCTCATCCCAATTTACCAGCTGACTAATATCAGACTGTACTCTGAAACCATCCTCCTCGCTGTCAACAACACCAATTTTTCATGCCATCTGCAAAATTACCAGTTATAGCTTCTACATTCACATCCAAGATGTTAATGTACTTGACAAACAGCAAGTGTCCCAGCACTGATCGCTGTGGTATACCGCTGGTCACAGGCTTCCAAACACAAAACTGTCCCTTCACTATCACCCTTTGCAAGTTGATTTTGGATCCAGTTTGCCAACTTGCCTTGGACCTCATAGGTTCTTACTTTTTGGAACAGCCTTCATGTGGAACATTGTGAAAGGCCTTACTCATGTCCATGTAGACCATATCAACTGCACTACTCTCATCAATATATTTGGTCACTTTTTCAAAACAAACTTCAATTAATCAGACAGGATTTCCCTCAGACAAATCCAGGCTGACTATCCTGAATCAATTGCCACCTTTCCAAGTGTTAATTAATCTTGTCCCTCAGAATTTTTTCCAATAATTTCCTGATCACTGATGTCAGACTAACTGGTGTGTACTTACCTGACCTATCCGTGCTGCCCTTCTTGAAAGGAACCACATTAGCTTTCAGTTATCTGGCACTCCACTTGTGGCCAGCGAAGTATTATCTGTATCCCAGGGTCCCAGCAATCCCCTCCCTTGCCTCCCATAGCAGCCTGGGATGCATCTCATTAGACACTGGGGGTTTATGCATCGTATGCCTGCTAAAATGTCTAATATCTCCTCCTTATTACTCTTAAGATTTTCTAAAAACTAACCATTCCAACTGAACTCTCTGGCTACAATACCTTTCTCCTCTGTGAATACAAATGAGAAATATTCATCTAAGACTTGACCCACATCCTTTGGCTCCATGGACAGGTTGCCCCTTTGGTTTCTATAGGCCCCATGTTTTCCCTGGTAATCTCTTGCTCTTGACATACTTATACAATTCCTTGAGGCTTTCCTTAATCCTATCGGCCAAAGATATTTCATGGCCCCTCTTTCCCTTTCTAAATTTCTTTAAGCAATGTCTTACACTGTCTATACTTTTGAAAGGTCTCCCCTGTTTTTAATGTACCATGCCTGACACATGCTTTTTTTACCAGACTCTCCATACCCCTTGACATCCAGGATTCCCCGTACTTGTTGCCCTTCACTCTTAGACGAATGTGCTGGCCCTAAATTCTCACTAAAGGCTCCCACTTTGCCAATGTAGACTTAAACTGCAAGTAGCTGCTCCTTGTTGCTGTTTGCCAGAGCCTGTCTAACGATATTGAAATTGGCCCTGTCCAAATTTAGACACTCAACTTCTGCACTATCCTTATCTCCTTCAATAATGACTTTGAAGCTTTTGGAGTTATGATCACTATTCCCCAGAGAGGTCTCCCACTGAAACTTTAACCATGTGACTGACTCCATTCCCTAGGATTAGGCCTAGCTCAGTCCCATCTCTAGTAGGGCTATCTACGTATTGGAATGAAAAACTCTCCTTTAAAAATTCCACCTAATCTCATCCTTTCACATTAATTTCTTGAAACTCCCACGTTCAAATAGGTTTCCATCCCTGTCGCAGGACCAAAGTCATAATGCCATATGACGCGAGAGCAGGAGTAGGCCATTCAGCCCAACAGGTTGCTGTATCATTCAATGAGATCATTGCTAATCTGATAAAACTCAACTTCATTTTCCTGCCTTTTTCCCCATATTCTTTGATTCTCCTTACTGATTAAAATTTGTGTCTATCTCAGCGATGAATATACTTGACATCCTGCATGACTAGACCAAAACTAAACTCTCCTTTCTTGTCCTCATCAATCTATCTGCAGCTTTTGACATGGTTGGCTACACCACTTCCTTCACTGCCTCACCATTGCTGTGCAGCTGGTTGCATTAGTTATAAACTTATTGAATTTTTATCTATTTACCTGTAGCTGGCAATCACCCATTTAACTTCTCTTTTCATTCGAGCACCATCATCTTGGAAGTCCCTCAAGAATGTACCCTGTTTCACATGTATGTGTTGTCCTTTGGTGACACAGTCTGATCAATACACTGTCAATAACCATATAGTCACTGATGTACAGCATTAGCAGCTTTTTTGTCCCTTCTGTTGTCTCTGAATTCTCGGGTGGTTCATCCATTATCCAGCACTAAGTGAGCATAAGTTTTCCTCAGTTGAATGTTGGAAAAATCAACCGGTTGTTTCTCAAACCCATTACAATCCCTGTTCCCAGCTTACTGGCTGCATCCTTCGCCCTGATAAGTGTCTCGGGCTGAACCAGACCTCTCACAGCCTCAGTGCCATACTAGCTTACTATCTGACATCACCACCCTCATTAAGATGGGCCTTACTACCACCTACACCACACTATGCAACTCCTCCCTGCCTCGGCTCATCTGCTGAAACCCTTATCCAGATCTTTGTCACCTCTACACTTGACTCTCTTTGCCTGCTTCCCATCTCTCAACCAATGTAAATATGAGGGCATCCAAACTTTTGCTACCTATGCCTGAGTGCATACAAATGCTATTCCTGTGCACACTGACCTACATTAGCTGCTCGTTAAATAACACCTCACTTTAAAAATTCTTATTAATTCTTATATATCCATAAATTGCCACTGCCTACTTCTGTAATGTGAGCATCTGTAACTTTAATTATTCAGAATAAAGAACAGTACAGCACAGTAACAGGCCCTTCAGCCCACAAAGACTGTGCCAACACATGATGCTATTGTAAACTGGAAACCTTTTGTCTCTAGGCAGTCTGTATTCCTCTATTCTCTGCCTATTCATATGTTCTGTCAAGATGCATGCTAAACGTTGCTATTGTATCCACCTCTACCATCTCTATAAATTTACCCCTTTTTACCTTAAACCAATGCCCCCCAAGTAATTGGCATTTCTACCCTGGGAAAAAGACTCCCTCTATCTGTTCTGTCCATGCCTCTCCTATTTTGTAACTTCTGTCAGGTCGCCCCTTATTCTTTGATGTTCAAGTGAAAACAAACCAGGATTGTCCAATCTCTCCTCATAGCAAATAACATGCAAACCAGGTACATCCTGCGAAACCCTTCTGTACCCTCTCCAAAACGTCCAGAACTGTGTACAGTATTCCAAATGTGGTCTAACTAAAGTTCTATACAGCTTCAATATGATTTGCCAAGTTTTATACTCTGTGCTCCGACTGATGAAGGAAAGCGTACTATATGCCTTCTTGACCCCTTATCCACATGGTTTCACACTTCCAGGGAAATGTGAATCTGTACACCTAGATCCCCCTATTTGTTAACACTTCTAAAGGTTCTGCCATTTACTGTATACTTCCCTCCTGCATTAGATCTTCCAAAATGCATCTCCTTGCATTTGTTCGAATCAAACTATGTTTTTTTTTTTCTGACGGTCCACAATGGTTTCATGCTCATTGTTCATAAGACTAACTTTTATTTCCAGATTAATTAATTGAACTTAAATTATACCCACTGCTGTGGTGGGATAATGTCCTGAGGACATTACTCTGGCCTCTGTGCCACCATCTCCCCACAAGATTTACTACATTACATGAACAAAATACAGTTTGTCATTGTTTGCTTATCTAAGGTGAGGAGTTCAGAGGGATATATTGATCTGTAGAATGTTCTTCGGCTCCAGTGACCCTTCCTCAGAATGTATGTTGTTACCATCATTGTCTTTGTTATGGGAGAGGGTGCTCAATGCATTCTCATCTTTCAGGGGCTTCTACAATAAGGTCTGTCAGAATACTTTACATGCGATACATTTTTAGCAGAACACTCTCCTGCTGACGATTATAAGGCCGAGTACAGTGCTTTTATGGTTAAAGAAGCCGAGTTGATATTTCACTTGCCGTTGTAAAAATGCAATAAGGTCAGTGGTTATTTAGCGAATTGGAAAACAGCAAAGCTTTAATTTTCTGATAATGAGTAGGAAGAGGTATTTAACAGCAGGGTGTGTTTTGTGATATTCTGGTGTTTGAGAGGAATTTGCTGCATCTGAATGATGTTATAATCAATATCAATGTTAAATGTTTACCAAGGTAAAAGTTTGCATGACCATTTCAGTCTCTAAGTAAATATATTTTCAGGGAGAATGAAACTGTTTGTTTGCTGCCTGAGTCTAGTAGAAGTAAATTGCTTGTTTGTTCTGTATTTGGTTTGGGAGTCAGTAAAATATCTCAGTGAAGAAAACCATGAATCGCTGTACACTTCATACTCAATTTATTTTCCAAACAACATTTCATGGAGAGGTCAATATATGTAATTTTCTTTCCTTGCAGAATTAGTGGCCAGTTTAATTATTGCATGCTGCGTATTTACGTAAGGGTAAATTGTTATCTAATGTTATATGACACCAGTACTATTCATAATGCTGCTGTTCATGGAAGGTTATTGCTCTGAAATAAACTTGGAGATAAGTTCATTAGGATATCAATTGCATATTGGAAAATGGCACCTTAATTTCTTTTTCAATTTAATCATTGATGGGATGTTAGTGTCACTGGCAGGCCAGCATTAATTGCCCATTCCTAGTTGCCCGTGAGAAGGTGGTGACGAGCTGCCTTCTTGAACCGCAGTCTGTGTGCTGTAGCGAGGCCTACACTGCTGTTAGGAAGAGCTTTTTAGGATTTTGGCCCATTGACAGTGACGGAACAGTGATGTAGTTCCGAGTCAGGATGGTGAGAGACTTGGAGAGGAACTTGTATGTGTTGGTGTTTCCATAAGTCGGTTACAGCAGCTTCTGGTCATCTCATATTTGTGTACTTCTGCCACTGGATTTGTTTCAAGGTGAGAGGGGGAAAGGGGAAAGGGACCTATGGGGCATCTTTTTCACTCAGAATGTGGTGCGCGTATGGAATGAGCTGCCAGAGGAGGTGGTGGAGGCTGGTACAATCACAACATTTAAAAGACACTTGGATGAGTTCATGAAATAGGAAGGGTTTAGAGGGATATGGGCCAAATTCTGGCAATGGGACTAGATTAATTCAAGATAACTGGTTGGCATGGATGAGTTGGACTGAAGGGTAAGTTTCTGTGCCTAACATCTCTATGACTCTATGCTTGACAGATAGTTAGGGTTCAAGAATATCTCTGTATGGTATTCACATATGAGTGTTACACATATTTAATATTTCAAATTCATGAGCTAATGTCTGATGCAGTTAACTTGTGAGTATGTGGAATGACTTCCCTCCAGGAAGCCAAATATCTATCTCCCCATGAAACTAATGGCTATGTAGACAGATTTATTTCGTGTATAATTTTCCCCTGTAAACAATGCAATTGTTTTGAGCATGAAGCCATCAGAAGACCATTCTAAATTCACAATGAAGAGGTCTGTCAAAAACATTGTTGGGAGAAGGTAGTGTCGATATATTACAGTTTAAAAAAAGATGAAAGTCTGATGTTGTTGGATCTGCCATAAATTTCATTCTCCCCATCCCCGAAGAGGCAGGTGTTTCCTATATTTGGGTTTGTCTGACTTGGTATCAAGGAATTCTGCAGTGGTACTGTACTTGAGTGGGAGTAACTTAATCTATCTTACTGGGGGAGTTAGTATGGAACATCCACCTCTACCTAAAGATTTCATTTTATTATGGCTGCCATTTTTGCCACACTCTAATGCTCTTTGGAATACTTAGACATCTACTGCTTAGTTTAAAATACTGCTAGAGAATGCTTTTAGATATTGAGGCTCAGTTTTCAGGTACAGACGAGTATAAAGAGAAATTAGGAACAACAGACAAAAACTGAAAAGCCAAACATCTGTAGGAGAGTAAATCATATAAATATTAGCATGCAGGGGAAAAGAAAATATACACACAAATGTGGAGCTCATTTGCTATAAAATACTTAGTATAAGCAAAACCGTTCACTCACAGAGATCCCAACTCTTCAACATAAACAGGCTATTTGTTCCATTGTATTAAATGCATTAAACAGCTCTGTAATTAAGTGCAAGTTAATAACTTTTTGGTGAATTGTAGTTTGTTTTCCTTGTAATAGAAAAAAAAAGAACATTAGCTCCGTCGTAGGCTACATATCTATTTTATGAACTAGCATTTTCCTAAAATGAATCAGCACAGACCTAGAAGTGTTGTGTCTGACATCGCTTCCTCTTGACTTTGTACCAGCTTGCCCTGAAAGCCAAAACTTGACCTCTGAGCCCTCCATCACTCTCCGTGTCCAGGTAACCCTGGATGCACCCAGCTCTCACCACCACTGCCCTTGTGACAAACACAGCAAAGGCGTTGAGCTCAGCATGAATTCTAGATGACCAGACAAACAAACAGGACACTTCGAGCACCAATTTCCTCTCTGAAATGTGCCATTGAATTCCATTATCTGAATATGTTGTGGAAAATAAGAAAGACTATTCTAGATGAAGGCTTTGACTAGTTGCTGTTGTATAGGTTTTGATCAATTCATCCGTTTATAAACAAATTTGATTTTAAAAAAAGCAAAATTTTTATAAACAAGCTGAAATTCCTCCTCCCCCAAATATCAAAAAATCTTACAATGTGGCTGCTAATTAGTTGCTAAACTTCCATAACTAAACTAATGAGATAATATTAATGATGCAACCTAGTAGGGAAAAGAAATGCAATCGTATGAAACTAACATGTTTGTACAATCTCTTCAGAGTTAAAAATGTTTTGCTCAAAGTTCTTAAACCTCTGAGTTGTTGAAAACTAAGGGAGACAAAATAAGAACGTAGACCAATATCTACAGAAACAGAGTTCGCTACTGTTGTTCATTACTTAAGGCAAAGGTGACCATGACTATCATCTGGGATGTTTGGTCGGTACATATGTTATTGCTGAAGGTGATCTGCACTCAGAGGCTCGGCAGGAAGCAGGACAGGAAAGTCCCAACGACTGATTTCTGGATGATTTGCTGACTTAAAATTTCCTATCCTTGTGATTTTTCTTTGTGTCTAATACATCGCTGCCTTTGAAATAGGCCGCAACCTTTATTATTTGGGGTTCCAGGAGCAACAATCCTCGAGGATCTTGTGGACTCAGAGTCAGCACCAAAGCTCCTAAGTGAGGACTGCAGTGTTTTATTTTCATTTATTCCTAGGATGTAGGTGTCACTGGCTAGGCCAGTATTTATTACCAAATCCTAATTGCCCAGGGGGCAGTTAAGAGGCATCCACATTGCTGTGGGTCTGGAGTCACATGTCAGCCAGACCAGGTAAGGATGGCAGTTTCCTTCCCCAAAGTACATTAGTGAACCAGACGGATTTTTCCCAGCAATCGGCAATGGGCATCATTAGATTCTTAATCCCAGATTTTTATGGAATTCAAAATCCACCATCTGCTGCGGCAGGATTCGAACTTAGGGTTTCTAGATTAGCAGTCCAGCAGTAATACCACGAGGTCTCAGTCTTCTTGTAGCACTTCCTTTGCCCACCATCAGCGCACACCCCTGACTTTGGTAAGTGAGTGTCAGACATTCTGGCTGTGGGACCAGCCAAAACTCAGTTGTGACTGTCTCAATGTGGTGTAGATATGCCAGCTCATGTGAGTGCCTCAGTCTCTGTCTTTTTGAGCCATCCACTGATTTTTACAAGCATCTGAAGGCAGCTCAAGTGAAAGTGGTTGAACTTCATTGGCATGACACTGGTACATAGTCTAACCTTCATGTGCTTAAAGCGGAGTAACAAGGGCTATTACTTTATCGACTCTTAGTTTGGTACGCACAATTACTTCCATTCCTTCTTAGAATGGCATTCAAATTCTGTTGAAAGCTACACTTTGACAATTCAATTTATTTTACATCATAGCGACGGTAAGATAACTATATACTGTAGGAAATAAAGTAAACATTAAGAGCACCAGAAGTGGGAGCAGGAGTAAAGCACATGTCAAACTCGATCTGCCATTCAATACAATCATGGCTGATCTTAGGTTTTAACTTCACTTTGTTGTCCACTGTATGTATCCCTTGATTCTGTGAGAGAGCCAGAAAGTATGGCCCTGAAATCTCCACCAGCTACCAATTCCCTACCTGAATTCAGTTCAGTAAGCTCTGTAAATGGAGTTACATTATAAACATTTCTTTAAATAATTACTCTGAATTGTTTGGCTGAAGGAATCTTCAGCGGCTGTTTCTATGTTGTACATTTTCATTTTATAACCTTTCGTCCTCTATAAAATGCAGGGCATATTTAAACACAAGAGCATCTGTGTTGTTTCATAGTTCTCCTTGGAAATCTCAAACAGTCCTTTCAACTTTAATTTGTTTTATTATTGTTTTTTCTCCTTTCAATGCATGAATGAATTTGATCAAGATTACACACATTAAGTGACAGTCTAGGGATTAAAACCAGGATGTCCCAAGGCCATTGCCTGCTTGTATTTGATAACTGACTCATGGGATATTCCTACAGTTCCATCCGAATAAAACATGCCCCCTGTTTTGTTATGTTAACCTGCATTGCCCTTTGGAACTTAGAATATAGCCTCATGGAAGTCTGTAAAGGTTTTAACAGATTATAAACCATTGATCTACAGTTCTGATGATATCCAGATTTTTGTTTTAGTAATGTTTAACTCTGGCCCTAGTAGATAAAACATTATTCCAGTAAAATTTCAGTTCATGATTGACATTATATAGCGAAGAGAGAAAAACAACTGCACCTAAGGGTCAAAAAGTCAGGTAGCATCTGCGAATAAAGAAAACAGAGTGAAAATTTCAGTCAATTAACTTAATTCAGAACTGGAAACTCTTCAAGTGTGAGCAGTCCATAAGTAATTATGTAGTCAGAGACAAAGGGGAGGGAGGGGATGAGGAGAAAAGAACAAATCCTAAATTGTTGTTGAATATATCCTGTGCCTACCTGTTGACCACAAATTTGCTGCATTCAAATTCTGTTACTGTCTCGAAGCCAAATTAGTATCATATCGAAAGGAGAGACTTTAGCATCTTGAGATGATTATGCAACTTGGGATCGCTGACATGCAACTGGTTAAATCCAAAAATTTCAGGTCCTGTTCTGCTTGCTGTTTTTAATACCGAGAACAAGAATTTAACCAAGAACCACAGGCAGGAGATAGTATTCATTGAACGTCATCCTGCTTTTGATTAAAGTTATCATTCACATTGATTACAATACTGATGATTTTGTTCTCTCAATCAACTGGAAACGCAGTGTTCCTAATGTCCTCTCTCTGTGAGGTCACAAATAGGCCCCTCAGTGTTAGAGAGATAGAGACCCAGACCTACTGACTGCTTCACCTACTGCAGTTCTCAATGGTTTATTTATACAATAACTCAGTGCCTCTTAGCAGACTACCAAGACAAATGCAATGTGTTAATCCTTTGAAATGACTCTGTGTTAAGCAGCTGAACAGCTCGAGCATATTTCGCATCCATTCCAATCAGTTTTACCACAGCTTGGTCAGTGTTGACAGTTCCCTTCATAACTTGCAGAGTTATTTATATCTTCGATAACCACAGACGAGGTGCCGGTAGACTGGAGGTTGGTTAAAGTGGTGCCACTTTTTAAGAAAGGTGGTAAGGAAAAGCCAGGGAACTATAGACCGGTGAGCCTGACATCGGTGTTGGGCAAGTTGTTGGATGGAATCCTGAGGGACAGGATTTACATGTACTTGGAAAGCCAAGGACTGATTAGGGATTGTTAACATGGTTTTGTGCATTCAAAATTATGTTTCATTAACTTAATTGAGTATTTTGAAGAAGTAACAAAGAGAATTGATGAGGGCAGAGAGGTGGATGTGATCTGTAAGGACTTCAGTAAAGCATTTGTCAATGTTCCTCCTGGCAGACTAGTTAGCAAGGTTAGATCACATGGAATACAGGGAGAACTGGCCATTTGGATGCAGAACTGGCTTGAAGGTAGGAGACAGAGTGGGGCGGTGGAATGTTGCTTTTCAGACTGGAGGCCTGTGACCAGCGGTGTGCCACAAGAATCAGTGCTGGGTCCACTGCTTTTTGTCATTTATATAAATGATTTGGATGTGAACATAGGAGGTATGGTTAGTAAGTTTGCAGATGACACCAAATTTGGAGGTGTAGTGGACAGCGAAAACATTTACCTCAGAGTACAATGGGACCTTGATCAGATGGGCCGAGTGGCAGATGAAGTTTAATTTAGATAAATGTGACGTGCTGCATTTTCGAAAGGCAAATCAGGGCAGGACTTATTCACTTAACAGTAAGATCCTGGGGAGTGTCACTGAACAAGAGACCTTGGAGTGCAGGTTCATAATTCCTTGAAAGTGGAGTCACAAGTAGATAGGATAATGAAGAAGGCGTTTTGTCTGTTTACCTTTATTGGTCAATGCATTGAGTATTGGAGTTGGGAGGTCACGTTGCAGCTGTACGGGACATTGGTTAGGCCACTATTGGAATAATGCGTGCAGTTCTGGTCTCCCTGCTATAGAAAGAATGTTGTGAAACTTGAAAGGGTTCAGAAAAGATTTACAAGAATGTGGCCAGGGTTGGAGAGTTTGAGCGATAGGGAGTGACTGAATAAGCTGGGGCTATTTTCCCTGGAGCGTCGGCGGATGAGGGGTGACCTTATAGAGGTTTATAAAATCATGAGGGACATGGATAGGGTGAATAGACAAGGTCTTTTCCCCAGGGAGGGGGAGTCCAAAACTAGAGGTGAGAGGGGAAAGATTTGGAAGGGACCTGAGGGGCACCTTTATCACACAGAGGATGGTGTGTATGTGGAACAAGCTGCCAGAGGGAATGGTGGAGGCTGGTGCAATTACAACATTTAAAAGGCATCTGGATGGGTACATGAGTAGGAAGGATTTAGAGGGACATGGGCCAAATACTGGCAAATGGGACTAGATTTATTTAGGATATCTGGTCAGCATGGACCAGATGGAGGGTCTGTTTCCATGCTGTACAGCTCTAAACTTTATGACTGTATAACTGTCAAGAAAGTGGTGCAGTACATGGCAAAAACATCAGTTCCCTAACAAAGATTTTCTGATACCTCATAAGCCAGTCACTTGACAAGTTATGAGTTTGCTGCTGAAATTATTTTACAAGTGACTGCATTCCATCTTCAAGTGTGACACCAGTGCCTACAATGAAGGCATTAATGTATTGGACGGCTGTCAAGGCGATACTGAAGGAAGAGACAATGGGCCGTGCAACAGTAATGAGAGAGGGTGAGAATGTTAAAGGACTATCCATGCTGAGATTCTCAAGTTGAAAGCGCAGCACAAAGCTGTTTGTACTCACACAGCATGTAATGAGCTAGAAAAAAGTTACATTTAACCAAATCTTAACCCTCTAATAGCAGACAAGCACAATTCAAGTTGTTTCGCAGTGGGCAGGGTGGCACGATGGCTCTGTGGTTAGCACTGTTACCTCACAGCACCAGGGACCCGGGTTTGAATCCCACCTTGAGCGATTGTCTGTGTGGAGTTTGCACATTCTCCCCGTGTCTGCGTGGGATTCCTCTGGGTGCTCTGGTTTCCTCTCACAGTCCAAAGATGTGCAGGCTGGGTGGATTGGCCATGCTAAATTGCCCATTTGTGTCCAGGGTGGGAAATGCAGAGATAGGGTAGGGGGTGGGTTTAGGTGGGATGCTCTTCGAAGGGTCGGTGTGGACTCGATGGGCCAAATGGCCTGTTTCCACACTGTAGGGATTCTATGAATTCCTATGACTCGATGAAAAGGGGTGCGGGGAGGGGGCAAGCAGGGAACTGCGGACAGACTGAATGAAAGTGAGTTCTGCAAACTTCTGTATCAGTCAGAGTCACATAAGTAGTCCTGGGATACAATGAATTTTTCGAAAGTCCCACTGTTTCAAAAATTCCTCTCCATGTCCTATCGCCCATCAGAGCTAACTACACTGGAAAGGGCCATAAGGGATATGTAAGAATGTAAGTGTCTAGGTTTGTCACTATTTAAGACCTTTAATGTAGAACATGTCTCAAAATATACTTTACTGATGCAAAAGAAAGGCAAACTTTGATGGAAGGTTTGGGTCAAAGGGGCAAGTCTCCAGAAAGCTTTTAAATGCATGAAGGGAGGTAGAAAGTGGCAGAGGAGTTGAAGGAAGTATAGCCAAGCCAGCTGAAGACTGTGACACCAAGTGTGGTGGAGGGAGGGTGATAACTGACTACTGGGATGTACAAGAGGACTTGCAAAGCTTGGAAGCAATCACAGCTGCAGAAGGGAGAAAGGACATTCAGTATTTGGATTCATACACAGCAATTGCTAAATAATCCTGAGACACTGCCATCCATCAAAGCAGGAAAGTCTTACCAGATTGGGAAGTGGTAAGAATTATTCTTGGAGCAGAAGACTAAAGGAGGTAGGAGAACATGAAGGTCCTTTGACTACAAATGTTAGGATACAACAAAACAACTGAATTATTATTTTACTTTTATTCTGTTTTTATTTTTTTCTTTTACTTAGCTGGTTAATTAAAGAGCTGTATTCCCTGGCCGTTAGTCACTGTTCCTTGTTGTACTATATGTTTCCTTTTGACATTTAGATTATCATTCTCATAGGTGCTCTTAAAAGATCAGCTTGATAGACTCAGAAGTTCTCAACTTTGTGAGAAGCCCCCACACATGCTTTGAAAATTCCATATATACCTGTAAACCAAAACAAGCACCTCTTTCCTCTAGGAGACTCTGATATATAATTAAACATGCATCTTATTTTTGTTTCATTTATTTAATGAAAGGATCAAGGAAAACCCTAAAGCTTTCTATAGGTATGTCAGGAATAAAAGAATGACTAGAGTAAGATTGGGGCCGGTCAAGGACAGTAGTGGGAAGTTGTGCGTGGAGTCCGAAGAGATAGGAGAGGTGCTAAATGAATATTTTTCGTCAGTATTCACACAGGAAAAAGACAATGTAGTCGAGGAGAATACTGAGATACAGTCTATTAGACTAGACGGGATTGAGGTTCATAAGGAGGAGGTGTTAGCAATTCTGGAAGGTGTGAAAATAGATAAGTCCCCTGGGCCGGATGGGATTTATCCTAGGATTCTCTGGGAAGCTAGAGAGGAGATTGCAGAGCCTTTGGCTTTGATCTTTATGTCGTCATTGTCTTCAGGAATAGTGCCAGAAGACTGGAGACTAGCAAATGTTGTCCCCTTGTTCAAGAAGGGGAGTAGAGACAACCCTGGTAATTATAGACCAGTGAGCCTTACTTCGGTTGTGGGTAAAGTGTTGGAAAGGATTATAAGAGATAGGATTTATAATCATCGAGAAAGGAATAATTTGATTAGGGATAGTCAACACGGTTTTGTGAAGGGTAGGTCGTGCCTCACAAACCTTATTGAGTTCTTCGAGAAGGTGACCAAACAGGTGGATGAGGGTAAAGCGGTTGATGTGGTGTATATGGATTTCAGTAAAGCGTTTGATAAGGTTCCCCATGGTAGGCTATTGCAGAA
Organism: Rhincodon typus; assembly: GCF_021869965.1. Taxonomy (NCBI): domain Eukaryota; kingdom Metazoa; phylum Chordata; class Chondrichthyes; order Orectolobiformes; family Rhincodontidae; genus Rhincodon; species Rhincodon typus. The sequence continues at coordinate 11,464,378 of NC_063351.1, forward strand.
AATACGGAGGCATGGGATTGAGGGTGATTTAGCGGTTTGGATCAGAAATTGGCTATCTGTAAGAAGACAGAGGGTGGTGGTTGATGGGAAATGTTCATCCTGGAGTTCAGTTACTAGTGGTATACCTCAAGGATCTGTTTTGGGGCCACTGCTGTTTGTCATTTTTATAAATGACCTGGATGAGGGCGTAGAAGGATGGGTTAGTAAATTTGCGGATGACACCAAAGGTGGTGGAGTTGTGGATAGTGCGGAAGAATGTTGCAGGTTACAGAGGGACATAGATAAGCTGCAGAGCTGGGCTGAGAGGTGGCAAATGGAGTTTAATGCGGAAAAGTGTGAGGTGATTCACTTTGGAAGGAGTAACAGGAATACAGAGTACTGGGCTAATGGTAAGATTCTTGGTAGTGTGGATGAGCAGAAAGATCTCGGTGTCCATGTGCATAGATCCCTGAAAGTTGCCACCCAGGTTGATAGCGTTGTTAAGAAGGCGTACAGTATGTTAGGTTTTATTGGTAGAGGGATTGAGTTTCGGAGCCATGAGGTCATGTTGCAGCTGTACAAAACTCTGGTGCGGCCGCACTTGGAGTATTGCGTACGGTTCTGGTCACCGCATTATAGGAAGGATGTGGAAGCATTGGAAAGGGTGCAGAGGAGATTTACCAGGATGTTGCCTGGTATGGAGGGAAGGTCTTATGAGGAAAGGCTGAGGGTCTTGAGGTTGTTTTCGTTAGAGAGAAGAAGGTTAAGAGGTGACTTGATAGAGACATACAAGATGATCAGAGGATTAGATAGCGTGGACAGTGGGAGCCTTTTTCCTCGGATGGTGATGGCTAGCACGAGGGGACATAGCTTTAAATTGAGGGGTGATAGATATAGGACAGATGTCAGAGGTAGGTTCTTTACTCAGAGAGTAGTAAGGGCTTAGAATGCCCTGCCTGCAAAAATAGTAGACTCACCAACTTTAAGGGCATTTAAATGGTCATTGGATAAACATATGGATGATAATGGAATAGTTTAGGTTAGATGGGCTTCAGATTGGTTTCACAGGTCGGCGCAACATCGAGGGCCGTAGGGCCTGTACTGCACTGTAATGTTCTATGTTCTATGTTCTATGTTAATATGAAAGTTGTTGGTACTAGGCTGGTGAGGACTATCATGATGAAAGGTGTATGAGTTTGATAAAGATATTAGTTTTCTTTTAAATAGTTTGGATTGCTATCTGTGACAAATGGGTATTTTTCTGTTTTTGGGAAGGGGTTAATAACTAAATAAGGCAGTCTTTCTGAAACCATGCAGTGTTAGTATCTGTACCTTTGATGCAGGAGGCCTAGGGTCAATCCCACCTTCTCCAGAGATGTGAATAGGTTGATGAGAAAAGAGTTTTATTAACCAGTATTTGCCTCCCAGGGTCAGACTCCACTACTGTGGCAGTCTCATTGGCGTTATCTTTTACATTTCGACTATCAAAGTTAGAAATCTAATTTAGTAAAACCAAAGCATTGCCAAATTCTTTCTCCTCTAAGTCAGGGTTGTTCGCATGCAATGAAGCAAGGGACCTTATCTGAAAATATTTAACAGTCACTCTGTGGCAAGTTGTTGCCATTTCAAGGAAACACATTGATAATCAAGTTAAGTAATATCTAACCCCAGAAAGTACCCTCCAACATAATCCATGCATGTTGAAACTCTAATGTTCCTACTGTAAATCATTATTACAACCTCCTGCCTCCATTGCTCAACAAATATCTTCTCCCCTGTAGCCATCTCCTCAGTGAGCGAATTCTCAGCCTATCTGTGCAGTCCGTGTATAGACTGGATGTCCCAGACCTTCCTCGCCAATTCCAAACCCCACTCACCTGCTTATTGACAGCAACAAATAACCCATTATTTTCTGCCGACCAAGAGAAACAAGTCCTGGGAAACTCTACCCCTCACCAATGAATGATTATCCTAGTTTCCACCCCAGTCCCATGTCTACGAGTCCACTGCTCTACTTTCCTCTCTCACCATTCAATCTCAACCATCACCCGATCTCATCCTTTTCTGATGGCCCCCGTTCTCCTTTCCTTATCCTTTCCCTGTCCAATTACTGCATACTTTTACCTGTCTTCCTCTTTTGCTTTCTATCTACATGTTTCATCATTATTATCTCCCATCCCTCTAGTCTTTTCGTTCCCTCTTTCACCATCTTCTCCTTAGCATCCACTTTTTTCTCTCCCGCTCAATTCCACTCTTTACCCCTTCTCCTCCCCTATACCCTTTTAGTTCTTCCCTTCTTCTTCCATCCATTTCTGCTCACCTTGCCTTCATTTTCTTTATTACCTCTGCACATGGACCATTCCCCATACATTCCTTTCCTCTTCCCTCTTCCTTTCCATCACCGTTCTCTCCTCCTCTTCTACTGTTCCCAGCATCACTCATACGCTTCCCAACTGCATTCTATCCTTATCTCCCATTGAATCCAATTACCTCACTTCCACTCATCGTGCTATGCTTGACCATTACTGACTGTCTGTTAACAGTAGATCAACTGGTGATTCAAACTCTTGTACCCTTCATGAGCTAGTAATAATAAAACAATAATATACTGCATGTTCTGGTATCAATGCAATGTTAGAATCATAGAATCCCTACAGTGGAAGCAGGCCATTTGGCCCATTGAGTCCACACCAACCCCTCCCCCACCTCCCGAAAAGCAGCCCACCTAAACCCACCCCCTAACCTATCCCCATAACCCGATATGTCCCATGGCTAACCCGCCTAGCCTAATCTCTGGTTACTATGGGCAATTTAGTATGGCCAATCCACCTAACCTGTGCATCTTTGGACTCTGGAAGGAAACCAGAGCATCTGGGGAAAGCCCACACAGACACGGGAAGAATGTGCAAACTCCACACAGACAGTCGCCCGAGGCTTGAATTGAACCTGGGTCCCTGGTGCTGTGAGGCACCAAGACAACATGCCACCCAGTAATGATATGGAAAAGAGGATTTCAGTCTTAATACCAGAAATTGTGTTTGATCAGATTGAGAACAGACAGTTTTATTTTGAAGAGTTATTTAACATAGGAAGTAGAAGCATTCTCTACAACAACATTTGAATGATCATTACATTAATGTAATAATGGTTACATTAGTTGGTTTTATCCTGAAAAAAATTGATTATTAATCAGTAGATTACTGGTCTCGTTTAAATTTGCACTGAAGATGGGTGGGAAGCCTAGTATGATGTTCCAATAACATTAGCTATACCCTGAGAGTAGATGTATATGTACCCATCTAATAAAATGACTGTCCTGGCTTTATACCTGCTAATACAGTCTCACACCAGAGTTGTCTTGTGATGAAGGCCACTGTTTCAAAGACCTAAGATAATTTCTTTTTAATTACCTTACATTGTTACATGTGCTTGTTGGTGTATCAGGCATAACTTTTCATTCAGTCCCACTTGAATTGTGTGTGCCCTATCAATACTACACCACCCGCTAAATCTCTCATGTGTATTTGGGATAGAATAGAATTTGGTTCCAGGTTCCTGTGTTTTCTCTGACTGGTTTCTGGTAAATGAGAACACATTGCGCATAGTCCTGCAGGACAAAGCTGATAGTAATTTGGTGCGGCTTGTACAGAAGAGGTAGAAAGTTGTCGTTGAAAGTGGGAAACATTGCACTGGCTCAGAAAATGACGCTTCACTGAGGTAGGATCCAGTTTGCAGTGTGGAAGTTGACCGCTTCTTCTCTTGTACCTGCGAGCAAATGGGTGTGCAGCTGCTAACTCGAAATGAGAACCTACTCATCTGTCAGAGATATGACCCAGGATACATTTGGAATGATTGAGAAATAGGAGCAAGAATAGGCCACTCAACCCCTCGGGCCTGCTGTACCATTCAATGAGATCATTTCTAAACTTCTACCATAACATCAACTTACTGCGCAATCCCCATATCCCTGAATAATATGCCTTTCAATATTTAGAAATCTTATTCATTTCTGTCTTGAACATACTCAATGACTGAGGTTCCCCAGAACTTGAAGTAAAGAATTCCAAAGATTCACCACCCTCTAAAAAAAGAAATTCCTTCTCATCGCACTTCTAAATGGTCTGACCCTTATCCTGAGATCATGTCCTTAGTTCTAAACCAATACTTATTCCCCACGTTCCCTTCCCTCTTCTCATCACCTGCCAAGTGGGAACATTCATCCTGCATTTTTTGTGCGAGAATTTTGTCTTAGAGCTAAAAAGATATTTTTTGTTAAAGACGTGCTTCTCTTCTCTGATGACGTTGTTTTATGACTTTTTCCTACAACTTGTGTGGTGCTTTGTAAAACAGTTGCACCGTCATCAGTGATGTGCAGGCTAACCATGGGAAATGCAGGGGTAGGGTTGGCCAATTGAGTCTGGGTGGGATGCTGATCAGACAGTCAGTGTGAGCTTGATGGGCCAAATGGTCTGCTTCCACTCTGCAGGGAGTCTATTGTGGATAAAGGAGGCAGACAGACAGACAGAAGTGATTTCAGGGATTGGCAGTCACTGAGCATGTGCAGGAAAGTTGTGTTGAAACACATGAGAAGGTGATACAACTACCCCAAGTGGTCCATTAAACAGGAGAAATGAGGGATGGATAATAAGTGCCAGCTTCATCACTTGTCCCCAAATAATTTCAAAATGCTGCACAACACATCCACTTGCAGAATTCCTGAAGCCTGGTACCCCAGTTGAATGTAACTTTGTCAATGATTAATGGTTTTTAACAGTAGCATGGAAGCTCCATCATTAAAATGGTAATGCTAGCAAATGTGCAGAAAAGCTGTTTATTACCATTTTGTTTTTGTCTTCTGCACACAGGAACCAGTCCATATCTCATACCGCTGTTATTCGCTTTGGACACGCAGAGACTCTCCTGCCAGTCCTGACTCTCATGGGTTATTTTAAGGACGACTACCCATTATTGGCAAATAATTTTGAAGCACAAAAGGGTCGCAAGTTCAGAAGCGGATGGATTTCTCCGTTTGCTGCAAACCTTGTCCTTGTGTTGTACAGGTGCAGCAAAGCACGGGGCCTGGGAGACAAGTACAAACTCCAGTTGTTTCTGAATGAGAAGCCGCTGCCGTTTCCTCACAGTGGAAACCTTGTAACCGACTATGAGGATGTAAAGTACAGCTATGAGCACCTTACCGAATCACTGAAATTCAACAACGTATGTGAGTTTGCCACAAGGGAGGACTTAATTTCACTAGAGCATGATGAATTATGAGCTAGCTGCGTGTATTCTATCTGATGGGCTCAGTTTGGCCTCCAAGTCACTAGAATTTGGATTTTTTTTTTAATTATTGGGAAGATTTCCTCATTTGTCTTACATACAGTGTAGATGTCACTGAATCTTCTTTGACAGGACTCAGGACAAATCCCTCTGTTTTGAGGCAGAAATTTATCCCGTGGTTTTTGAATGTCACAGCGCACTTCAGTAGTAGTCAACTTACAGTCTCTGTAAGCAGTATCCTGTGTGTTTCACGTTTAATGGCTCGAACAGAAAGTACGTTAATTATTGGATGTTTGAAGGACTGAAGCTGCTGCTAAACCTCCGATGTCAGAAAGCTCAATTGTAAGTAACTTTGACAAGAACCAATGGTTCTAGTGGATTCAAAACAGATATCGCTGGAAGCACTCAGCTAGTTAGACAGCATTTGTTCATAGAGAAGCAGAATTTCTGTTTGATCTGGGGATACAAGTGCTGAACTTCCAACGGAAGGTCATTAATTAACAGTTCTGGCAGCTGCAGAATTTTGTTTTTTTTTAAATGCTTGTACTGCCGAGATTGCTCATTACAGATTAATGTTTCAATTGGCCAAGTTTCATGAAATGATACAGCGAAGTAAGTTTCCTAAGCATTTTTAAGTTTACAGTATAACTTTTTTTGTTTGTTAGTGTTTATATGTAATAACTTAACGTAGTAGTTGGTTCCCAGGGATTGCAGATGGTTAGATTGAGTTGTGCAATTAAGACCAATGTGTTCAGCACAGGATAAAATTTCTCTTGGACCAGCACGACGAGCCTCATTTTTCTCATTTCTCACAAGGATTTGGCCCTGGAACGTTGTTAAAATTTGACTGCAATGATTTGCATTTCCCTCCCATCAGTGTGAGAAAGAGAATGAGGGGTAAAATCCTTTCCTGTTCATGCCTCTCTACAGGCATGGTTATTGTATCAATGTACCTGATCACACCATGCAAAATATATTAGTCCCTCATTAGGATCAGGAAATCAAGCAGGAAGCACTAAGCCCAGTATTAATGGGGAAGGAAGTGAAGCACAAAAGCAGCATGTATGGTGGCAATTGAGAGATCGATGGCTATAGCAGTAATGGACACGAAGAATGGTAATTGAAGAAATGTCTCATTACCAGGGCCTATTTAACAAGATCATCTAACAGGGAGCCTGCTCCTGCCTTATATAATGATTTGATTTTTGAGTTGATTTATTATTGTCACATTGTACTTTAGGTAAAGTGGAAAGTTTTGTTTTGCATGCAGTACAGGCAGATCATGCCATACAAAGTTTTATAAGCGTAATAGAACAGAGTGAGGAGTGCAATGTTATGGCTGCAGAGAACGTGCACAAAGAGTGACAAATTCGGAATTTGAGAGGTCCATTCAGAAGTCTAATAACTGTGGGGCTGAAGCTGTTCTTGAACCTGTTGGTACGTGTGTTTAAGCTTCTGTATCTTCTGCCCGATGGAAGAGGTTATAACCAGGGTGGGAGGGAATGGATTGTTTGTAACAGCTGACAGTGTATCCCATGATAGTCACATGGAATTTAAAAATAAGAACAGAAAACTCATTCCCATCACATCTCTTACCCGTGTTAGCAACAGCATAATCACAAACCCTGTTGCCAGTGTTTGTGCAGTTTTCTCTAGATGTAGATCATTACTTGAAAGTCCAAGTAGAGACATAATTGGAAACCAGTAGACATGTAAAAATTAAACAAAAGGTGCTACAGTGCCAAAGATGCTGGCATTCTGATGAGAAGCTAACCCCTGGTCCTATATCCTCACAAGATACAAAAGTTCCAAAGGCACTATACTGAAGGCAATTCCCAGTGTCTTTGCAAACATTTGTCTCTTATCAACATCACTAAAATAGATTATCTGGTCATTATCTCATTACTTTTTGTGGGAGCTTTCTGTGTGCAAACTGTGTGCAAAACTTGTTAAGTATTTTGGGGTGATCTAAGGACATGAAAGCACCTCTACAAAACTGCTTCTTCCAGTGGGACAACAAAAAAAAAGGGAAATGCAATCTTAAAATTCAAGTTCAACCATTCAGGTGTGAAATTTGAATCATCGAAACTTACAGCTCAGGAAGAAGCCAATCAGTCTATCTTTCTGGGAATTTGGTTGTGCATAGTCCCACTTCCCAGCTTTTTTTTCTTCAGGAAGTTCCTTATCCTCAAGTACCATTCAACTCACTTTTTAAAATTCTTCTGGAAATCAGTTTCCACCATGTATTCAAGGAGAACATTCCAGATCCCAACATTCTTTGAATGAAATAATTCTCTTGCTGCAAATCTTCGATCTTAAAATTTATAACCTCTGATTAATGACCAACTCTCAAGAAGGAATGGATTTTCCTCTATCAGAACCTCTCAGTGCCTCGAACATCTCCAGAAGGTCACTTCTCAGCTTTCCATGCTCCAAACAGAACATTCCTAATTTTTCCAACCTGTCATCATAAATAAAGGCCATCATTCCCAGTAACCCAAATCTTGAATTCTTTCCTCTCAGACTCACTGTCTGACATCAGTTGTCCTGTTACTCTATTGGCCTGTGACGCTGTATCTCCTCAGGTAACCATTATCTAATTGAATAATGGAGCAGGACTGAAGAGGTGAATGGCCCACTCTTATCTCTGATGATTAGAAATGCAGAGGTTATTAATTCAGATTGTCCCAATGATAAACTATGAAACTAAGTTCAGTACATCTCTGAGCGATCACCAGAGCAAAGCATCCATAACATTTGTCAGGTTTTCATAAACACTCAACTGTGTCACTAATACCTACCAGGGAATCCCAGCATAGTCTGATTTGTCTGTGGCTCTAGACCAAACTATGTGGTCAATTCTTACTGAAGTAACTCAGTTGTAAACATCCAAAATGACCCATTGAAGTAGCTCACAGCTCCTTTATGGTCAATAAAAGCAATCTTGTCAGGGTCATCCACATCTTGAAAACAAATTGTAATCAACATAAAATCTGCATTCATGTGGAGAATCCCTCTTTATCTTCCTCATCCTCTTCAAACTTGTTGCAATGGCAGTACTACATCGCCCTGCAACTTTGCCCCATTATTCTCATTGTTCGCTCAGACTCGCACTGCAGACTGCCCAAACTTTGAAATGCTACTGTAAGAGGTCAGTCTGTTTTCTTTCACTCACTACTCTGTGGCTCATTAAATACTTTTTGCTGAAAGCTACAGGATTCTCCAAGGCTGTCTGTGAAACCTGACGAAGTAGCAACTGAGTGATTGGCAGCTACACCAGTAAAGGATGGTAATTGAAGAATTAGCCTATTACTGGGTCCATTTAACAAGATAACGCAAATGTGAAGAAGTTCACTGCCATGGGACCTTTGTTACCTCCTAACAATATCTCCAACTGATATCCTGTCAAGGATTAATGTAAGACTAAAATCTTGCTTTGACAGAGCACATTTGGTTGTGGATCATTGCTGTCAATTTGTTTACAGGTCAAGGATCATTCCCTATCTTTGGTGCTCATTTCAAAGTCAAGTATGAGATAGACTTGTGGTTCTGAAAGTTCCTTGGGTAGTACTAAGTCTTGAGGTTCCGTCTCACAGATCTTTGAACTACCCAAGACCTGTTCATGCTTTATGTTCTCCATATATCCAGCAATAATGCTGTATTTGTGCTGCTGTAAGTCACCTTATTCTGAGCTGGGAACATTGTCACTGAACGTGTTAATTGTAGTGCTGGCTTCTTCAACTGCTTTGACATTTTCTTTTTGAAATGTATGTAAATAAATCAAGCTGCCTATGTAACTAACAATTAAGAGTGTACTCATGAGTAAAAATGTTAACTCCCGGAACCTCTCACAAATTCAAAAATGAATGCCACTTTGAGCCTCATTGTTAATTCTCCCAGAATTAGCCACATTGAGAGAGGTATGAGAAATACATGTGTGGTACATACAGCACTGAGACGAGATTTAGCCCCAAGTCATGCAGAAGGAGGGCTCACCAATGGTGGATCAAGCTCTCAGCAAAGGGCAAAGAACCCAGTGGTACTTGTGGATACTTTGTGAGAGATGAAGACTAAGGGAGTAAACCCTAACAATAAATCTGGAGTGGGGTCCGAAACACGCTCATGTCAAATCGTCTCATTGTGCTGACAACGCCTGCAACCAAGCCAGTGCCAAGCATCAGGCTGTGCTTTCCTTTGGTCCCAGCGAGGTTGAGAGGGAGATCCTGATATTTATAAGCCCAGGTCTCCATTGATATTTTCCAGGTTTGTGCTTGGAGAGGAACGTTTATCTGTTTCTCTGTCCCTACATCTGCTGCCAGCCCAGCTGAGTTGCTCCAACATTCTCTGTTTGTGAGACAAACAAGGCACTTTAACTATTTACGCGAGCACTATTTATTCAATGTCTTGATGGCTTCAGTGGAGCAAAAACAGCTCTTTCAACCAATGACAGGAAACATTGCTGTTGGCTGGAACATAAAATGTACATCTTCCTCCTTGATTTCAAGTTTTTTTAAAAAATGCTGCAGGAATTCATTGACTGACAGGCCATCTGGTGTAGCTTAGTTTTGCTGAACACAAAGTTGACTAGAAAGCATAGACATCCTCACCGGAGTAGACAATGCCACATTAGGTGCACCAGCTATGGGGGAGAAAATAAAGGGAGAGTGCTGACGGAGTCTAGCGTTTGGAGGGGGTGGGTGTTGGGAATGAGGAAATCCAGGGCAAAGCATATCCCTGGAAAGTCTGATCCAGGAAACAATGCAAAAGGCCCTGACAAGACAGGACAGTCCATCGTATACACAAGAATCCAACTTAGCTGCCAAAACTTTGCTGAGAAAGAGTGGTATCATCAAATCAATCAACTACTTTTATTGTATGTATGAGGAATCCTGGATAGTAAAGCTTCTCATTTGTCAGTCATCAGAAGCTCTTGCATATTTTAAGTATAGAATTGTATGTGACCTACAAAGTAATTGTCGTGATTAGAGCGAGGTTAGCCAGGTTAACCTCATAGAATATGATTTCCGTAAATGGGGCTGTTAACCTGATCCAATTAGGAAGCCCTGCCTGACAGATATAAGCAGGAGGGTACAGGGCACAATGGCTAAGTGGGCAGATGCTGGTTTCATAAACCAGAAATTGTGATTTCAATCCCCGCTCATATCTGGTAGCAGTAAGCCGAATTGTGAACATTCGGGGTGCTGGAATCTGGCCTTTCCATCACAACTACATTTCTTTATTTTCCCCTCCAATTCTATTTTAATTTGATCCCTGCCCCCCACTTCATCTTTTCGTTCATATAGGCATTTGCCCCCAGAGGGGCTCAGCTTGCTACTGGTCCTTTGGTCACTTGGGTGTTTTTTTCTGGTAGTGGACTATCAATAAAGTTATTTACACATCTGATGTTTTTACTGTGTCTCGCACCTACACACAAAACAAAAAGCAAAAAATATAACCAGGAGATTTAGAAAAAATGTATAAGCAGGAGGGTCAAGGGCTCTGCTTACTCTAGGAGCCAGCTGGGTCAGTGTCATGTACTGTGCATGTGTAAATAAAGGGGAACTTGGTGACAGGATACAGGCCTCTGTGGAGGTTTTTCAGTAATAAATTGGTTTAAATTGAAGAGAATCCCTAAATCATCATGTGCTTTTCTCAGTTAGTAGTCTTCGTCTGTAAGTGTGTGTTATTTTGGATTCCCGTAAGAGAAGAGTGTTCCAGCTCTGTTGTGTCATGTTTAATAGGAGAGAGAGCAAAGTCTTCTGAACAGCTCCATGTATAGTACTCATCCCTATTAACAGGAGGCAATTTTAAGTAGAAAGTAGCCACAGTTTCTTACAAAAAGGAAAGGCCCAACCATGAAGTGTTTAATTTCTAAGTATTAGTCACCTGGTTAACATGTAATGTATAGACTAATGGATTAATAACTAATGGACTAATGATATAGATTGGGTTTTCATGGAGTTTGAGACCCATAACAATAGCAGGCAGGACTTTGATGCAAATGTTCTGACCCAATTTCTGGCTGATATGACTTTCGCTGGGAGGGGATAGAAGGCAGATGTGAATCACAGACAGGAAACTATAACTCAGCAAAGGCATTTGGAGTTAGTGCTGAGTTCCAGGAAATCCAACTTTTACGGTTCTGCAGGCTTCGATCCACATCGTGGGAGTTAAAAATTCATAAAGAAGTTATGAATGCTCTTGAAGGCTGGATAAATCTCTTTGTTGTCTTGATCTGAAGTTATTTAAATCGCCCGCCCTTTAAATGTTGTCAAGCAAACAAGGCAAAAAGCACAGTATTGTGGGTCTGGACATTGAAACAAACACAGACAATGCTGGAGAATCTCAGCAGGTCTGGCAGCATCTGTGGGGAGAGAAACAGAGTTAACATTTTGCGTCCAGTATGACTCTGCTTCAGACTTTGGATTAAATGTGGGATGAAATCGAACTGGGGATGGAACAGTTTTGATAGTGTGAGGTGATGCTGATGGAGAGAAAGAGCGAGTCTATGCATATGATAGTGCGGGGCACTGAGCGTGGATCTCAGAATGTGGCAGGAGCAGCTGTCTGAGGAGGATTGTATGTCTCAGACACACCCATAATCTGGGATAGGTTCAAAATATAAAGGATGGAGCTTCACTTGGAATCCATGCGGGGTAAGGTGGAGACAGACACAGTCATAAAGGTTAAGAGATGTGGCTGTGAAAGCAAGTTTAAGCAAACGATTTCTTCAACATTAGTGGTAGGGATATAGAAAGCAACAAAGGTGAACAAGCCAAAAGATTAAAACAAAAATCCTGATAGAATGTGCGCTTACCTGGAAGAGAAGTGACGGTGGAGTTCTGAAGAAGTCATACCAGACTCGAAGTTTTAAGATGCTGCCAGACTTGCTGAGTTTCTCCAGCATTCTCTGTTTTCTTGAGGCAAACAAGGCACCAGTTAGAGTCAAGGACATGCTGCTGAGAGGACTTTGGTTGACAGGCCATGTGGTGTAGTTTAGAATTTAAATTGCCATCTATTTTACTTCAGATTGATTGTTGCCATCTCTCTAGGGCTGTGATTACAACTGTGACTGTCAAAACTTCAAAATAATTGATCTCAGTGGCGGAAGGGGAAGCTGAGTTCACTTTTTGATTAAAAAGTTTCAAGACAATACTTAATGATTGGCCTTCTTTGATACTGTTATTGAACAGAAGTTTGTTTTATAACAGATTGAACACTTAAGATGATTTAAAATCTTCGAATGGGTTTCATGAATGAGACATTTTTGAGTAGGGGTGAGAGCTTTATAAGCTGTTAGAAATTTAATTTTTCCTTGCATCTCCACATGGCTCCTGAGGTTTCGTCAGAGAAAATATTGGGTGGGTGGCCCTGGAGGTGGCATGAGACATGAAGGTGCGTGATGAAGGAGAGGGAGAATGAGAGCTGAACAGTTGTCAACACAATTGGGATGAAGTCCTGAAAAATTAACGTAGGCTTTCCATTTACTTGCATCAGTCTTGAAACTCTGTCCTGTGTGTTACCAGCTTATTTTTGTATTCATTCATAGAATTTGGGCATTGCTGGCCAGACCAGCATTAATTGCCCATTACTGGTTGCCCTTGAGAAGGTGGTAGCGAGCTGTCTTCTTGAACAGCCAAAGGCCATTCAGTTTAGGTAGAGATGCTTTTAGAGAGAGAGTTCCAGGATTTTGACCCAGCAACAGTAAAGGAACAACAATATATTTCCAAGTCAGAATGATGAGTGGCTTGGAGCAGAACTTGCATGCAGTGGTGTTCCCATGTATCTGCTGCCCTTGTCCTTCTGGATGGTAGTGTTCATGGATTTGGAAGGTGCTGTCTGAAGGAGCCTCGGTGAATTTCTGCAGTGCATCTTATAGATGGTGCAGACTGCTGTGACTGAGCATCAATGGTGGAAGGGTCGAATGTTTGTGGATGTGGTGTGAATCTGAATGATGTCAAACTTCTTGGCTGACCCTTAGAAGACAAAGGGTGGTAGTGGATAGAAAATATTGAACATGGTGCTCAGTTATGAGTGGTGTACCACAAGGATCAGTTCTGGGTCCTCTTCCATTTGTGATTTTTGTAAATGATTTGGATGTGGGAGTGGAAGGGTGGATTAGTAAGTTCACGGACGATACGAAGGTGGGTCGCGTTGTGGATAGTGCGGAGGGCTGTTCTAGGTTACAAAGGGACATTGATAGGATGCAGAGCTGGGCTGAGAAGTGGCAGATGGAGTTTAACCCTGAAAAGTGTGAAGTGATTCGTTTCAGAAGGACAAATTTGAAAGCAGAATACAGGGTTAACGGAAAGATTCTTGGCAATGTGGAGGAGCAGAGGGATCTTGGAGTTCATATCCACAGTTCCCTGAAAGCTGCTCCGAGGTGAATAGTGTTGTTAAGAAGGTGTATGGTGTGTTAGCTTTCATTAATAGAGGGATTGAGTTCAAGAGCCGTGAAGTTATGCTCCAGCTATACAAAAGCCTGGTTCGGCCACATCTGGAGTATTGTGTCCAGTTCTGGTCGCCTCATTACAGGAAAGATGTGGAAGCGTTGGAAAAGGTGCAGAGGAGATTTACCAGGATGTTGCCTGGAATGGAGGGAAGGTCTTAAGAGAAAAGGTTGAGAGAGCTAGAACGACGAAGGATGAGAGGTGACTTGATACAGGTGTACAAAATGATCAGAGGTAGAGATAGAGTGGACAGCCAGAGACTTTTTCGTAGGGTGGAGGTAGCTATTATGAGGGGGCATAGTTTTAAAGTGAGTGAAGGTAGATATAGGGGAGATGTCAGAGGTAGGTTCTTTACTCAGAGAGTGGTAGGGGCGTGGAATGCATTGGCAGAGAGGGTAGTGGAGTCGGCCTCATTCAGGGCATTTAAGCAGCTATTAGATAGGCATATGGATGATAGTATAAGGTAGGGGTGGAGGTTAGATAGACTTTAGGATTAGGGTAAAAGTTCGGCACAGCATCGTGGGCCAAAGGGCCTGTACTGTGCTGTACTGTTCTATGTTCTATGTTCTTGAGTGCTGTTGGAGTTGCACCCATCCAGGCAAGTGGGGAGTATTCCATCATACACCTGACTTGTGCCTTATAGTTGGGGGACAGGCTTTGGGGAGTCAGAAGGTGAGTTACTCGCTGCAGTGTTCCTAGCCTCTGACCTGCTCTGCTAGCCACAGTATGTAAATGGCAAGTCCAGTTGAGTTTCTGGTCAATGGTAACCCCTGGGATATTGATAGTACAGGATTCAATGGCACAGATAACATTTAATGGCAAGAGGCAATGATTAGATTCTATCTTCTTGGAAATGCTCATCGCCTAGCATTTGTGTGGTGCAAATGTTAGTTGTCACTTGTCAGCCTAAGTCTGAATATTGTTCAGATTTTGTCGCATTTGTTTCTTCAATGTCTGAGGAGTTGTGAATGGTGAACATTATGCAATCATCAGTGAACATCCCCACTTCTGACCCGATGATAGAAGGATGGTCATTGATGAAGCAGCTGAAGACGGTTGGGTCAAGAACACTGAGACCATCACTGTTTCCAATATGTATTCATGACTTTGAGGAAGAAGCGAGTGCGCTGTGGCCAAACTGGGAGAGGGCGTTGATTTAAGATAAGGAGTAAAATGTTTAGAGGGTCTATAAGCAAACTTCTTCTCATCCAGAGAGTGATAGGAATCTGGAATTCACTACGTATAAAGGTGGTAGAGGCAGAAATCCTCATTACATTTAGAAAAATTCAGCTGTACACTTGCAATTATGAGGCTTGCAAGGTTTCGAGCCAAGTGTTGGGAAAGCAAGGTTGAAATAGTTAGGTGCAGATTTGATGGGCTGAAGGGCCTTTTTCCGTGCTGTCAATTTCTATGACTCTATGACATTCATTCAAAAAAGGCTTAGTTAATCAAATCAGTAGAGTGAAGTAGATTAGTAATCACCTGTTACTTAGTGTGCTTGAGTGAGAAATTAATATCACAAGCATTTATCTTTTTACTAATAAAAGCTTAACTATGTCGTATTATGCCCTATGCAATAAGTTGAGCATATAAGTTTCACAGGTATATATGCTAGATCTTTGGACCACCCCTTCATATCTGATGTAGGATGAGTAGATTTCATTCACAAACAGAAGCACGTTGTAACATAACCATTCCGTACCTGCCTCAGTCCTTGACCTCACTAGTGTCATATCTCTGGCCAGAGCAATTTATAGGAAGTCTCGTGGTTTAGAGTGGATATCATTACTTCCCCTATTAGCAAGTATCTTACTTTTAATTCAAATAGTTTAGCACACAGCATGAAAAAATGTCCCACAAACAAAGTCAAGAGGTAACCTTATAGAGGTCTATAGAATTGTGAATGGTTTTCACAAAATGAATATAGAGAGGAAGAAAAAGATAACAGGCCAGTAATACAAGCCAGTCATCAAGAAAGAAAACGGCAAATTAAGAAGAAATGTCTTTACCCAAGGAGTGATAAGAATATGAAACTTGCTATTACAGGAAGTGGTTGAAGTGAATACTTTGGATGGAGGGGAAATGGGACAAGGAACTAAGAAAGAAGGGAATAGATACTTATGATGTTAGCTTTAGATGAGAGGGAGCTTGGACAGATCATTAAAAAACTAGCATTGAGCTGTTGGGTAGAATGGTCTGTTTCTGTGCCTTTGTCATACATAATCTTATGTAGATACTTGAGATAATTAGTGTGTTCCTCTTCACTTTTAAAATGGTACTCGTTCCTGCACACTAATAATCTTCTCTCTCTCTTACAGGTGTGTGATGACTACAGTTACTTCCATTTCATTTTATTTCTCCTTCTTCTTTTATTGTTTCTAATTTATTATTGAAATTGCCATCAATTAGACTTTTTACGTCTTTGTTTTATGGTTGTACAATTGATTCAGAATTTGTAGTTTTCGTAAATATAATAATTCATTACCATTCAGGCTTTCAGTCTTTGAAGGAGATCTGCAATTAATTACAGTAATTTGCCGTGTAAATAAATTTCTCCTCATCCCCACTCTATACCTTTTGTCATGACAGGACGAAGGTGAAATCAGGTTATGACCCGATTTCTCTCGGAGTAGAATAATGGCGTTCTTGCTCTGGGTATTAATTATGACCTTTACAAGCCACGACATTAGCATTTCTCAGCTTTTCAAATTTGTCAGGAACAATTCCCTTCCACGCAAGTGCCTAAACCATGGATTGGGTTCAGGGGGTAAAAAATGTTAAAAAAAAAAAGGCAATTCAGAAGAAGAGAAAGATTAAGAGGAGAAAGAGAAAACTGCAGCTTTGTTTCAGTCAACTTCTGAAAGAAAAAGAAGCCCAAATTGGAAGGGAGTACAATGGACAACATATGACAAAAATTGGAGCACAGTTTATCCTTTGGTACAGCCTGAGTCTAAAGAAATGGGAACAAAAGAAACTTGGAAGAATAAGTGAAATCTCGCAAGTGATCAATGGAAGACTTTTGATTATAATGACTATTACCTATTGATAAATTATTCCTTTGCAAATCGTGAAGACGATTTACATCCATGGTGTATTTCTTTGTTTGTACATTGATAATCATACAAATTCTGATTAAATGATACTGACTAATCTATATCAGACTGTAGATGAGATCACATATTGAAAAACCACAGTACAACAACATACATTTATACAGCACCTTTAACATGCAAAACTGCACAAGGGCAGTTTACAGGAGCATAATTGGGCAAATATTCTGTGACTTGAGAACTTGGTTGTCCCATTGTGAAAATAAGTTATATCGTACCAGTGAAGGTTTTGGACCTGTAATAGAACATTGAGAAGCTTGGGTTGCAGGTTGAGGTGAAATGACAAAAAAATTGGGGGGAAGATGAGTCAGCTAAGAGAAAAAGGGGAATTACCTCTTGCTTCAGAACTGAAATTTATTTGTATGATCAAAACAGGGTAAGGTCCCAGACCATGTTATCTAAGGTCCCTGGGTTTAATTCAATTGTACACCCATTGCAAACCCAGAAATTTTAGGGCATTGAAGTTTAAATGGGTGCACACACATTGTTTAGCAGATGATTGCAGTGTTTAAGAGTTGAAACATATCTATTGTGGAATGCAAAACCAAAAATAACAAACACAGTTTGCATTTGTGTAGTATCTCTAATATGGAATACAGTCACAAAACTTGAGAGCAGTCAAGTAAAATGCAGCTGGTGCTGAGTAAAGAAAAGACATTAAAGGCTTGATTGATGAGGTCGCTTTTAGATATTGGTCAGTTCTGGAAGCTTCTGTGGTTGTGGTGGATGAGGAAGGAGGCCTAGGGACAGAAGAGGCTTGGGGTGTGAAGAAAAGCATCAGATTCCTTTGATGCTGTCCCTCATACCCTGACTCTGTTGTAGATTAAGCATTGTCTCACTCAGCCTTGAACATGTATGATCCAGACAAACGACTCTCAGAGAAAAGAAATTCTTCCTCTTCTCCATCTATGTTCCCGAGTTCTACAATCAACATTTCAGGATCATTAGACCCAAAACATTGACTCTGTTCCTTTCTCCACAGATGCTCCCAGACTTGTTGAATTTCTCCAACAATTTTTGTTTTTGTTTTTATTTTTCAAGGTTAGAATTAGAATTAGCTTTATTGTCACGTGAGTACAGTGACAGGTTTACTACTTGCTACTTGCAGTTCCATCTTAGGTACCAAGGTACCTAGGTACAGATTCGTAAGTATACATTCTTAGGGAAAAAATTAGAAAAACAAAGAAATAAAAAGGTCCAGAAATAAATTAGTTCCACAGTTCTGTGTTCTTTTCCATAGTTCTATAGTTCTATATCACCCTCCCCCCCACCACCCCAAGGGAAACTCTCGCATGTTCCCCTGTCAGCTATTTGAATCAAATCATTGAATTGTTACAACGCAGAATCTGACCATTTAACCCATCATGTCTTCATCGTCTCTCCAAATGAGCCCTTTCCTTAGTGGCATCCTCCCACCTTCTCCCCATAACCCTGCACATTCTTCTTTTTCACATAACAGTCTAACTTCTTGTTGAACGTTTCATGTGTTTGCAATTAATAAAGCCGAGGATACCATATGCTCTGTAAAACTGTTTCAATCTATTCTGTCACCTTCAGTGATTTATGCACCCATATAGCTATAAAAAGCCTTGGGATATAACAGCAAGAAGGCAGCTAGGTAAAGTGTAGGTCCACTCAAGGACAAAAGACATGGGTAAGGTCCTTAATGAATACTTTATATTGGTATTCACAAAGGAGTAGGATGTGGTGGATCAGAGATAGTAGGAACTGCAGATGCTGGAGAATCCGAGACAACAAGGTGCAGGGCTGGATGAACACAGCAGGCCAAGCAGCATCATAGGAGCAGATACCAGGATGTGGTGGATGGTGAGTCACAGGAGGGATATGTTAATATTCTAGGACATGTCAATATAAAATGGAGGTGGTGTTGGGTGTTTTGAAAAGCAATAAAGTAGACAAGTCCCCTGGACCTGATGGGATCTATCCCAGAGTGCTGAGGGAGGAAATTGCTGGGGCCTTGTGTGAAATCTTTGTATCCTTTAGTCACAGCTAAGATCCCAGAGGAATGGAGAATAGCCAACGTTGTTTATTGGAGAAGATTCTCAGGGACAGGATTTATTCATTTTGGAAAAAAATGGACTTAGTAGTGAAAGGAAGCATGGCTTTGTGCAGGGGAGGTCATATCTAACAAACTTGATTTAAGTTTTTTGTGGAAGTGACAAAGATGATTGATGAAGGCAGGATGGTGGATGTTGTCTATATGGACTTTAGCAAGGCCTTTGACATGGTCCCTAATGGCAGCCTGATACAAAAGGTGAAGTTACATGGGCCTGGGATGATTGAATATGATGGACACAGCGCCAGCTTTGTCATATAAGACAAAGTAGTGGTGGAAGGGTATTCTTCTGACTGGAGATCTGTGACCAATAGTATTCCACAGGGATCAGTGCTTGGACCCCTGATGTTTGTAAAATATATATGATTTGGAAGAGAATGTAGGTGACCTGATTGGTAAGTTTGCGGATGACACAAAGATTGGGGCAGTTGCGGATATTGAGGAGAATTGTGAGAGGATACAGCAGGATGTAGATAGGCTGGAGACTTGGGTGGAGAAATGGCAAATGGAAATAATCCAGACAAATGTAAGGTGATGCCTTTTGGAAGGTGTAATGCAGCAGGGAAGTATACAATAAATGGAAGTACCCTTAGTAGCATCAACATACAGAGAGATTTAGATGGACAGGTCCACAGTTCCAAAAGTGGCATCACCACTGGATAACAAAAACAGGAATTGCGGCAACATGTCAGCAGGTCTGGCAGCATCAGTGGAGAGGAATCAAAGTTAATGTTTTGGATCCAGTGACCCTATGTTCTGCCTGTAAAACAGACTCTGAGCTTCCAGTTGCTTGCCATTTCAACACACCAGCCTGTTTCTTGGCCAATATCTCTGTCTCAGGCTTGCTGCAGTCTTCCAGTGAAGCTCAGCGCAAGCTGGAAGAATACACCTCACTTTCCACATGGGAACACGACAGCCTTCCGGACTCAATATCAAGTTCAACAATTTTAGGATTTGAGTCACCTTCTCCCATGTCCTCACCCCAAACCCCTCACACCAGGCCTTGTTATCACATGGTCTGCTATTGCACACAACCCATTGTTAGCCATGAATAGTCCTCATTAGCAGCTATTCACTTCCTAGAGAGATCGTCATCCATTCCTTTGTCTGTCCAACTGCTCTTTTCTCTCTTTGGGCTCTAATTCTCCCTATTACTTACTCCTTAACCCCATCCCCACTTATCGTCTGTATAAAAGTCAACATTTTCCTAGCTACCATCAGTTCTGAAGAAGGGTCACTGGACCCAAAACGTTAACTCTGATTTCTCCCCATAGATGCTGCCAGACCTGCTGAGAGTTTTCAGCCATTTCAGTTTTTGTTTCCAGCCTCCACAGTTCTTTCAGTCTTTTTAATTTTGCGTTTAACACCACTAGATAAAAATGGTCAAGGAAGTCATATGGCATGCTTGCCTTCATCAGTCTGGGCATAGGGTATGAAAATTGGCAGCCATATTGCAGCTGTATAGAATGTTAGTAAGGCCACATTTGGAATATTGTGTACCATTCCGGTTGCCACACTGCCAAAAGGATGTGGAAGTTTTGGAGAGGGTACAGAAACGGTTTACCAGAATGTTGCCTAGTTTGGAGAGCATCAGCTGGAAGGAGAAATTGGAGAAACCTGGTTTGTTTTCACTTAAACATTGCAGGATGAGGAGCGACTTGATAGAAGTTTGCAAAATTATGAGAGACGTGGATAGTCGAAGTCTTTTTCTCAGGGTTGAAATGTCACTTACTCAGGAACTTAGGGGTTTAAGATTAAATAGTGCAAGTATAAAGGAGATGTGAGGGGCAAGTTTTTTTTTTAAACAGAGGGTGGTAAGTGCCTGGAATGTGCTGCCAGAGGTGGTGGTGGAGGTGGATACAACAGCAACATTTAAAAGGCATCTGGACGGACATATGAATAGGTAGGGAGTAGAGGGATATAGACCGTGTAGAGGCAAAAGGTTTTTAGGTTAGAAAGGCATCATGTGTTAGCACAGGCTTGGTGGGCCAAAGGGCCTGTTACTGTGTTGTGCTATTCTCTGTTCTGTATACCCTCAGGTCCCTCTACTCCTGCACCCCCTTTTTTTTATATTGTCTGATATACTGTTTTGATCCTAGCTGATGGTATTACTGAACAGGTCAGATCCCAAAATTAAACATGGCTTGATCCTCCATAAACACAGAAAATGCAAGAGAAATTTGGCAGGTCTGACATCATCTGTTGAGAGAGAAGCAGAGTTAATGTTTCTAGTCTGGTATGACCCTCCTTCAGAACTTGTCTACCAGAGAGAGTCACATTAGACTCAAAATGTTAACTCAGAGTTCCTCTCTACACAAATGCTGCCAGACCAACTGAGTTTGTCCATCATTCTCTGTATTTGTCTAGGATTTACAACATCTATAGCATTTTGTTTTTATTCATAATCCATAAGCATTTTTCTTTTTACTTACTTACCACAGTAGTCAGTCAGTAAACACATTCACAAGAGGCTGCCAGTGTACTTCTAACAAAACAATAAAGGTTATTACACTCACAAAACAAACTGCATTACACTCTACAAGAAATATTTGAAATGGTCTTGTTACAAATATCTGAAAGACAGATTCAACCCTTTCACCTCCCAACAATCTTACAGACACTGTAACCTCAGCGAAGGGTCTCCCAACTCTATGTTCAGTTCTTTGTTCAGCCTACTACTGTGTAATCAGTTCCTTTTTGGCAGATTTCTGCGTTCACCCAATGCCATTTTCTTCACTTAATGTCTCATCCTGAGACCCTTAAACTGCCAGCTCACTTACTGCTTAATCTGTGTTCCTTAAATTTATGTCTTCATCAGCCTTCTTCCTGTCTGACACCTCCACAGCCTGGATTGAGTGCTTGCTGATTTTGAGTAAGAAAGTCTAAGAGCTGAATCTTAAGTTTTTTTGGCTGTGATTTGCGCTGAGTTTTTTTTGGAGGGAATGTCACAGTGAGGCCCAGTAAAATGTCTCACCGTATCTTATCAAACACACCTCATTAACTACCACACCCCTCCCACCTCCCTGCTATGGCATCCTTCATGTCTGATTCTAACCCCATCTGAATATGTGCCATCCCTAGAGCAACTTGCCACTGACTGGATACCTGCCAACAGACTGGCATTTCTTATGCCTGTGCCATCTTTAAAATCCCACTGTGCATCTGGACCAGTGTTGGTATTGGTTTTGTCCCTCACTGGCAATGTAATGGCATAGCAACCGCAAAGCAACCATTCTTACGGCACCTAGCTGAGCCTATCTATGGACTTTTGAAGTTCTGTACTAACCTTCTCCCGGTTCACAATATTTCCAAATTTTGCATCATTTACAGACTTTAAAATTGCTCCCTGCTTTGCTCCTCATTCTTCTACCATTACCATTGGTAAATTTGCAACCTACTCAACTTGTGCTCATAAGACAACATTTTCATTCCAGGAATTAGCCGAATGAACCTTCTCTGGACTGCTTCCAATTCAAGTTTATCCCTCCTTAAGTAAATAATATTCTAGTTGTGAAATCAATGCCCTGCAGACTTGGAACAAGGCTTCCTGCCTTTTATACCATACCTTGCTTACAGTAAAGGCCAATATTCTAGTTTTCTTTCTAATTACTTACTGTACCTTAATGCTAAATTGTGATTCAAGTATGATGGTAGCCTGATTCCTCTAAACTACAGCTCATCCCTGTCCATTTAAATAATGTTCTGCTTCCCTACCAAAGTGAGCAAACTCACATTTTCCCACTGTATAGTCCACCTGCCAAATTTTGGTTCCCACATAACCTATCTCTGTTCTATTGTAGTGGGATGTGTGCCATTCTCTTTTTAACCACCCACACTTCAATTTGATAAGCAGGGTACAAAGCAGCTATTTAAATTTTGATTATTTTTTCTGTGCCTCACACGCTTTATTCTCTCCTCTGAAGGGGAGGGTGGGTAAAGAGGTATAACAATTGCAAAAGCTTTAGCGTCTGCCCCTTTACTTCCTCCCTCCTCACTATCCAAAGCCCCAATAGACCCTCCGATGAAGCAGTGATTTTCTTGAACTTCTTTCAACCTAGTCTATTGTATTCGCTGCTCATAATGTGGTCTCCTCTCAATTGATGGAATCTTGTGAAGATCTCTACCCAGTCTGAACAAATCTGATCCCACCCACATTGCAAGAAAGGCGTGATTGCGTAGACAGAAGAGAATTTTAATGATGAAGAACGATTGGCTAGATTGGGGTTTATATTCCTTGAAACAGGGGAGACTGACTTGATTAAGCCATAACATTATGGGCCTAGACACAGCAAATAGGAATAACCAATTTAGCTTAGTAGAGGGACCGAAACCAGGAGGCATTGATTTAAAGCAATGGTAGAAGAACCAAAGGGGAGTTGAGGAGACTTTTTTTAAAACCTGGAAGTATAAAGGGCCTGTAACTCATTGTCTGAAAAGGTGGTAGAGATAGAAACACTCATGCCATATTAAGTATTTGGATGTCTGTTTGAAGACCACGGCAATGAACCAGAAAGACGCTGAATTGACTGGCACCGAAACAACAGGCCAGAGAACTTTGTTGTGTCATAAATGTTCCAGCTTTTAGACAAGCTTCATCAACATGTTCAGAGACATTATTACACGTCTCTGAAGCAGATGGGACTTGCACCCAGGCCTTCTCGCCCACAGGGGTAGGCACTAACACTACACCACCACACCCCTGTGTTATGATACATAGAGGCTAGGTGAGACTTGAATCTGGATAGTTTGGCCCAGTGGTAGGGATACTACCAGACAGCCACAAGACTCCCCACATTCTATGTTTTTAGGCTTTCTTAGCGTCATACAGCATGGAAACAGACCCTTCGGTCCAACCAGCCCATGCATAATATAATCCCGAACCAAACTAGTCCCACCTGTCTGCTTCATGCCCATATCCCCCCCAAATCTTTCCTATTCATGTACTTATCCAAATGTCTTTTGATCGTTGTAATTGTACCTGCATCCACCACTTCCTCTGGAAGTTCATTCCATACACAAACCACCCTCTGTGTAAAAAGTTTGCCCTTCATGTCTTGTGTAAATCTTTCTCCTCTCACCTTAAAAATGTACCCCCTAGTCTTGAAATCCCCCATACTAGGGAAAACACAATTACCATTAACTCTATCTATCACCTCTCATTACTTTATGAACTTTTATAAGGTCACCTCTCAACCTCCTTCACTCCAGTGAAAAAATTTCCAGCCTATCCAGTCTTTCTTTATAACTCAAACTTTCCATACCCGGCAACATCCAGGTAATTCTCTTCTGAACCCTCTCCAGCTTAATAATATCCTTCCTATAACTTGGCAATTAGAACTGGACACAGTACTCCAGAAAAGGCCTCACCGATGTCCTGTACAACCTCAACATGAATTCCCTACTCCTATACTCAAAAGACTGAGCAATAAAGACAAACGTGCCAAATGCCTTTTTAATCGCCCTGCCTATAAGTGATGCAAAATTCAAAGATTGTATACCTGAATCCCTAGATCCCTCTGTTCTACAACACTACCCAAGGCCCTACCATTAATTGTATAAGCCCCGCCCTTGTTCATTGTACCAAAATGCAATACCTCACATTTATCCAGATTGAACTTCATCTGCCATTTTCAGCCCATTGACCCATTTGATCAAGACCCCTTTGTAATTTTAGAAAACCTTCTTCACTGTACACTATGCCACCAATTTTGGTGTCATTTGCAAACTTTCAATAAGTATCTCTCAATTAACATTACAAAAATAAATTGTCTTGCCATTATCATTTTGCCATTTGTGGGATTTTGCATACAAATTAGCTACTGCATTTTGTACAATATAACAGTGACTACATTTCAAAAGTGCTTTCAAGCAATTTCGGATCCCCGTTGTTTGTAAAGGGTACTATATAAATGTGGCTCTTTCCTTCCAAAATTATTCAGTTTGTCTACTCAGTGCACATTGTTTTGGTCTGCTAGGCCTTCATGCAAGTCACAGATATAGGGTCTCTTAACATCATTTTGGAAGCCTTTTTATAACTCCTTTAGATTTCCAATCTTATACCCTTTTTTAATAGTAGGCATGATACTGTTTGGGATAATCTCCGAAGGCTTCCTCTCTAACTTCTGATGTATATTGTCACGCTGAAGTTAGAAATACTCTTTACTCTTTATGCCCTGGTGTATTACTACATCAGTGTACTTCACAGTTGATTTGGCATTTGCAGTTCTTAGATTTAGATTTATTGCCACATGGGATATAAAAATACAGTGAAAAGTGTTTTTCATGCGTTACGCGCAAAGTGTCACTACTCTTTGGCACCGTCTTGAAACACTGAATATAATGCGGCATTTTACTGTAATAGAGTTCATCTTTCTCTCTTCTTGTTCCTCCTCTGCTTCTCGACATCAGCCGTAGTCTCTGAAACAGGCTCCGAGGTCTCTGTAATAGGTTCTGGGTCTCGGTTACAGGCCTCCGCCACAGCGACAATTGGCACTGCCGCATCTGAGCTGGACCCAGGGGGCCTGCCAATACCTCCTGTTCGCCATCGCGGTCCTCCACCATCCCGTTCGACAGTGCTACCGCTCGTTCAGGTGCCCGGGATTAGCTGCAGACCTGGAGCCTCGGCTCAGTCTGCAAGTCCGGGACACGGAGTCAGCCTGGGATTTGCTCAATCGCTCGCTGGGCTGGTGTGGAGCTGTGTCTGGCTCGGCCTGGCATTGCTGCCACTGCTGCCAGAGGCAAACAGGCCCTGGGCCTAGTTGCTACTCCACTATCTTAGAGTAATTTAACAGTAAGTTGCCACCTCACATTAGCTTTAAATAGCCACTCTGATCAAACCATGAGATCTCTTATTTATTAATCAGAAGACGACATTTAGTGACATACACTTAAAACCATTTAACTAACTTACAATCTTTGACTTTTATGTTCTTATTTTTTGATGTAATCAGTAACTTCCATTCACATTCCACTGTCAGCCTGCCTGCCATATGTTACAATAAATGCACCTGAACAAAGGTTAAATATTAGCGTTTCTTGGACTGTCCTGATCCTTTCATTCACTTTGCTTTCAACAAAATTAATTCGAGTACATGAGAAACTCAAAACTGTTTCAACAAAAATTGTACACTATGCTGCTGAACCTAAAGCATTCATTTTAGTAGGAGTGTGCAAGTCACAAACTGAGTCACTCATTTCCAAATTCTTGTGATTTTATGTGATATCTGGATACCAACAACTGGTAGCTTGTAGTTAGGATTGAGTGCTATCACCAATCCTGCTTCTTAACCTTGTCCAAAGGGCTGTTCCATAGTCTGTGGTGGAGCATTGACCATGAATTAATCTCAGTAAAGTAAGCACTTCTCCTGGATAACAGGATACAGTTTATTGCAGCTCAGGAACTATATACATTATATAGGCACTTGGACATATGAATGATCACTAACAAGAAATACAGAAAATACATGTGTCTCCTTCAGCAGAATTTTCCAAACACTATTTTCCAAATGGGAAAGACTTTGGAAATCTGAATGCATAAAGGGACTTGGGAGCCCTAGTTCAGGATTCTTTCGAGGTTAACATGCAGTTTCACGTGGTGGTAAGAAGGGCAAATGTAATGTTAGCGTTTATATCAAAGGAACTAGTATACGAGAGCAGGGATGTACTGCTGCAGCTGTATAAGGCGGTGGTCAGACTGCATTTGGAATACTGAGAGAAGTTTTAGGCCCCGTATCTAAGGAAGGATGTGCTAGCATTGGAGGGTGTCCAGAGGAGGTCTATAGGAATGATCCCAGGGATGAAGGGCTTGTCATATGAGGAGCGGTTGAGGACGCTGGGTCTGTATTCAATGGAGTTTCAGGATGAGGGGGATCCAACTCCTCCTGATGCCCTATTCTGAGGCCATGCCACCAGTGGTCACAGTAAAGCTAAAACATCACCCGTTTCAAAACCATTACTGTCATGATCAGCATCAAGCTTTTCTATTTCCCATTATAAAATGTATTTAAATTTATTACATTTTCCTCTACTCCTTTATGTTTCTGACTTCACAAATTCAAATGCCCCACTTTCTTGGATGAGAGCTCTTCCAACAATATCCATGACAAAGCAGCTTGATTGACAATACATTCAAAAAAATCACTCCCTCCATCACTGACACATAGTACACGCTACTGCGTACTATCTCTAAGACACACTGAAGATATTCAGCAAGCCTCCTTAGACAGCTCCTTCCAAACACTTGACCACTTCCATCTAAAAAGACAAGGGTAGCAAAACATGGGAACACCACTGTGTGCAGGTTTCCCTCCAAAACAGTCCCTACCTGACTTCTCCCCATTAGTAACTTTGCTGGATCTGTCCCTGTAGTTGCGAGATGTGTGGTCCGATAATCAAATAGGAACCAGGAAAGTTTGTTATATAGTGAAGCTGTAGGCTGTTTCGTTAAACCTGCCTTCAACATTTGGACTGCTGTTTCCACCAGACCATTGGATGAAGGATGGTATGGCGTTGTCCTTACATGCCGAATGCCATTCAACTTTAGAAAATATGCGAATTTCCTGCTGGTAAATGATGACCCGTTGTCTGTGACCAACACATCTGGGAGCCCATTTATTGCAAAAGATGCTCACAGTTTTTCTATTGTCATGCCGTGTTTGCCGAATGAAATCCGTGCACATCCAGCAACTTTAGTGGGTGTCCACAATGACTAACAGCATCGAGCCCACGAAAGAGCCGGCATAGTCGATGTGTAATTGAGTCCAGGGTTTACCCGGCCATTCCCACAAACGTGGGGGATCTGTCTATGTTGGTACTCTGGGCACTGTCCCACCGATGCCGCTAACTCTGCATCCAATCCTGGTCACCAGACATAACTTCTCACCAACAACTTCTGGATGACCCTAGGTGACCCTGATGGAGTTCAGCTAGTATCTGGTGGCAACCTTTGCTCAGGGCAATCACCTTTGCTCCCTATAATAAAATGCCATCCTTAATAGTGATCTGGTCTCTCCGGGTCCAGAAAGATATCGGTTCTGGTTGTGACAGCCCTTTTTGATGCCCCCATCGCTACCAGCTGTTTCAGTTTTGCCAGGACCGGACCTTTTTGTGTCCACAGTCTGCTATTGTCAGCAGTGACCAGGAGGGTGTCCAGGAAGTTTAAAATCAGAACGGACTCTTCCAATGTTGGAACCACTGGTGGGGTATCTGCCAGTGGGAGGAGGCTCAAGACATTGGCATTTGCTACTTGGCATCCCAGTTGGTGTTCCACCTTCTAATTGTACGCACTTAGAATGAGAGCCCACCACCAAATTTGACCTGAAGCTACGGGCAGCATGTCCTTTGACTCTTTGAGTAGCTCTAGCTGGGGTTTGTGGTCTGTTACTATTACAAATTTATGTCCATAAATGTATTGGCGGAACTTTCTCACACCAAAGATGACCGCCAAACCTTCCCTCTCTCTCTGAGGGTATTTATGCTCTGCATCAGCTAAAGTCTGGGAAGCATACGCATTCGAATGTTTCTATCCATTGGGCCATTTGTGAGGTAACACCACCCAGATACTGTACAGAGAGGCATCACATGTCAGCACCAAATCTCACTTGGGATCACAGTATGCCAATACCTTAGATGATGATAGCTCCTTCTCCAATTCTCTAAAGAATACATCTTGAATGGGAGACCATTTCCAAGGTTGATCCTTTTTCAGTAGCATATGTAAGAGTGGCAGGATGGGGTCCAGGTTATGTATGAACTTTCTGTAATAATTCACCTATCCTAGAAATGCCTAAGCTCCAGCAGAGACACCTTTGATCGCCCTGATTTTATCTTCCAACAGATATAACCCAGTCTAATCAATTCTGTAGCTCAAGTAGGTCACTTGGGGTGCCTGGGACACACGTTTTTTTCCTGGTGTATTCCTGCCTTGGTGAAACATCTAAGGACTATGTCTAAGTTCTCCAAGTGCTCTTTCTTGGTCTTCCCTGTTATTAGCATGTCATCCAGATAAAGAAGGACCTGGAGTAGACCTTGTAAATTGTTCTCCATTGTCCACTGAAAAGTTACATTACCCTAAATGGCAGTCTCATATATTGGTACAAACCCTTATGGGTTTTAATTGTAGCATACTTTTGGGAATCCTCATCAACCATAATTGCAGGTACACATTGCTTAAGTTCAACTTTGTCCTCTGTGTGAGGGATTGAGTACTTATCCACCTGCGAGAAGCAGTTTACCCATTTGTCTTAAAATCCACACAAAGATAAACAATCGGTATGATTGGTGTTACTCATTCTGCAAAGTGGACTGGTTTGATGATTCCTTCACTTTCCAGCTTTCCGATTCCTGCCTCTACTTTTGCCCGAAAGGCAAACGGCACTGGGTGGGCCTTGCAGAATTGGGGAATTGTTTCCTGGTCAACATGCAAGGTGGTCTTAGCTCCTTTGATAGTCCCTAGATTTCCTGTAAAACTTCCAGGTATTTAATTAGAACGTCACTCAGGCAGCCATTTTCCAATGGAAAAATACTGAGCCAATCTGGGTGATTCTTACTCAACCAATTTTGTCCCATCAAGCTTGGGCCTAAGCCTTTTACTACAATCAGTGGTAACTGAAACAGCTGCCTCTTACATAAGACCAGAACTGAAGTTGTACCCTTAATTTGGAAAGGCTCCCGGGTACTGGTTCTCAGTCTAGCTGAGGTCTTGCACAAATGTAATAATTAGATTCCAGAGGGAATTTTGTTTAAGACTGGTTCTGCGATCACTAACACAGCCTCACTGGTATTACCTTCCATTAGAACTGGGTGACCATTTAACCAGATGTTTATTTTGATTGGTTCTGATTTGGATGTGGCTAAGCAATTTAACTGTTCCAAGCCAGGTGTAGGAGGGCTTTCCAGGGTGTGCACTCTTGTGGATACTGGCCTATGAGTTCTCTTACTCATTTCAGGCCTAGTGGGCCTCTCTTGCTGTCTCGAGTCCACATACCGGCAGCAACTACAATGGCTTGCCGGCCTAGATCCTGAAGAAAATGTTAACTGTTTGGCCGAGACTTGGTGTTGTTTTGGGGTTTGGCTTGGTCTGACCAAGAGGCCGTCTGGTCAGGATATGTTCTGAGTGAGGCTATGCAATTGTCTTCACTCAAGAGGAGTTCTCCAAGCTCAGGCAGACTGGCGAGGGTGCCCACTTCCATCAGAATACCCTGCAACTCACATTCTCCACTTGTTGCAATTTCCAGTGATAAAGCCAGTTGTGCATGTTTGAAGTCCATTTGGACTTCAGTTAATAGGTACTTTTACATCAATAATCCAGCATACCAAATGGTCTCTCAGCATCTCATTAAGGGTCAAGCCAAAGTCGCATGCCTTGATTCCCTTGCTGTTGAACTCCTGAGTAAAACCAATAGTGTCTCAGCATTAGAGGTGGCTTGAGGTTGTAATAGTCCTTAACTAAAACCGTCAACTTGAAACATTTTAGTATCCGGTGCCTCAGGAAACATTAGGCTCCTCATAACCAAAACACCTGTGGGTCCACATTGCTGTCAGGAGAATTACTTGTTGATTTTCATCTACCCCAATGTCATTTGCCTAAAGACAAAAAACGCACTCTTTCCACACACTGGACCCAGTCTTCAACCTCACGATCAAACAAGTCAAGCTTCTCAAATAACGGCAGTATTGCCAGAAATGCTTACCCCAACTCAAAGATGACTGTCGCGAGCAAATTTCTTCAGGAACATATTTTTCTCTCATGTCGCCACTGAAATAGCTCCACAAAGGCTAGTATTCTGTCACCCTTTATTTATACATGCACAGTACGTGGCACTGGTCTGGCTTCCTCAGTGCCAGCTCTAAGAGAATAGAATCTCTGAACCTCCTGTTTATATCTGTCAGCCAGGGCTCCCTGGTTAGATCAGGTTAACAGCCCCAATCAGGGGACTCATATTCTATGAGGTCCACCTGACTGACCTTGTTACAATCACTACAGTCAGGCTTTGGGATTTTTGTCAATTTGGCCTAAGTAGAATTTTGCTTTGCTTCATATTAAGTTAATGTCATTGTTAACTTCAGATACTAAGAGGTTAAATCTGCATGACATACAAGGTCTGGAAATGCAGTCTAGATTTAAAATTAGTTGTTTAGGTGTTAACAGAAGCCCATGACAAACTTCTTAACTACAGTCAGACTCTGTATATTGTTAAACTGTCCATGACAGTTAGGCCATGGATCAGCATACTGAGAATAGTACAGGGTCCAACTTCTTAGCAAATCACTACTATATAATCACTGAGATCACAGCTTACCTTAGAGGCACAGCTAACCCAATCACTACATAAACTATCTGTTCCGGCTGGTGCGAAGGTGCACTATGTTGTACAGTACATT
Source organism: Rhincodon typus (assembly GCF_021869965.1). Taxonomy (NCBI): domain Eukaryota; kingdom Metazoa; phylum Chordata; class Chondrichthyes; order Orectolobiformes; family Rhincodontidae; genus Rhincodon; species Rhincodon typus. The sequence continues at coordinate 11,495,655 of NC_063351.1, forward strand.
TTAGCGTGAGTAAATGGCACATGTTCCTTGCTCAAATGATGAATCGATCAATTCTACTTTGCTCCTCCTCTTCATTCTCCAAAAAAAACTGAATTCCCAATGGAAACCTGATTACACCCCTCCTTAGCAATGTGAAGGGAGCAAAATAGCAGAAAGCTCAAAGATGCATAGCAACAAAAATAGGTCAAATGCTTAAGAAAACAACGTATGACTAATATGCTGACATCATCACTGCCACAATGGTTAAACTTGATTAGTAGAGATCCACCAGTAGAGAAACAACAATGGATTGATTTCTGGCTCATATGAATAGAATTCACCAAGTCTTTCAGCATCAGCCTTTAGCGACAGACACGGGATTGAGTGTGACGTTTGAGCCAAAGTGTGCACTTTGAGCTATAGTCTGGTGAATCTTCAAGACCAACAGTGAATGCAGCAAACCTGTGGCTGCATAAATTTTTAGTACGCAAAGTCTATTATCACTACCCACTGAGGTTTTACCTATTTCCATTGTTGCAATGGATATGTATGACAGTGATGCTATGTAACACTCCACACAGTTGGACCATGTTGGTGGCATGGTGACACAAGTGGTTAGCACTGCTGCCTCACAGCGCCAGGGACCCAGGTTCAACTCCACCCTCGGGCAACTGTCTGTGAGGAGTTTGCACATTCTCGCTGTGACTGTGTGAGTTTCCTCTGGGTGCTCTGGTTTCCTCCCACAGTCCAAACACATGTGGGCTAGGTGGATTAGCCATAGGAAATGCATGGTTAGGGGGATTGATCTGGGTGGGATGCTCTTTGGAAGATCGATGTGGACTTGATGGGCTGAATGGCCTGCTTCCACACTATAGGGATTCTATGACATACCGCCTATTCCTCGTGGAAACGTTTATGTAGAAAAACAGCTTTAGGTTTTTGATTTTGGTTCAATTCTAATATGATTTGGATCTCTTTTTGGGTACTTGTGGCCTGTTCTGCAATGGCAAGGTTTCCCTCTATCTATGAGTGACTTTGGTCTAACTCCAGTGTTCAACCACCTCTTTATTTATGTCATAGTGCATTCTACATTCCGTTGTAAGTACATCTCTGTCTTGTATGGACTATTCCATCGTCCTTATTCTCTCAATCTCTTGTACAAGACTGCCGATGTCACTGTTACATTATGATGTATACTATGATCACATTACAATAGCCATCGTTCCATTGCACTATATTTACGACCACAAGGCTACCAGACAGCAGTGCATATGGAATGTCATTGAGGCCCCGTGGGCAAAGAAGATTCAGTCAGATGGTTCCCTTAGCAGACTGCCAAAGCCATTTCACAGATGGCTTCATTGCCAGAACTTTCAGACAAGCACTGAGATAAAGCTTTCATCAGATCCTTCCTACATGCCTGAACTCCCACTCTGCATATTACTCTAAAGGCAGCTGTTCTGGAGAAGAGACCATTGTCCACCTCCTTGTGCCTTTGCAGAGAAGCTCTGGAGAGAGATGCAGCAGTTTTTATTGAGATTTAACCTGAGCAGCTCCATGACACAGAAATCAGTGCTCTACAGTCTATTTCCAGGCATGTAGGCCAAGACAAGGGTCAACTGTGAGTGGAGGGCTATCAACTCAGGGAAATACCCTCTTTGATCTGCCCAAAACCTGCTGTTCTTTAAGTGCAAAGAGTTGCCCTCAACCTAGAGTTGCAAACTGGCACATTTTAAGGTCTACGATTTTGTACTGGTGGATATATTAGCTCTTGGGGCTGCTGCCTCATAGTCACAATGGGGAGATGTTAATATCCAAGGCCTTTCAGCTATACTATGGCAAAAGGCTGCAAACTAGGTATCGCTCCTCAGCCGATGACCAATATTGCATGGACATTGCCAATGTCAAGAATATTGAAATTGTATTTGAGAGTACTAAATGCTCTATGGAGAACAGTTGAAATTTACAACCCAATGGTCTCAATGTGGACTTTGCCAGTTTCAAAATCTCCCCACCCCTGGCCTCATCTCATGACGAACTCTCCCTCTCATCCCTGCCTCCTTGACCTGACACAACCTGACACAATCTGTCCATCTTCTCTCCCACCTGTCCACTCCTCTCATCTCACAGACCAATCCCCACCACTACCTACCTGCACTCACTTATCACCATCCCATCTACCTTCCCCAGCCCCACCCCTTCTCTCTCTGTTTATTTCAGAGCTCCCTTCCCCTCCCCAGTTTCTGAAGAAAGGTCCTCTGAAGCTGCCTGGCCTGCTGTGCTCCTCCAGCTCCACACTGTGTTATCTCTGACTACAGTATCAGCAGTTCTTACTATCTCTGAGTTGAAATTTAATGCCTTGTTTGTAATATATGGTTTGAAATGTTTGCCCTCCATACAATATTTGCTTCATAATATTACTATGTAGTGCCTATGAGCATTTTAGTAGTGTAACGGTGCTATAAAAACATGTTGATACCCTTGATTTCAAATAATTTGATGCAGATGTGAAGTCCTTATGATACCTGGTATTACTTTTCTCTCTAAGAACTATCATTTTGAGCTCTGATTGTAACATGTGTTCTAACAAAGAGGGCAGATACCAAGCATGACCTCTCCTTATTGTAATTATCTCATTAATGCAGACCACATCAGCTTTGTGTTAAACAACATTGTCACATCCACAAATACAATACACCGTTCCCATTTCTAAAGGAGAAGTATTTTTGGTATGCATTTCTTTGACACTTAATCAATTGGCTGTGAGTTTTGTGTAAAGCAGATCCTTCATTCTTTGAACGGGTGCAGCACACACACTTAATGTTTCTTGTTGCCACAGCTACAACTAATTATTCTTAATTACACTGACAAAACTTGTTTGGCAACTAGTTTGCAAGGCTTTCCAGATCTTCAAAGTTCATCCACTTCACTAACACCTTCCACCCCAACCTTAAGTTTACCTGGACCATCTCTAACACCTCTCTCCCCTTCCTGGACCTCTCTGTCTCCATATCGGGCAACCACCTAGAAACCGATATTCATTTCAAGCCCACCGACTCCCACAGCTACCTAGAATACTCCTCCTCCCACCCACCTTCCTGCAAAAATGCTATCCCCTATTCCCAATTCCTTCGCCTCCGCCGCATCTGCTCCCAGGATGAGGCATTCCACTCCCGTACATCTCAGTTGTTCTCGTTTTTCAAAGACCATAACTTCCCCCCCTCGGTGGTCAAGAACGCCCTCAACCGTGTCTCCCACATCTCCCGCACCTCATCCCTCACACCCCGTCCACGCAATAAGAACCAAAAAAGAATCCCCCTCATCCTCACGTACCACCCCACCAACCTCCGGATCCAACGCATCATCCTCCGACACTTCCGCCATCTGCAATCCGACCCCACCACCAAAGACATCTTTCCCTCCCCACCCCTATCTGCTTTCCGGAGGGACAACTCTCTCCATGACTCCCTTGTCCGCTCCACACTCCCCTCCAGCTCCACCACACCCGGCACTTTTCCCTGCAACCGCAGGAAGTGCTACACCTGCCCCCATACCTCCTCCCTCACCCCCATCCCAGGCCCCAAGAAGACTTTCCACATCAAGCAGATGTTCACCTGCACATCTGCCAATGTGGTATACTGCATCCGCTGTACCCGGTGTGGCTTCCTCTACATCGGGGAAACCAAGCGGAGGCTCGGGGACCGCTTTGCAGAACACCTACGCTCGGTTCGCAATAAACAACTGCACCTCCCAGTCGCGAACCATTTCAACTCCCCCTCCCATTCCTCAGACGACATGTTCATCCTGGGCCTCCTGCAGTGCCACAACGATGCCACTCGAAGGTTGCAGGAACAGCAACTCATATTCCGCTTGGGAACCCTGCAGCCCAATGGTATCAATGTGGATTTCACAAGTTTCAAAATCTCCCCTCCCCCTACCGCATCCCAAAACCAGTCCAGCTCGTCCCTGCCTCCCTAACCTGTTCTTCCTCCCACCTATCCCCTCCTCCCACCTCAAGCCGCACCTCCATCTCCTACCGACCAACCTCATCCCGCCCCCTTGACCTGTCCGTCCTCCCTGGACTGACCTATCCCCTTCCTAACTCCCTACCTACACTCACCTTTACTGGCTCCATCCCCGCCTCTTCGACCTGTTTGTTTCCTCTCCACCTATCCTCTCCTCTATCCCTCTTCTATCCGCCTCCCACTCTCTCCCTATTTATTTCGGAACCCCCTTCCCCTCCCCCTTTTCTGATGAAGGGTCTAGGCCCGAAACGTCAGCCTCTCTGCTCCTATGATGCTGCTTGGCCTGCTGTGTTCATCCAGCCCTGCACCTTGTCTCAGATTCTCCAGCATCTGCAGTTCCTACTATCTCTTTCCAGATTTTCTTATTGGTGTACAGTCAAGATGTTACTGATTTAACTCAATTCCCTTCTCAGGAATGGATTTTTCAGACATTGAAATCCGACCTACATCAGATTGTGGCATCTGCTCATGAGCAAGTGAATCGTGCTTTTGCTTTAGTTCATTCTTTGCTGGGATCATGCAACCTACAGGTACACACCTCGCCCTTCCACCAATTTCAAACTACATTAACGTCTTTGGTTTCTACAGGAATCTAGCACATTACCCACATCCTTCTCAAGGGGACTGAAATCACATACCTGCTCATTTTGCCTGGAGCCACATTCCCTTTCATGGAATCATAGAATCCCAACAGTGCGGAAGCAGGCCATTCAGCCCATCGCACCCACACCGACGGTCCAAACAGCATCTCACCCAGACCCACACCCCGACCCTATCCCTGTAACCCTGCATTTCCCATGGCCAATCCACCCTAACCTGTACATCTTTGGACTGTAGGAGGAAACACACACAGACACAGGGAAAAAGTGCAAACTCCACACAGACAGTCACCAGAGGATGGAATCAAACCCTCGCACTGTGAAGCAGCAGTGTTAACCACTGAGCCACCGTGCCACCCTTTGTTTATGCTATATTGACATTTTTGATGAGTTGTTGGTGTTCAGCTTTAATAGTTCAAGTTTGCATTAAGGATGTAGGGGTATCAGTACAACTTCTGTCCGTACAACTATGGCAGTTCACATTGCAACTTGAAAGAGGATGCTATCGCTGACATTCCATCATATTTGCTATGCAAGGAGATTGATATAGACTATGAAGGTGCAACTTTCACAATAGTAGATGATGACTTTTCTATCACAGCAACTGAAATTGTCACTAAAGCCCAGAAAGACTTCAAGTTTGGTGGAACCAGACTCAGACGTGACGTATCCATTTCTTCTTCAGAAGCATAGTCAGTATAAATGTGTCATATTGTTACTTTACGACTGTGTTGCTTTAAGAGCTGGATAGCCAAATAAGCCAAAGACCATTGTGAAGCCACATGACCAACTTCCATGTGCAGAATAGTAGAAGTATGCTAGAAGCACATTGTGTTGCTAGTTATCTGTGACCACACATTTTCGGCTGATCTGTTAAATGAAGCTATATGAGATTTTTAAGTAAACAAAATGCGTATAATACCAACAGCGCAAGAATTACGATAGAATGTAGGATTCTTCTATGCTTTAACAGAAAATTAAGCAGCTCAGTTTATAATGAAATTTGAACACTCTTGCAGCATTCAGTTTATTTTTTTGAGTGCTTCTTTAACTTTAACTTTATCCAAATGGATCTTTCAGCAGCTCCATCTGATGTTGATGGTTGAGAGAGGTAAGGATATATCTAATACCATTTTGTTTCATGAAATTCTGGAATGGAATGGAATGCATGTTGGGAATTGTCATCTAAGATGAATTACCTGGTAAACCATAGAGTCATACAGATCTGCAGCATAGTAAAAAGCCCTCCAGCCCATCCTGTCCACCTAGTCAAAAACTAGCACCTAAACATTCTAATCCCATTTTCCAGCAGCTGGCTTCTAGCCTGATATGCCTTAAACTATGTCAAGCAACAATACACTGTAACACATTTATTGCTTCGTCAGTATTGGTTTATTCGTCCTGTGCTATACTGCGAGTGACTGTTGATGAGTACAATGAAATTAGCATTTTCAATTATATAAAAGTCTACATGAATAGTCCCAGTTGGCCATACCCATGATAGCATTGTGATTTTTGACAGCTTCTTTCTTCAGTATTGCCAGATAGTATTTTTGGTTACAAGTGAGTTTAGGTCCCTGTCTAAAACAATCAGACCAATGAACAGAATTTTACCTCTCCGAAAGTGCCAGTGTTTACCAATATGCAACCCCACTGCAAGCAGCTGTGCCACGTAGAATTGTGGAAGTCTATAGCATAGAACAAGGCTCTTTGGCCCAGTGGGCTGCTCCAGTCAAAAACAACCTCCTAAGTACCTTAACCCCATTTTCCAGCACTTGACCCGTTGTCTTGTATGTCTTGGCATTGCAAGTACACATCTAAATAATGCTTAAATGTGATGACATTTCTGCCTCTACTACCCTTTCAGACAGTGAGTTCCAGGTTTCCACAACCTCCGGGTGAATAAAACTTTACCTCACATCTCCTCAAAACTTCCTGGCTCTTATCGTAAATCTATGCCATCTGGCCATTGATCCCTCCACCAAGTGAATAGTTTTCTTGCTATCTACCTTGTCTATGCCCCTCATAAATTTATGTCCCCCTCTCAGTCTCCTCTGCTCTAAGGAAACAACCCAGTAAAACCAAAGATAGTAGGAACTGCAGATGCTGGAGAATCCGAGACGACAAGGTGCAGGGCTGGATGAACACAGCAGGCCAAGCAGCATCCTATGATGCTGCTTGGCCTGCTGTGTTCATCCCGCCCTGCACCTTGTTGTCCCAGTAAAACCAAATCTCTCTTCAGGTAACATCCTGATAAATCTCCTCTGCACTAGCTCCAGTGCAATCACATGGCAACTCATTATCTCAATTGTGGAACAGTCTTGGTTCCTGTTCTGTATAATTGCCAAATTCCGAATATCGATCCAATAGCTGTTCATAAATTCTCTTCAGTGGTGAATATTTCTGGGTTTTAGTTGCTGTGATTGGAAAGTCATCATCTATAAACCCTCTTGTGAAAATTGCACCTTCACAGTCTTCATCTTGTGAATGTCAGTGCATAGCATTCACTCTCAAACTGATGTCTGAAATGTTGTAGTCATGATGAGAGATGTACTGTCCACCAACGCATCGTGAATGCTAACATTGTCAATATTTGCAGAGTTTTTTCCTTTAATAGCTACTAGCTCATTATGATCTGAGTGTCAAAAATGAAATAGCAGAAGTTTTTGTCTAACAAAAACTGGTGAAAGATTTTGATTCTAAAGTTAATTTTGAGCACTTCCTTGTCAACCTGTGCATACCTCCATTCAGTCTTTGTGAAACTATGTGTTGTAAATACATGGGTTTCTCTTGACTAACATCCATGGCATAATTAATCACTGCCCCATCTCCATTGTTTGAGGCACCATTTATTATGCTCAGGTTGTGATCTGTGTCATAATGAATGAATAGTGTGTCGCTGGTCACTTGTCACTTCTGTGCATGATGATCATCCGTTTGTGTTTTGGACCATCTTTCACATCTTTCTTCTGCAACAAATGTAGGAGACTTAACACTGCTACAAGTTCAGGCATAAATCATGAGTAGAATTGCACCTGGAAAAGATCTATGCTCAAATATATCTTTTGGATTCAGGATTCTGATGATAAATTCAGTTTTCTCTTTCACTGGCTGTTGTTTTTCATTCATTTTCAAACCAAACTACTTCACAGCAGATTGCACAAGAAACACATTTGTTCCTCTTCAGCTTCACTGAATTTTTTAACACCTTGTGCAATACTTAGAGTCTCTCTTCCCTGTCACAAACAACACATTGCCCTGATTGCAATGCAAAACTGCTTCCAAAATTGAAACCATTGTGGAAGACTTCACACCATAGGACAGGTCATAGAAGAGTATAACTCCACATGTGATTCTTGTGAGAAACTGTTGACTCTCTCGATCTACATTGAACTGTGCTTAAGTATGTGACATTTCCAACTACATCTTGGATCCACTTATCCAGCATCCAAATCTTGGGAGGTCAGTAATGAACTCAGTTCATCATCCACTGCTTGGTTCCTTGTGACTTTGTAGTTCCCCTGTGATCTTGTAGTTATGTACAATTTAGGCACTACTACAGTTGGACTTGCATAATCACTGTCACCAGTTTTCACTGATACACCATTTCCCTCTAGTTTAGCTTCTCATCAACCTGGGGTTTTGAGAGCATGAGGAACTAGCCCAGCCTTACAAAGTACCGGGTTTTCTGACTTGATTTGGATGTGAGCTTCAGCAATGATTATACCTTCAAAGCTATCTTTGAAAACGTTGATTTGATTATTTGATTGGTGGTTAAACGTCTTGATCTTTTCAATTTGGCAAACATACTTCTGGACCAACTTCAGCTTGCAAAACTAAACTTTGTCCACTAACATTGGTTTGTTGAAATATCTCAGTGCAACAATGAGGAACTTGAAAGGTTTGCCCTCAGGTTGAACTCCTTTTCAGCCACACAATTACAACATCTCAGTAGGGCAAATTATCAACCAAACTCTGTTTTCATTTAAAGCTACCTTACCAAATTTGCTTTCTTTGGTATCTATTCATTATAGAACAATCTGTAGCTGTAGCAAAGTGTTGATCGATGTGCAGGTGATTTACCAATAGTTTTGTACAATCAGTTGAATGATTGCTGGTGGATTAAATACTGTGCAGCCCTGGTTATCTTTAGTTAAGCTCTTTGGAGTTAATTCAGACTTTTGTACTCTGTTATGTCGCAGTTCTCCATTACCAGGGGAATTAATCCACTATCCTGCTTTGGTTTTGTTCAGCAAGTGGTTGTAATATGTCCTGTCATTTGGTAACTGACACATTTGCCAGTGGTGTCGGAACTATGCCTGCCTCTTCGTAGAATACATGGAACAGTCCCTCTTCTGCTGTTACACTGGCAATATCCCCCACCTCTTCCTCCGCTACATTGATGACTGTATCAGCACTGCCTCATGATCCCATTAGGAGCTTGAACAGTTCATCAACTTTACTAACACCTTCCACCCCAACATCAAATTCACCTGGACTATGTACGACATCTCCCTCCCCTCCTGGCCCTCTCTGTCTCCGTCTCCAGTAACCATCTCTGCACCGACATCTATTTCAAACCCACCGACTCCCATAACTTGACTACACGTCCTCTCACCCATCCTCCTGCGGGAATGTGATCCCTTACTCCCAATTTCACTGCCTCCGCCACGTCTGCTCCCAAGATGGAACCTTCTACTCCCGCACATCCCAGATGTCCTCCTACTTCAAAGACCACAACATACCCCCTCCATTGATTCATAATGGCCTCATCTGCATCTCTAGTATTTCCCGCATTTCTGCCCTCTAACCCCCTCCCCCCAACAAAAATAAAGACAGAATCCCCCTGGTCTTCACGTACTACCCCACCAACCCCCACACCCAGCGTACCATCCTCCGCCACTTTCACCACCTACAATCCGACCCCACGACCAAAGAGATATTTCACTCCCCACCCCTATCTGCCTTTCGTAGGGACCACTCATTCCACAACTCCCTTGTCCATTCCACACTCCCCGCTAACCCCAACACACCCGGCACCTTTCCCTGCAACCACAGGAAATGCTACACCTGCCCCTACACCTCCCCGATCAGCCTGGTAAACCTTTGCTGCACTCCCTCGAGGGTAAGAGCATCCTTCCTCAGAAGAGGAGACCAAAACTGCACACGATCCAGATGTGGTCTCACCAAGGCCCTGTATAACTGTAACAACACATCCTGTATCAAAACCTCTCACAATGAAGGCCAACATACCATTTGCCTTCCTTACTGCCTGCTGCACCTGCATCTTTCCCACCTATCCGCTGCACCCTTCCCACTGACCAATCTCCACTACCCCCTACTGGCATCCACCTGTCACCATCCCACCTACCTTCTCCCAGTCCCATCCCCCCTTCCTCTATTTATTTCTGAGCTCCCTTCCTCCTCCCCAATTCTGGTGAAGGGTGTAAACCCAAAATGTCGACTTTCCTGTTCCTCTGATGCTGCCTGGCCTGCTGTGTTCCCCCTGCTCCTTCCGGTAAAGGGAAGGTTCACTTGGTTGATTCCTGGGATGGATGTGCAGTTGCCTTATGACAAAAGGTTAAGCAGGTTGGGCCTCAACTCATTAAAATGTAGCAGAATGAGAGGAGATCTTATTAAAACATACAAGTTTCTGAAGTGAACTGACAGAGTAGATGGTGTCCAGGGAGAAGGTCACATTATGAAGCAATGCACCATTTATCCTCACACCCCTTTGACTAGATTTGTTACTTCATTGTTTTTTTTGGTTTGTGACCCTATAATACAACGGTAGAAATATTGTATGTGGCACCACAATAAGTCATGACAAGCTCACAGCCCACTGCATTATTACAACTACTTAATTTTGTATGTTAGATACTTTGGATCATAGTTGTCACATAATATCAAACTGAATTTTATACAATTTATATCACTAATGAAATGTCGTGAGACCATATGTGGAAAAAAAATAAGTTAACTTCTTCAATCACATTTAAGCAGTGGCCTTGGTCATAGTCAAGGCTACAAGGTGCAGAGCTGGATGAACACAGCAGGCCAAGCAGCATCAGAGGAGCAGGAAAGCTGACGTTTCGGGGCTAGACTCTTCATCAGAAATGGGGGAGGGGAAGGGGGTTCTGAAATAAATAGGGAGAGAGGGGGAGGCGGATAGAAGATGGATAGAGGAGAGGATAGGTGGAGAGGAAACAGACAGGTCAAAGAGGCGGGGATGGAGCCAGTAAACGTGAGTGTAGGTAGGGAGGAGATAGGTCAGTCCAGGGAGGACAGACAGGTCAAGGGGGCGGGATGAGGTTAGTAGGTAGGAGATGGGGGTGGGGCTTGAGGTGGGAGGAGGGGATAGGTGGGAGGAAGAACAGGTTAGGGAGACAGGGACGAGCTGGGCTGGTTTTGGGATGCGGTAGGGGGAGGGGAGATTTTGAAGCTTGTGAAATCCACATTGATACCATTGGGCTGCAGGGTTCCCAAGCGGAATATGAGTTGCTGTTCCTGCAACCTTCGGGTGGCATTGTTGTGGCACTGCAGGAGGCCCAGGATGGACATGTTGTCTGAGGAATGGGAGGGGGAATTGAAATGGTTCACGACTGGGAGGTGCAGTTGTTTATTGCGAAACGAGCGTAGGTGTTCTGCAAAGCGGTCCCCAAGCCTCCGCTTGGTTTCCCCGATGTAGAGGAGGCCACAGCAGGTACAGCGGATGCAGTATACCACATTAGCAGATGTGCAGGTGAACATCTGCTTGATGTGAAAATTCTTCTTGGGGCCTGGGATGGGGATGAGGGAGGAGGTGTGGGGGCAGGTGTAGCGAGGAGCTCGAACAGTTCATCCACTTCACCAACACCTTCCACCCCA
>NC_063351.1:11512124-11525649 GCF_021869965.1 Rhincodon typus
ACCTCAAGCCCCACCCCCATCTCCTACCTACTAACCTCATCCCGCCCTCTTGACCTGTCCGTCCTCCCTGGACTGACCTATCTCCTCCCTACCTCCCCACCTACACTCACGTTTACTGGCTCCATCCCCGCCTCTTTGACCTGTCTGTTTCCTCTCCACCTATCTTCTCCTCTATCCATCTTCTATCCGCCTCCCCCTCTCTCCCTATTTATTTCAGAACCCCCTTCCCCTCCCCCATTTCTGATGAAGGGTCTAGGCCCGAAATGTCAGCTTTCCTGCTCCTCTGATGCTGCTTGGCCTGCTGTGTTCATCCAGCTCTGCACCTTGTTGTCTCGGATTCTCCAGCATCTGCAGTTCCTACTATCTCTCATAGTCAAGGCTGTTTGGTTCAGATGTGCATTTTGTTTTTGAGTTGTCAGCCCTTTAAGGATACACATCTGCTTTTCTGATTTTTGTAGGTTGGTGTGTGGGTAGTTATGAAAGCATAATGCGGTAATAGTTTAATTTACCATACCGTACAGAGCTGAAGTGACAAAACTTTTATTTCTAGCTTTTAGCAACCAGTTATAAATGTTTTTTTAATATATATATGTACGTTTTTCTTATCACACATTTTGTAACGCTGCTACTGATTTAGATCATTAAACTAATTCAGCATTAAGTAGCCAGTATATCACACTTTAGCTGCTCTATATATCTCAGCAATTATTTTCCTAAAAAAAAATCTTCAAAATGAGGAATAGCCATCTCTGAGGAAGAAAGGAAGGAAGGAGTAACCTACTGAGAATAATGGAACACACTGAAATACTGCATAGAGCTTTGGCAATCTCACCGGCCAAGATGGAGGCAATGCAGTCACAGGGCTAAAGTTGGTCATGTTCACCCTGCAATCATCCACTGAATAATCTGGTAATCCAAAAACCATAATGCAGTTTTTCAATCTAGCTGAGAGCAAGTTCACTAAGATAACAATTGCAAAATATATATAATGCATCATAACTTTTCTGATCTGCATAAAATTACAGGCTGATCAAGAAAACCACAAAGCTGATTCAGCAGAGGTCTGCATTGGTGAGTTTTCACATAAATCTCTTCTTACATTTAGTGTGACCTTTGGATCTGGGCCAGGCAACCACTGAATTCCAACTCATGGCCTGGGATGGTGCCAGGCTATAGCATTGCCTCTTCCATTTAATATGACTGTGAGTATCCTTGCAGCTGCCCCAACACCATGAGTGTACGTTTTAACCTGAAACCCAGCTATTTACTGTTAGTAGAGTCCTACCCTTCACTCTGGAAACGGACTGAAGGCTTTAGTGAGACCACTGAATCAATCATTAGCATCACAGTTTCCAACCACCGTGCCCATCTTCTACCTTAGATTAGCCATTGCAATGGTTTGTTATAGAGAAGCATATGGAATCATAGAATCTCACAGTGTGGAAGCAGGCCTTTTGGCCCATCGAGTCCATACTGACCCTCCAAAAAGCATTTCACACAGACCCACTCCACTACCCTATCCCTGCATTCCCCATGGCTTATCCACCTCGCTTGTACATCCCTGGACACTATGGGCATGGCCAATCCCCTTAACCTGCACATCTTTGGACTATAATTGTCTAAATTTCTACTTAGTTTAAAAGCAGCTTTCTTTTTGAAATTTTTGAGGAACTGAGACTAAAAGGATTTTATTTTGTCCCTTTTCTGAACAAAATAACAATAATCTGTCAATGTTTTTAATCAACCTGTGTTATGATTGCGTCTGGACCACATCTTGATGGGAGGCCTCCTGGCCAAGACACTGCACCTCAAGAATCTGCAAGCAATAATCTGACCAGAAAACAGAACAGGAAAGCCCTTCCAATTTGAAGTGCCCCTCCTCGCCATGTCATGTTGATTAATGTGAGGAGAAAACTTCTCAAAACAACTGTAGCTGGTAGTCCTGCTTAGTTCCTTGCCTGGGAGTGTGGGGTGTGGAAAGATGCAATGAAGTCTGCATGAATGGACAGCACAGCCTGTAGAGTGACTGGATCAGATAACTTCAATTCTCCATGGCAGGTCGACAACAGCAGATTTGCACTTCGTTGGGCTGCGTGCTAATTTGTACTTTTAATTACTCAGTTCATCCTTGAAACTCATTCCCATGTCACAAACACTCATGGTCATACCATTTAAAAAAGAAGGTACGACCCACTTCCAAGACAAAAGTCAGTGATACATGGGAATCTTGTGGCTCCTGGTTCACGTTTGTTCAAAAGTAGCGTTCAACAGTTAATACTGGGGCTGAGGGCTTGAAGTAGTGCCCGAGAGATAAAAGGCTTTGCAGAGCGTGGAGGGGTAGAAGAGGGCCTGGTGCCCTGGGTGTTGTGGAGAATGATCATAGAATCTCTACATCATGGGAGCAGGACATTAGGCCCATCAAGTCCACATTGACTCTTTAAACAGTTCCTACCCATTCCCCCCCCCCACTATATCCTCGCAACCTTGCATTTCCCATGGCTAAACCACTAGGCCACATATCTGCGGACACTCTGGGCAATTTAGCACGGCCAGTCCACCTACGCATCTTTGTACTGTGGGAGGTAACTGGAGCGCCCAGAGGAAAAAAACCCGCACAGACACAGGAACTCCACACAGACAGTCATCTGCAGGTTGAATCAAACCCGGGTCCCTGGCACCGTGAGGCAGCAGTGCTGACCGCTGAGCCACCGTACCTGATGGAAACAGTCAGCCAAGTGAAGACTATTAGGGGTGTAAGGGGTGGTGTTAGTAATGACCAAGTCAGTGTCTATTTCAGATTGTTGGTTCCTCATGAGGCTTTGAGTTCACCCACAATGTTCCAGTTATCCTCACTGAGAGTCATCTCAAACTTTTAATAAACAAACTAGCAAGGACCAGTCACGTCTGCAAGTTCAGTTGTTTTCCAGAGCAGCAAGTACAGCATTAGACACGAACATGAGCATTCAATGAACACACAAACACAGCATTGTTTCTTTCCCAATAAAGAATATCTTAATTCACTTATAAACATCATGCCAACTTGCACACTAGCTCAGTTATTCTGCTATGAAGCTAGATCAAAAGTAACAATGGCACACGCATGAATAAACTAAAATAATTCACATGTGAATTATTCACAAATGCAATTTCAACTTAGAAAATAGTCTTGCCATCCTTGCCATCCTCACGATATACGTAAATACAAATGGAGTTGATCAGAAATGTTGGGGACATGGTGCTTGGCCTGTTTGATCAGGAGGATCTCCAATAGCCTACCTGTAAATGCTCTGTTATCTCCTGTGCTTGCTACAGGCAATTTATATGTAAACTGTATTTGCGTGGGGAAAAGGAAAAAGCAAGACAGCAGAAGTGGTACATATTTCTGATTAACCAGAAAAGAAACAGCAATACCTGGAAATGCATGTACTGGCTGAAATGGCCATCCATTTTGAAGTAGACACAGTGAAGCTTGGCTAGTACATCTCATTCGCCATGGGCAATTCACTGATATTTCCTCCAGAACACACTGTTGGAAATGGCATGCTAATAACACATTATCTAAAACAATTTCTTCTCCGATCCGAATTGGAAAGGCATGTTACTGGGTTTTAGATCTCCACATAGGAGCAAAGTGTTTGTCTGCTGAACTCGGTGACAGGATCATCAGTGAAATAAACACAAACAGAAAAACTCAGCAGGCCTGGCATCATCTCCAAAAAGAAAGCCAGTCCAGTGACTCTTCTTCAGAACTCTCTATTTTATTTTATCAGTGAACTAAATCAGTGGCTGAAGGTCTGGCTGAAAGAAGAACACCCATTACTGCTGCATCACCAATAATTCAGTCACATTTTCTTCAATAAACCACAAAGAGGAGTCAACTTTAGCCCTGTGACTGCACTGCCTCAATCTTGCCTGGTGAGATTGCCAAAGCTCTATGCAGTATTTCTATAAGCATTTGTTTCCCACTCACACAATTTAGGGCTATTTACTGAATGGATTATGTTCCAAGTAAATGTCAGTGCTGGGGTTTAAGGGATATACTGAAATTATAAAGAGGAGATTAAAAAAAATGAATAGAACCATCAAGGAATTCTTGAGGTAAAAGTCAAATATGCCGGTGTTATGCAACATTGGTCACGTGGTGGCTTAGTGGTTAGCACTGCTACCTTACAGTGCCAGGGACCTGGGTTCGCTTCCACGACTGTGTGGAGTTTACACATTCTCCCCATGTCTGGGTGCTCTGGTTTCTTCCCACAGTCCAAATATATGCAGGTTAGGTGGATTGACTATGTTAAATTGCGCTATATTATCCAGGGATGTGTAGGTTAAATGGATTAATCACGGGATATGCAGAGCTACAGGGATTGGGTGGGATGCTCTTCAGAGGGTTAGTGTGGACATGATGGGCCAAACATCCTGCTTCCATGCTGTAGGGATTCTGTGATCAAGAAATATAAATGCTAATGTCTGAAGTCTATATTCCTCAAAAAGGAGTGACACAAGAATCAATATATTCTGAGACTGTAGCTTGTCTCTGGAATCCTTTTCCCTCAATGTCAACTTTCTAATAAGACCATTAGGACATATCCATAAAGAATAGGAAATCCCAATCTGATTACACTTCCCTGGATCTCTCATAATCACCATCAACGTGATCCAAAGTCAAATTGACAATGCTGACAATCGATGTTTCCTCAGTCGTATTCAGCTCATCAATACTCAGTTCAGTTCTGTCATTACACTCTGCTCCTGACCTCATTACAACCTTGGTCCAAACATGGACAAAAGAGCATAATTCCAGAGAAGAGATAAGAGTCACTGCCCTTAAGCTCAAGGCAGCATTCAGCCAAATATAACATTAAGGAGCCCTAGCAAAGCTGGAGTCAATAGAAATCAGGGAGAAACACTCCACAGGTTGGAGTCATGCCAAATGCAAAAGGAAATACCGTACTTGTTACAAGCCAATCATCTCAGCTTCAGAACATCTCTGCAGGAGGTCCTCGGGGTAGTTTCCTCGACCCAACCATCTTCAGCTACTTCATTAATGACCTTCCTTCCATCATATGGTCAGAAGTGGGGATGTTTGCCAATAAATTTAAAACCATCAGTGCCTTTCACAACTTCTCAGATAATGTGGTAATCAATGCCTGCAAGCTGCTGGACATGGACAGTGCCCAGGCTTGGGCTTTTAAGTGGCAAGCAACATTTCTGTTACACCAAAGGCAGGCAATTAAAATCTCCAACAAGAGAGAATCTAACCATCTCCCTTAGA
The DNA here is from genome assembly GCF_021869965.1 of Rhincodon typus. Lineage (NCBI taxonomy): Eukaryota > Metazoa > Chordata > Chondrichthyes > Orectolobiformes > Rhincodontidae > Rhincodon > Rhincodon typus. The sequence goes on from NC_063351.1 coordinate 11,517,397, forward strand.
CATTCAATGGCATTTGGACCAGTCACACAATCACTGTGGTTGCCAAAGCTGATCAGAGGTTGGGTATTCTTCAGGAAGTAGTTCACTTTTGCCAGAGTTTCATCACCTACAATGTACAAATCAGTAGTGTGATGAAATACTGTCTAATTGCCAGATCAATGCAGCTCCAACGATGCTCAAGAACCTCCATACCATCCGGGACAAGTTTGCCCACTTTACTGGGAACTCCCTCCATGGTCTTAAGTCTTCACTCCTTCACCAGCAGTACACTACAGAGATTGTATGTACCATCTCCAAGATATATTGCCAAAGTTTCTTTGACATCATCTTCTAAACCTGCCACCTCTACCACCTAGAAAAATGGCAATGTCAGGTAAATGGAACAGCATCACCTCCAAGTCAAATGTTACTGTTCCTTCATCACTATTGTGTTGCATCAGTACCCTGGAGGCCCCTAGCTTGCATGTCATCAAAAATGCACACAACCTAAGGGGGATGCTCCTAATCTTTGTGTTCTTATGTTTATGTATCAATACATGATTCTTTGAATAGAATGAGAATCTTCTTCACCAAATGAACATTGAATGCAAGGTTCAAGTAAGATACAGATCTTCACTTTAAAAACTATTTAATGTACCGGGAAAAAATTAACACAGCATAATCAATAAAGCAACATTGCAATGGATAACCTCGGCAGTGGAGCAAGGATCTCAATGAATGATGAACACAGGTTCCTTGCTTGCAATGCAGGGCAGATGTTAACTTTGTATTCCCTGTGATTACTGTGATTTCTAGCTGAAGTCACACTCTCACACTGTTCACTGGATGCACAAAACTGCAGAGTGCTCAATATTGTGGGTGACTTGCTCCTCTTAAAAATGGGGACATTGTGGCTATTGGAGATGTTGAGAACATTGGCAATATTGCTCTCAACAGATTGATTGATAATATGTACAGACTGAACAAGCAATGCACTTCCCAAAGCTTAGACTGTCTAATTGCCATACCCTCCGTTTTGCAGCTGTTTATGGATGAGCCCTTGGGAGACTGTTGGCAGATAACTATTCCATCAACTGCTCAACTCTCTGTAGCCAGATAAAGAGAAGTGTTGAGTTACAATAAAAATGAGACTTCACTTCCCTGTTAAATGGCTATGGAACGTAAGTGTAATTTGCTCTAAGACTCAGCTAATTACTCAACATTCAGTTATATTGTCTAATTGTGGTAAGAATCGTCATAACTTAAAATGGGAATTACATGTCAACCCTAACAGAAGAGGTGTAACCCTTTGGAGTTTCAGAACTTTGTGTGTATTTCCTAACGTGAGAAGAATCAAAGGAACCGAAGAATGTTACATTGTTAATCACTGGTGCAGGTTTTAGGGCATTTGGGATTTCCCCATATTCTGTGGGGCTCTGCAAAGCCTCGCTACATTCATGGAGGTGTAGCCAGTGAAATAATGGTTGTCACAGGGTTGGATTTTTAATTGTTTCATGATCTAGCTGTAATTGTTCCCCACAGTACCTCAGTGGCACCTCTACTTGGTGAATGAGGGGGTCTCTAATTCTCCTTGTCAGCATGTCATTTTTACCATAGCAGCATTCCGAGGCTGATCCTGCCTCAGCTTCAATGTGAACAGTCTGAGCTGGTGTATTTAACAGTGATCATCTGGCTGAGTCAAGGAAGGTGCATGTGTTACTTCACATAGGCCTTTTAGTTTCCAAAAATGATTTCAGATAATGAGACTAAGGGTCTTCTATTTACAGTACTGTCTCAGCCGCCTGTGGTGCAGCTTGTTTGGCCATAGACTGGGTACAACACAGCTAGGGAACATGCCAGACACTTTCTCTTGCAGATGTTCAGTATCTATAGCCTTCACAGGCACCTTGGAGCCTGCTGAAGATGCAATGGCCTTTGAACCTCTCAGGTCATTGCCAAGGAGTAGATTGGCCTCATCCACAGAGATGGCTTCCATCGTCACTGGTCCCGACATAAGGTTATACTCCATAAGTGGCTTCTGTTTTACATACCCATTACCACTTGTCAAAAGCATGAACCTTAGGCCTTTCAAACTTCTGGTAAGTTTGATCAGGCTGTTTTCTGAGGGGTGGAATTTCTGGCTGTATGTTCCTGACACTAACTGGTACACACTTAAAACAGCCCTGTTTGCTGCCTCACGCTCACCTCAAGCAAAAGGGATAAAAATCATGAACTTTCCGTGATAGCTTACTATACAGTAATAAGGACCAATATTGAACTGTGCTCATTCAAAAGAGGTAAAGAAGACTTCCACCTCTATTTCATCAAACCTAAGGAGTAAATGAGTAAACTGGGTTCAGTTCTCAATGGACACAAAGAATTCCTGCTCCTCAACGAGAGCTTGTTTAGTGTTTTGCTCCATTTCCTTCTCTCTGTCCTCAGATATTCCATCTTCTCTTCATTCTCTTTCTTCTCTCTCTTTCCCTTTCCTCTCGAATTCTTTCTTTTACACTGTCCTTTTCTTGAAATTTCCACTTTCTTTCTTTGACAATGCCGCTCAGGAGGGAGTTCCAGGATTTTGATCCCATGGCTCAGAAGGAATGAGGATGTGTTTCCAAGTCAGAATGGTGAATGTTTTGGCGGGGAGGTGGTGATGATGGTAGTGTTCCCATGCATCCACTGTATGTGTCCTTCTAGATATAAGTATTTGTAGATTTGTAAGGACTGAGGAGACTTGGTGAATTTTGTAATGCATCTTGTAGGTAGTGCACACTGTTCTGACTGAACATCAGTGGTGGAGGGAGTGAATATTTGTCGATTTGGTACCAATCAAGTGGGCTGCTTTGTCCTCCTCCTGGGCAATGTAGTGATATTTGTCACAGGATTAGTGACCCAGGTAATGTTCAAGGGAGCCAGGTTCAAATCCCACATCAGATGTTGAAATTTGAACTTGATAAAATTGGGAATTAAAACTCTGGTGATGACCATGAAAGCATAGTTGACTGTTGTAAAAGCCTGTCTTATTTACTAATGTCCTTTAGGTGAGCATAAACTGCATTCTTACATAATCAAACCTTCATGTGACCGAAAACAATGTACTTGACTCTTAACTACACTTTGAAATAGCCTATTCAATTGGGTCAAACTACCAAAAACAAAGCCACTTTGCTTGTAAAGTTAATTCGCTTTGTCTTTCCACTGGTGGTGTTGGACATGCAGAGTATAACTAATATTTTGTATTTACAATTCCAGCACTTGCGATAGGGTTAGGGTTAGGGTTACGATTCATACTCAAGCGAACAGCAGAATCATTATCTGTCAATGACAGTTTAATGGGTCAGGACATGGGGAATATGTGAGAGAGTAACTGACTGTCCAAAAGGGAAACCAGCAGTTTGTCCAGTTTCTTTGTTTTAATGTCATCTCTTGCTCTGTTCCCATAAAAATAACTGACATTTTTTGCATGTATTGATCATTTATTTCTTGATTACTAAATAACCAAAGTTCATTGGTGTCTCAAACTATTCAATCTCTTCTCTGCAAATTACAACCTATGAACTGGTCGTCCAGTTAGGAGACTAACTAATATTTTTCTTGTCTTCAGCTGCATTTCCATAGCTGACCTATTGTGTCAGTAAATCAGTGCAGAAAGGGAACCCTGAGTGGAGGGAAGGAGATGTCGAGACCCATTGATGGTTTTCAGTGTCTTGCAAGAACGGTGTCATCAAAAAATAGAGAAATTCTGTTAACCAACCTGACTGAGGTCAAGGAACTTGCAAACATAAAAGCAAGAAACAAGAGTATGTCACTCTGCCCTTCAAGCCTGCTCTGCCATTCAATAAGATCATGGCTGATCTGATTTTAACCTTGACTCTACATTCCTGTATATCTCCAATAATCTTTCATCCCCATGGTCATTACGAATCGATCTACCTCTGGCTTATATATGTAAAGATTCTACAGTCACTGCCTTTTCAGGGGGGAATTCCAAAGACTCACAACTCTGAGAAAAAAGAGGTTTCCTTATTGCTGTCTTAAATAGACAACCCCTTAATTTTAAAATATGACCACTCGTTCTAGAAAGAAACTTTGCTTAAGAAATTGGACTGGGTGATTGCTCTGATCATTGCTTTTATGGGTGATGAGAGAAAATCTTACAGACGAGTTGTGAGTTTCACTGAGAACCAGATCGAAGATGCACTCAGCGGGAACTAGTAAACATTTGTTGGAATGAGTTGGGTCAGATCCAGTAAATGTCAGCACTGAGGGTTGTAACAAAGAGATTGTGCATTTGGGGGCAATGTTAATATAGGAAATATTAACAACAAAAAAAAACGAATTTTATTGCACATATGTTGATTTGCATCAAAGCAATAGCAGTATTGCTAGAAATAACAGTAACCTCAATGTGTGCAAGAACTTCATTGACAAAACTTTTTATTTTACTCATTTGTGGGATGTAGATATTGCTGGCTGGCCAGCATTTATTGCCTGGCCCTAGACATTTTTGTAATGTCTGCTTTTATACTCTGAGTCAACACCTGGGTTTAGCCAATCAAGCACAGAAAAAGACAGTGAGCACAGATCAGTTATCAAGCTCACATAATCAAACACAGAGCAAGTAAGCTATTGAACATTACAGCTTGGTGTCAGGTGTGGAGAGCAAGGTTGAACATTTCCCATCTCAAACCTGCCTTCTTCCATCTATTTCTGGTTTTCACTGAGAGAGTATGGTATCCCAGATGGACAATGGGCAATTCAATCCAATAATGAATCTGTGAGTTCATTCATATTCAGCTTTTCCAACTATAACTTGGAGCAATGCCCGGGCATTGGCCAGGTGGATCCAGGAAGTGGATGTTTTGACATTTATCAGAGCCAGCTTGATGAGACTTTGTGATTGGGAAAACACAACCAAAGATTCCACCCTGCTGCCCTATATACTTGCCAGAGCTTGAATCCTCCCCTCAGGCCTTTGATCCTTGCCTCATTAGCATACCGTGGCACCACCACCCCCCCACCACACACACACACACACACACACACACACACACACACACACACACACATACACACACACAAAACCCCTTCCTCTGACCTTCAAATTCACTACATACACGCAAGGCTTCTGATCCCTGTTCCTCAGCCTCCAATTTGTCCAGGGCTCCACGTACCTCACACATGGGCCTTTGAACTCCAATCAAGCCCCTCCACCTTCAAACCTCTTCCATAATCGTCTGCCCTTTGGAATCACCTTCCCACCCCCACCCTCTGCACAATGACACCCAATCTCATGCACCCTTTGCCAACTGGCTCCCCACTCAATGGGACATCAGCCAATCAGTCGAGCTGATTCGAGCTGGGGGACAAATTGATGAGACAGCATGAGTCAAAACTGCACAGCGTGTGTGAGAATTCTGATTTCCAGGTTCCCTTTAACTTTCTGAACCCCTCATGAACCCCTGCCACCATCTGAGCTATCCCCTGTGGGCCAGGTAAATAATAGCTCTGCTCAATATCACCAAACTTTAATAGCCGGCTGTTCACAGTGCATAAATGTTGCAAACAATTTCTGCGGTAATCCAGAAATTGTAAGGCTAGAGGAGATTGCAGACAGAGAGGGAGGAGAGAAATTCAAAAATAATGTTGGGAATTTTGAAAAAAATGAGTCCACGCTTAACTGACAGTCAGTGAGCCCATGTTAGATGATCAATAAACAGGGCTTTATCTGAATAAGGACACAGACAGCAGAATTTTTGGATGACCTCATGTTTGTGAAAGATACAATGCGTGATGCCAGCCAGGATTGTATTGAAATAGCCACATCTAGAGACAGAATGAAGATTCCATTCACAAATAAGCTGAAATAGAGATGGAATCAGTGGAGTTACAGTCTTGAAAATAGGCGGTCTTTGTGACTACAGGAATACAATAATTCAAACTCAACCTAAGGCTAAATATGCCATCAGGGACTATTAGAAAAGTCTGAAAGGGTTAACGTCTGGAACAGTTTGAATAACACGCCCCACTGTGATAGTGTAAAATATCATATGAGAGAGAGTGAGTAGAGCATTAGGATTTCAATAGTTAGCCATGTAACTGTAAAATGGTAAGCAATTCTTTAATATGAAATAAATCAGTTATTACTATGAATGATACATGATGGAAAAAAAGATGTTCGGTTGTGAGTAAGTGCTTCTGTGGTAATTCTGGATATAAAAAGAGAGAGAAAAAGTATTATTTGATGGCTCTTATGGTGCAATGATAGAGTACCTGCCTCTGGACTGAGAGGCTAAGTCCCACCTGCTCTAAAGGAGTATACCAATATCTCTGAACAGGTTGATTAGAAAATACCTAAGCTAGTTATTGAGGGTTGTTGTGGTGCAGTGGTAGTGCCCCTACCTCTGAGCTAAGAGACCCATGTTCAAGTTCAACCCAGTCCAGATGCATATAGTAATTTGGAAGTATCTAAGCCCATTATTGTTCATAACTATTCAATCAGTAATCGCTCCTGGCTAAATGTCAAAAAAGTTACCAAAACCCTGGTTCAGATGCAGGCAGTTCCCACTGAGAGGACAGGACTTGGTGCGAAGGGAACAGGGTTTGTGATGGGGACTGAAAGGGATTGTCTGCGTCCTTCTAATATTTGAAAGGAGGACTTATCTAGTCCTTGATATCAGTGAAACAATCTGATCATTTAGTGACAGAGTTTGAGCTGGATGTTATGACCATGCATGCAATAATTAATACACTGCTTCTGGATGATGTTAGCAAGGAGCACAGTACAAATGAGAAGTGGAAGAGGACCAAGGACAGATCCTGATGGAATACCAGATGTAATGGTGCAGTAGTGGGAAGACAAGGCATTGCAAGTGATACTGATGTTATACTTAGCTCGATAAAAACGGAACCCAGAGAGATGTTATAGGAGCATGATAAGATCCAGCTATGTTAAGGCTATGAAGAGATCAAGAATGACCAGAAGAGTTATTATTTTTGTCACAATCGCATAGGATGTCATTTGCGACTTTGGTAAGAACTGTTTTATACTGTGTCATGGCAAAAACCTGGTTGGAGGGATTCAACCATAGAATTCCAGAAAATCATGCATCAGTTTAGATGGCATCTTTTTGAAGGACTTTGGAGAGGAAAGGGAGGTTGCAGGTGGGGACAGAAGTTTGAAAAGATTGTGGAGCCAAGGGATTCATTTTTAGGAGATTGGTGATGATAACAGCACTCTCCTAAAAAATAAAAAATAAAAAATAAAAATAAGGGCAGCACAGTGGCTCAGTGGTTAGCACTGCTGCCTCACAGCGCCAGGGACCCGGGTTTGATTCCACCCTCGGGTGACTGTCTGTGTGGAGTTTGCACATTCTCCCTGTGTCTGCGTGGGTTTCCTCCCGGTACTCCGGTTTCCTCCCACAGTCCAAAGATGCGCAGGCTAGTGTAGATTGGCCATGCTAAATTGCCCGTAGTGTTCAGGGATGTGTAGATTAGGGGGAAGAGTCTGGGTGGGATGCTCTGAGGGTCGGTGTGGACTTTTTGGGCCGAAGGCCTGTTTCCACACTGTAGGGATTCTATGATCTAAGAAGAGCAGATATAACGGAAAGAGGATTAGTACCTGGAGAGAGATGCATTAACAATATGACGGAGCAGGGTCATCAGGACAGAAAGTGGGACAGTCAGCAATTTAATGGAATCGCATGCAAGGGGCAGAGGAGAGGGGTCTAATAGCCTTGAAGAGAGCATGAGTGGAGGTGGGGAAGAGGCTGAAGAAAGGTGCAATTGCTGTGCTAAGGCCATTTAGTTCAGTTTCAATTTACTTTTGAGCAAATAAATTAAATCCGCAATAAAAGTCCAAAACACCGTGAGATAAAGGAAGTTTCTTCAGCATTTTCTATTTTTCTTTCAGCAGTTAGTGTTCAATTCTTGAAACTCATTGTCAATGTATGAAAGTTTGTTCTTGCTACATAATTTTGAAAGTTAGTGATTTTCTCAACAGAGAACCTATTGACCAAAAACTACTACTGGTTCTGTTTTAGATTGTAAACTGGTTTAGAGAAATTGATTAGTGTCTGACTTAAATTATACTTACAAGCATTCATTCAGAAATTTGGGACATTTCATAAACTGGGCATTAGAGTTTGTCACCCATTAAAGGGATCAACGGTTTTAAGGAGCATGTTAATATGAATTATTCATTGAATATTCATGTCAAACTAAGATTGCACATGCAGGAATGGGAGAGTTAAGCAGAAAAGAGAAAATCAATTT
>NC_063351.1:11525659-11556686 GCF_021869965.1 Rhincodon typus
TATTTGCAGTAGTAAACTTTTTAAAAAGATGGCCCCACACATTTTGTGTCTCCAGCACTTTAACATCCCCATGACTGGGAAAAAAAAACATGGTCAAAGAAAGCCAAGCGTGTGTAATCACTGTTACATCAAGGCTTGATGTCATTGGTACATGTACTTTCTATGTGTGTCAAGAAGTTATCACTTAAATACTTGTGTGTGTTGACCTTTTATCTGTTGCCTGGACACTGTGGGTAATCTAGCATGGCCAATCCACCTAAGCTGCACATCTTTGTGACTGGGGGAGGAAACCAGAGCACCTAGCAGAAACCCCACACAGACACGGGAAGAATGTGCAAACTGCATGTAGACAGTTGCCTGGGGGTGGAATTGAACCTGTGTCCCTGCTACTGTGAGGCAGCAGTGCTAACCACTGAGCCACCGTGCCACCCATATTTGTGTAGTGAACTCTAATTTTAACTTTAGCCAATGCCCACACACCACTCTCACTGAGGCAGTGAGCAAGCTGCCAACTTTATGCAGGCTTCTCCCAGTGTCATTTACCACAAGCTGTTACTTTCAAACTCTGGAATGAGAGAAGAGATACAATCCCAATTTTTACCCTCAAAAGAAAGAATTAGGAGAATAAGTCATAATCAGGCTGCCCAGCTGTGAGAGGAGGCATGTGAAATGTATCTTACAGTACAAAATGAAAGAAGATATTCCAAGTCTCTTTGGAATAATTTTAACATGTATTCAGTATCATTATATAGGCAAATGTGGCAGCCATTTTGTACACAGTAAGATCCAAAATAGCAAAATGACCTGCATGCTCAGTCAATTTAGGGGGAGGCAATGGCCTAGTGGTATTAATGCTGCACTGTTCATCCAGAGACCCAGATAACGTTCTGGGGACCTGGGTTTGAATCCCACCGTGGTAGATGATGGAATTTGAATTCAATAAATATCTGGAATTAAGAGTCTAATGATGACTATGAACCCATCTGGTTCACTAATGTCCCTTAAGGAAGGAAACTGCCATCCTCACCTGGTCTGGCCTGCATGTGACTCCAGACCCACTGCAATGTGGTTGACTCTAAACTGCCCTCTGGGCAATTAGGGATGGGCAATAAATGCTGCCTAGCCAGCGACGCCCTCATCCCGTGAATGAATAAAAAAAATTAGTTCTTAAGAGTGTTGTTTGAGGGTTGAGTCTTGCTCAGAGAACAGGAAAACTTCCCTTTCTCAGGGTCTTTCACATCAACAGATGGATTTTCAGTTTGATGCTTCATCTCAAAGGCAGCACCGCTAAACTGTTACCTTAGTAATTCACTGAAGTGAGGTTTGAATCAACAATTCTCTGACTCTGAAGCTACTAAGTCTTAGAATGATTACAGCAAAGAGAGTGCTGCTCTCTATGATGGGTCTAAGTGAATACTTGTTTCCTTGAAAGCATTATTACAACTCTATCTACATTTAGTAGTCTTACATACCATAGGAAGTAACTGTTCATGACACTATTGGAAAGAGATCTTTCATCCAAATACATTTGAGAGCCACTGATCCAGAACATTATTCTTATAGATCAATTTGACAAGGACAGAAGACCAACAAATGATTGGACATTAGATAGCTCCAGTTGAATAGCTGGAAACTCTGTCATTAGGAGGACAGAACTGCCTCTAACTGCATTGTAAACTCTAATGTTCTGTAGAATAAAGAGACAAGAGTTCAAACTAATAAAGGAAAGAAAAATTCAGACAGCTGTCTGGAAAATTTGATGTACTGATTTAGACAGGATGTAAAACTTAAATATTTCAATGTTCCACAGCATGTTGGGAGCCTATTGAGCCTCACATCAGCCCATTCAACATTCCCATTTTAATACATTTGTATGTGGTGAATGTTTATTAGTGCAAAACGTTTTTTGTTAGTGAAGTCCTACCTCCAACATAAAATCTACGTCACATTGTCGACAGGGCATGCTATAGGGACAGGAGCCTGGAAGAGTAGATGGATCCAAGGAGGGAGGAGGATAGCGCCAGGGTCATGGAGAAGTAATGTGGGAAAAACCTGGTGCTCTGGAATGGTGGGGACAATCAATCAAGGTAGGAAAATGAGGGGACTGAAGTGTACTTGGTCACATCAGACAATCACCAGCTAGCCCTATTCGACAAGTTCAAGGTACTAATTCAGTTAGGCTCTGGGATTATGATTTCAGAACCTGCCATGGTAAATGATGTAACGTAATTCAATAAAAATCTGGAATTAAAAAGCTAGTTTAATGGTGACCTAATGGTCCAAGATTCACATTGCATGTAATTTAAAGGCTTGTTTAGGGATGGGATCTGTGTTTGGTGAGCCACCCAGCTAAAGTGTCCTGCAGTAGGGAAAAGGATGATGCAAGTACCGGGTTACTGGAAACCTGCCATCTCTCAGGATGACCTTTATTCTTACTCCCAGCAATGTGCCCAGACCCTGGTGTTGTATGTCACCCAGTTAAATTGAACTGCTACTGCTCTCGTTAAAGATGTATGACCTTCTGCCCTCCCTTAGGATGAACGATTTCTTCTTCATGTTGAATACCATTTGGAAGAAGCACTGAATGTAGCAATGCAGGTGCATATCTGCCTGCAGCAGGCCGTGAGAAAACCAGTGCAGGCCAACATTTCCCTCATTCAAGTATTGCAATCAATTTCAGAGACTGACCCTGGTTCAATGAGGGGTTTCAGGGAACATGCCAGCCGCAACACCAGGCATCTACACACATGAGGTTTCATGCTGGTGAGGCAACACAAAGAACTAAATACTATCACTGGAGCTAAGGTTTCCTATAACCAGTCCTTCCAAATCCAGCCATGATTGGTAATGGACAACGAAACAATTTACATGAGAGGGAGTCGGCAGATATCCCGATCTTCAATATGGGGGAGTCCAGCACATCAATGCAAAAGATAAGGCATTTGCAACAGTCTTGAGCAGATGGTAGTGGCTCAGTGGTTAGCACTGCTGCCTCACAGCACCAGGGACCCGGGTTCGATTCCACCTCAGGTGACTGTGGAGTTTCTCCCTGTGTCTGTGTGGGTTTCCTCTGGGTGCTCCATTTTCCTCCCAAAATCCAAAGATGTGCAGGTTTGGTGGATTGGCCAGGCTAAATTGCCCATTGCATTCAGGGATCTGTAGATTAGGTGGGTTATGCGGGATGGGTCTGGGTGGGATGCTGTGAGGTTCGGTGTGGACTTGTTGGGCCGAAGGGCCTGCTTCCACACTGTAGGGATTCTATGAGTTATGATCCATCCTGACCACCTCCACAGGCCCTCAGCATCACAGATGCCAGTCTTGAGCCAATTCACTCCGTGTGATATCAAGAAACAGCTGAAGTTGCTGGATATTGCAAAGGCTACGAGCCCGGACAACATTCTGGCAATAGTACTGAAGACATGAGCTCGAGCACAAGCAGCTACTGACCTCCAGCCCCCCACCCCAACCCCAAAACCCACCTCAAGTCAGATTTGGAAACTGGGGGGGAAGGCCTGTCCTTTTCTTACCCAATATAGTAATGAATCACAAATTAACTACTGTAAAATCAATCATTTAGAAGCGGTGTTGTTAGAAACGATCGCCCTGCAACCTCATTAAATGTTAGTTATGATCAGTTCCAGTTCGGTGTGAGTATATATCAATGAGCAAAGGTCCACTTTAACCAGTCCCGAATCCTTATTGACACTGGCCTCATTGGTTCATGATACTGTCCTACCTGCTTCATTGGCTAATGCCAATGCCATTCAGTCAGCATCATTGCCATTGTGCCAAGTACTCAAGGACAGGAGTAGGCCATTCAGCCCATCGTACCTTGCTTCACCATTTAGAATGATCATTAGCTGATTGAAGTATTCAATGACTTTTCCCCACACCATCTCCATAACACTTTACCCCATTGGTAATCAGAAATCTACCAACATCTAAACGTATTCAAAGACTGAGCTGCCACAGCCCTGAAGGGTAGAGAATTCCAAAGATTCACCATCCTCTGGGTAAAAATGAATATCCTCATCCTGGTCCTAAATGGCACTGCCCTTATTTTTAAATTGTGCCGTTCATTCTAGGCTCCCCAACCAGGAGAAACATCTTATCTACATTTACCCTGAATAACTCTTTCACTGTTTTGTATGTTTCAATGAGATTACCTCTTGTTTTTAGAAACTCTAGAGAATACAAGCCCAGTTTCCCAAGCACTTGTCAGCCCCACCATCCCCTGGATTAGTCTAATGAACCTTCACTTCAACCCTTCTATATCTATAATATCTTTCTGGAGATCAGGAGAGTAAATCTGCTCACAGTACTCCAAGTGTGGAGTGACTGAGCTCTTACATAATTGAAGCCAGATCCTAGCATTATCGTCATCACAGCCACACCCTGCCAGCCAGCATCATTCACTAATTCAAAAAATTAGCAGTATATTGTTCAATGTGGATTGGACAAAAGGATGTGGTTTCATTCCAAAAAGTGGGCAGAGAGAGAAAATCATGCATCCTGGACTTTGTAATGTTGGGATTTCAATGTCAGGTTAGTGTGAATCAGCACACTTTGCCAGGTACATCATTGAACTCCTTTTTAAAATCATCTCCGATGCCTCAACATGATAGAGTGACAGCTGCTGAACTATAGGGAGTCTACCATGCCATGAGACACCACCAGTCATTTAGGAGTATCACCTGTAGTTCACATGTTGATACGGAACTCTACAGTGACTTTTCCATGGTGAGAGACTTTTCCATGGTGAACTGCCAGAGGAGTTGGTGGAGGCTGGTACAATTACAACATTTAAAAAGCATCTGGATGGGTATGTGAATAGGAATGGTTTAGAAGGATATGGGCCAAATGCTGGCAAATGGGACTGGATCAGTTTAGGATATCTGGTCAGCGTAGACAACTTGGACTGAAGGGCCTGTTTCGATGCTGTATAACTCAATGATTCTATAAGTTTGTTTGAGAAGAGATATGATTAGAGGTGTTCAAAGCTGTGAAGGGACTGTATAGAGTCGATGCACAGAAACTATTCATTCCGATAGAAGATTTGAGAAGCTGAGGTCAGGTATTTAAGATATCTGCCAGTAGAAGCAATGGTGACCTGAGGGAACACATCTTCATGTGGTTAGAATATGGATTGCACTGACTGAGAGTACAGAGGCAGCAAGGTCAAGTCAGTGTCGCAAAAGGCAATTGGACCATTGTTTGAAAAGGAAAAAAATGCAGGATTTTGCGGGGAGAAGGTATGGGCGTGGCACTAGATGAATTGCTCCTTAAGCAGACCAGTACAGACACAATGGGTTGACTGGTCTCCTCTTCACTGTAACCAATCTATTATTCTACAAACGCTTTGATTACACTAAAGGAAATCATTTTTCTTCTTTTAAGGCAAATGATGCTTTAAATAAAAGTAGACAGCAGAGTTTTTCCTTAGTCCTGAGATATTTCAATGTTGAGTAGAGGGGCCCAGCATTTGCTGTTCCGTTTCAATAGTGATAGCAAGTAAATTTCAGAAGCAATCAGGAATATTGGCCAAACTTTGATCTCAGCTGAGGGATACTCACTCAGTATTCAACTGACAATGCAAATATTAATTATGGAAAACACAACAGAGTTTCCTGAAAGTTAAAACATATTTCAAAGGATTTTATTTCAGCCAACATTTTGGTTCATATTTTGCACAATGCAACAAGTGCCTTGCCAGAAATCTTAATTTTGACACAGAAAACATCATTCCCATGGGATATTTAGCATTTCCACATGTAGAACAGCACCTGAGAGAGTTCTGTCACAATTTCTGACCTGATGACTTTCTCTCTTGTCAGTTTTGACAGTTTCTTGAAATGCTGAGAAACCTTTGGTAAGCTACTCTCAAAACGTAGATGAGGTAGACTGCACCATTATGGAGATATTCAGGGTAAAGGAGATTGCTGCTGTTGTTGAATTAGCTGAACCTTACTTTCTTTTCTTGCTATTCTTTCATGATTCAAGGCTGTTTTGAACCTTTAGAAGACAGGACTTCTTATTGAATGTCCTCTTATTGAATGAGCCACACAAACAGGAATCTGGAGAAAAAGACTGGGACATGTTTTCAGGGTTTGCAGTGAATGACAGACTGAAGCAATTAACCACCAGATGTAGTAATAACAGAAAGACCTTTTAACTTTCGACAAGAGTCAAGATGTAATTGAGAGCTACACATATGACTTGCCTAACCACGGCTTCAGAACGAAATGTCCAAATTAACCCTTATGAATACTGTGTCCTTTGAAGAATTATGCAATGGTGTTCATGTGTCAATTTTGAAGAAATTGATATGCAGTACGAAGAATTCCACATTGTGCAAAGCATTATATCTTCCCGAGAGATGAAACAATGCCAGACACGTGAGGAGAGGTGCCTGAAACCTTTCAGCAGAGCAAGAAATAAAAACAAATTCACGAACATGAGGAAAATCAGTTCTTCAATATTCTCCATATTGTGTAGCAACACTCATACAAAACATGTCTTCCTCATGGTGTTTAGCACTTGAAGAACAAGTTTGAACAAGTCTGCATACGTCCCTCAGAAGAATGCAAAGACATTCACTCTTGGCAAATGGAAAAAAAACTTCTGAATGCAGCTAGGAGTTGACAAACGTGGAAACACAAGTCATGCCGGCACTGCAAACTTTATAATTACTTTATAATGTTCTTAGCTATTGAAGAAGCTTAGGCTAGTGCTCTGGGATATTTTAAATCCCACCATGGCAGCTAGTGGAATTTGAATTCAATGAAAATAAATTTGGAATTAAAAACTAATCTAATGTTGACCGTAAAACGAATGTTGATTGTCACAAAAATCCATCTTATTCCAAAATATCTTTTAGGGAAGGGTATCTGGCAGCTTAGTTGATCTGGCATCCATTTGACTTCATACCTACATGTGGTTCAGTCTTAAATGTCATCTGAAATTGCCTAGAAAACCATACACTTACATCAAACCGCTAGACAAAATTCTGAAAGGAATTAAACCAGATGAACCAGATAGGGAGTCATGGTGGGTTAGTGGTTAACACTGCTACCTCACAGCACCAGGGATCTGAGTTTGATTCCACCCTCGGGCGGCTGGCTGTATGGAGTTTGCACAGTCTCTCTGTGTCTGCGTCGGTTTCCTCCCACTGTCCGAAGATGTGCAAGCTAGGTGGATCAGCCATAGGAAATGCAGGGTTACAGGGAGAGAGTAGGGTAGGGGAATGGGTCTGGGTGGGATGCACTTCGGAGGGTTGGTGTGGACTTGATGGGCTGAATGGCCTGTTTCCACACTGTAGGGTTCAATGAACAACCTGACGGTGACCTAAGTACTGGAATTATGTGAACCTTTGTCAATGTTGTCAACCCTGAAAAGTCCTCCTGACTAACATCTGAGATATTGTGTCAAAATTGGGTGAGTTATCTCATAGACTTAATCAAATAACATTCTGAGACAAAGATATTGTAGCAGACACCACTGTCACCATTCCTGGGCATTGCAGGCCTGCTGGAGGTGTTACACTGGGGTACAGTCAGGACAAAGGTTTCCTTGGAGTCTCAACATTTACTCCAGGGCTCCTGAATTCTCAGGGTATCAGGTCAAACCCAGCTTCAGGAACCTCCTGCTGATTACTATTGCACTCTTGCTGATGAATCAGTTCTACTCCTTACTGAACGCCATGTGGAAGAAGTGCTAAGGGTGGCAAGGGCAAGAACGTACACTGTGGGGGAATTCCATCCTGATGACTGACACAGTAGCAATACTACCATCGAGCTGGCTGAGTCCTAAATGACATAGATGCTCTTCTGGTTATGTGGCATGTAGTGATGGAACAAGCAAGAGAGGAAAAATCTACCTGACCTCATCCTCTACCTATGTACCTCTCACAAATGTATCTGTCCATAACAGTCTTGGTAAGAATGATATGAATGAATGGGGGAAAAAAATCTCCTTGTAAACCATCCCCACATTCCTGATGAATGCCTTTGTGATGGTATTGGTCCTGCTGGGGTACAACCCATCCAACTTGTATCAGTCTATCATCCCCAGAATTGGTCTCAATGCCTCAAGAATCTAAATTTCTGCCTCCTATACCATTTCTCCAACACACATTCATGCAGCCTATTCACCTTTTCCTGAGCTCATAAGCATGTTTGTTAGCTGTTTACCCTTCCCTTTCAGAATACCTTGAGCCTGGCATCATGGTGTCACATCTACCATCATAGAAAGGTGTATCTGTTCCCTTTGTGACTATTGTTCTTCCAATGTTTTTCTCCACCCCAATGCAACTGAGACATGTTTGATGCCATCAACTTGGCTCTTGTTGCATTTCCATGAGAAAACACCCCAGCCAGCAAAATGTAAAAGCTGTTTGAGAAGGAGCTGGTCCAAGGCGACTCTTACACCACCCGCCCAGTGCTTTTACTTTGTCTAATGGTTACACATTCCCTTTCTGCCTATACATTCTTTACCTGCAGTGTGACTACCTCACTGTACGTGCTTTCCACAAAGGCCCAAGTCTTTTGGTTGCTCCAAAGTGACTCCAGCTACTGTTCCAGGTCTAATATGTGAATTTCAAATAGCTACAACTGGATACACTTCCTGCTCGCGTGATCACCCAAGACACTGAAAGTGTCCCTGATTTCCCCCATCGCATTCCACCTGACTGAGCTGTCCTGCCATGACTTAAACTTAAGTTGCTTCTTTTAGGGTTAATTCCTCTCATTTAAAGAATACTACATATATAAACTATGGTCCTGACCTTACCATTTTGACCTTAAACACTACTTAATCTAAACAAGATGTGGAGGTGCCAGTGTGGGACTGGTGTGGACAAAGTCAGAAGTCACATAACACCAGGTTACAGTCCAACACATTTATAGGTGTGCAACAGGTGAGGTTTCTACCACAAGCTTTTGGAGCGCTGCTCCTTCGTCATGTAAAGTGGAGGGTAGTGCACAGGTACAGAATACATAGGCAGAAAGCTTGTGTTATCAAATAAACCTGTTGGACTATAAGCTGGTGTCGTGTGACTTCTGACTTAATCTAAAGAAAAGATCAATTTTTACTTTAAATATACTCCATTGTTTTGCTAACTGCTTGTCTAGGGGTCCTCTACTGTCCCAATCCTGGGATGAACCTGGGATTTTCCTGAGTAGAGATGTCTCCGACAGGTCTGGTTTCCTCAGCTTGCAGAAGTTTAAAGTATATACTTATACCGGGTATTATGTTGCAAATATTAGTTGTTAGTCCAAGTATTACTGGTAATTATGATGTTAACTTGATAGTGGTTAATCCAACTGCCACACCAGGAATGCGACATTCATTATAATTATATTAGCAGACCAGGCAGGTTTGAGCCCTCACAGATTTGTGCACGTGTATGCTGAAGGGTTAGCAAGCTTAGAGACGTTGTGTGTGTTTGATATTTCTGGCTTCTGCCAGTAGCCACCCAATCTTGATGATGTGAGAAGTTCAGGAATTTTGAAGTCAAGTTTGAGAGAAGATGTAGATCTGAATCTTTCCAGATCTTTTCAACAGCTCACAGAGAGACCCAAAAAACAGAGAGAAAGTGGGATTGGGGACTGCATACATTCACATAGTGGACCATGCTGAAGTTGGCATTCTGCTACCTCACCTGGCTTGAAGGAAACCTTCAGTACTCTTCGGAAGCAACCTATTGCTTTGTGACCTGCTGAATTTTCCACAAGCTGACCATCATTAAAAGGAAAAGTAGATGGAGGGAAAGGAAGAGGAACAGGAGGAAGAGAGGAGGCTTATATTCTGGCAGGGCTGTCTGTAATCGCCTCATTTATCCAGGGCTGTCATGATTAATGTGCAACATTGAGTTGGCCTGTCTTCACATGAACACTGGTCAAATGATTAGAGACAGTTCTGTCAGAATGTGGCTCGGGCAGCTGCTTTCTCCCTTCCTCTTGTGGTACTCACTGTGGACTCGTACACCTCATGTGCATAAAATTTAGGAGGATCCAGCCAATCACCATAGATCAGGACTGTGCTCCAGTGAGCACTACAGGATGATGCCTGTTATCCTGGTGAAGTCATGGGCATTACTGTGTTAAGGCAAAAGACTCCCCTTTCCTGAAATGAGGAGTGTCTGTCACCTTTAGATTCTTAGAGTTTCACAGCATGGCAAGAGACACTTCAGCTCTCGTCATCAAGCACCTAATTACTCAAGTCCCATTTTCTAGCATTTGGCCTACAGCCTTCGATGCTATGATGTTTCAAGTAATCATCTCAATACTTTCTAAATGTTGTGATAGTTTCTGCCTTTACCATCCTTTCAGGTACCGCGTTTCAGAAACCCACCACACTCTGGGTGAAAATATTTCTCCCTAAATCCCCTGGGTCTAAGGGCCTCTCCTGTACCTAATGATTTTATAAACTTCCTGCCATTTACCTTACATCTATGTCCCCTGCTTATTGATCCCTCTACAT
Organism: Rhincodon typus; assembly: GCF_021869965.1. NCBI lineage: Eukaryota > Metazoa > Chordata > Chondrichthyes > Orectolobiformes > Rhincodontidae > Rhincodon > Rhincodon typus. The sequence goes on from NC_063351.1 coordinate 11,536,139, forward strand.
TGGGGAAAAGGTCCTTCATTTCTATCCTATCTGTATTCCTCAAAACTTTGCATACAAAATTTCTTGATATGGGAGTAATCTAAAAAACGTAAGAAATAATAAATGTCACCTGCTGTGTCCTGGATGAATCTCAAAACAAAGAAATTCAGGGCCAGAATAACCACTGCCACTGGCCTCTTGTCACCTTTAGTCTACTCTGAGGCTACTGGTCAAACTGGTAGATGTTACATCTGGGCATTAGGACCCATAGCAAACTAGCAGTCACAGAGCTGCATATCACTGAGTATAAATATCACAGTGGAGGTGGGGGGGGGTGCAGGAGTTACATTCTGGAAGAATACTACAGACTCACCACCCGTGAGAGCCTTGAGCACACATGTACATGAACACACAAAGATAGACTTGTCCTTATCTAATTCAACAGAGCCTGGGATATCTATGATTGCCATGTATATTTATATTAATATATAACAAACAGTGCAGGATCATGTGATGCACTGGTATAAATCAATTAGCATAACATCAATCCAGTCTAAGATCTACCAGAGATGGGCCTCTTGTGGTGTCCCTACCTCAGAGCCTGGAGGCAAAGTTGAAGTCCTACCTGCTCCAGAGGTGTGTAATAACATCTCTGAATAGGCTGATTAGAAAAACATCTGCAATAAATAGTTTTACACTGAAGAATATACCTAAAGACAATGTCTGACTTGGCCTTCTCCTCAACCAGTCTGTAAAGAAACAAAAACCCAAACTGATTGTTCTTTAATCCTGCTGTTTGATTCTACACTGAATGCTGTCATTAGCATCCTCCACAAACAAGGTCAATGTATATATTGTTCCTGCCTTGGGTGGAGAGAGGAAAATACTCCAGTGAACCTGGAAATATAAGGTTTCCTGCTCAGATATCATCTACACTCCCCTTCCTCAGAGAGAAGCTTCTCCTCTTCTTTGCTGCCTCTGCCTTTTCCATGCTATAACTGAAGACTGTTTGTGTTGATAGCATCTGTGAGTGAAAGCCAGTGGCCTGACCAAAACACTTGCATTTACTACCAACCTTGTCTCCCTTTGCAACACCGCTCCCTGCAGAGTAACTTTCACCAATTCCTCAAAATGTCCAGTCCAACAAAAAAAAACTGTCATGAAGACTCGCTTGTCGATTGATAATAAACATTGCAAGTGGCACTGCTGGGTGATTCTTCCAGGAGCTGATCGCACAATCAACTCTACCTTAAAGCTATAAGAGGCTAGGATGGCCAAGTTAAAAATGGCAGTGTTGGTGTCAAATCTGTGTCACATGTTGACTGATTCTCAATATGCTTACTCCAGCACACTCCCTTAATTCCCAAACTACCAACCATCCCAGGTAGGTGGGATGAAAGTGTAGGCATGGATAAAGATACTTTAATATTGTAGTGTAAAGGGTTAATGTCCAAATGTAAGGAAGATGGCCTATGTCAAAAGAGAAGTAGTGTAAAATCACATGACAACTAGAATTACCAGGAGATGCTTCCGCCAAACAACTCATGCAGAGTCTTGTCAGATTCATAGATCGAAGTTACCATCTTCATTAAGAACCTCCTGCAATCTGTATCAACACACGTCCCAAACACTGCGAAACCACAACTTCCAATGGTAATTCCATATGGATGCTACAGGCACAATTTTCTGACCTTCCTTTCAATGTACTTGATGAATCATGATTTCTAAAATTTCAAGGCTGAGTTTTCACTCAATTTACGCTGAGTCCGTCTGAAGGACATGACTGGATAAATTTATTACTTTAGCATCTGATTACAAATTTCACTATGATTCAGTTAGAATGAAAACGTAACTGCAGAAAAACACTAAAAAAGACAGTGTCACATCTCAATGGATGGTTCACTGGAAATCACACTCCAACTATTCCAGCCTTTAGCACAAAAGTTAAAGATTTTACACCCAATTACCCTATTTGACTGTCTTTTAGATCTGGGTTGATAGAAATCGGGTCTGTATACTTAACAAAAATGACTATTTATTACAGATAGACCCTATTTACACAAATAATTATAAACTGTTGATTATATAATTCTACGAGTTAAGACTGTAACCTCCCTATAAACTCTCCCTCTGCAAATATATTTAGAAAGAAACAGAAAAAACACATGGGTATTTTGGGCAGAGGGGAAGACTGGAAAGATGGTTTAGTGGTTCCTGTTCACAAGGATCACTGAGATGATTAGTTTGTTGATGAGAACACTGTTCTTGATCTTCCTTCTCCTAACAGTTTCTCCTGTTTTCAGGAGGCACGGGGTGACCAATTCACACTGTTCAATTAAAAGTCACAGCTTACAGCAACTTGATCGGGGAAATAAGGACTATGTTCAGACTTGAGATACTTTCGAGAAAAGAGGCAGCACCTACCTTTGAGGAGACCTGATAGCTCTGCCCCAACAGTCGAAGCTATGCAGCTACCTGGGAACCAATCACATAGTTGTTGGCAGACAGGAGGCCTTTGTCATCAACAACTGGTCATTAGTCTATAAGCCAATCAGTGACTTATCAGCCAAAGTTCCATTCATACACAACCTTTGGTACCAGCTTGTCTGCAAACTAGGCTTCCACTACTGCACTAACAAGCAACAGTGTAAACAATACTTACACTGAGCGTCAGATGACTTGCTTTTAAAAATTGCAAAAATCCTTCAACAATCCTTGGTTTTTAAAATAGAGCCTTTCCCATTTCAGACCACAATCAAAACTATAGAAAAATAAAAATAAAGGTCTTTACAGTAGTCTGAAAAGTATAATCAGAGCTTTAACTTTTACACTATCTCGAGATTTAATGTCAATAAATGAGAGCTTGAGGAAGCTCAATTAATAAACACAGGAAAAACAATTGCTTAAAAAAAACTACATCATTAAAACTTTGCTAAGCCAGAACACTGCAATCGTGGCCACTGCTTAAAATTGTCTGTGCACTGTGATCAAAGCCCTAAGTTAGAGCACAAAATCAGGTCACTTAGCATTACTTGTAGCTATGAAAGACTTGTGCCAGCCACCAACATGCTTCCTACATGGCATGTAGTGTAAGGCAGGAGAATGGGACATATAATTGTGGCCTCTATTGGTGCCAGAACAATTCCATCCTATAGTACCCTGACATTACATGGCTGAAGTGACACCAGGAAAGAAAACTTAGCTGACTCAAGTTCAGTCCACACATCAGTACGCCATTCACCAAAGATCTGGTATGTGGCAGCAGAATGGGTCCTGAGCCTGTGCTACTTGAAGAACTGCTCCTTAAACTGAAGGAGAGCTGGTTCCCAGTTGCCCAGATGGTGGGGACTCCACCTTATGTTTCTGGAGGTATTCACTTGCAGTCAGAATTCAGCCAAGGAGGAGACAAGACTATCTGACCCAGGCACGGGGCAGTTCTTTCATGATCTGAAGCATGTCCAGGATCTGGAAGGTAACAGGCAGAGAATATATATTCTCTGAGGAAGGAGGAGAGGGAAGAAGAACAGCAGGATGCAAGGAGAAGGCATGCTGGACCCCATGTAACTGGGCAAAATGTCAGACAGTAGATTGTGAGGATGGTTTCTATATTGCACAATTTACCTAACTAAACATGGATCAACTAATCAACTCCCTAACTTCCACTTCACACACACCATCACAGCATCCCCGTGATCAATAGCCAGAAATCAATGCCAGCAATAAGCCATAGAAATCTTCGTCACAACATGCTTATTTACTGATCAATTCCTATCTGCCTATGTTACAAAATGTGTCCCTCATTAAGACATAAGTTGCATGTCAATATTGTTACATGAAACCCCTTGATTTAACGCCACCCCAATTGCTGGTGATTATGAAACTAAAAGCCTATCCAGTGCAATAGTATTTTTCCCCGCCTTTCTTCTCTTTTCTCACCTCTTTGACACTTTCAAGGTCAGAAGTCACCTGTCATAGTCCAGCAGGTTTGTTTGAAATCACAAGCTCGCAGATCACTGCTCCTTTGTCACTTTACCTGACAAAGAAGAAGCGCTCTGAAAGCTTGTGATTTTAAATAAACCTATTGAGTTGCAACCCGTCAAGTCGAGTGACTTATGACCTTGTCTACCCTAGGCCAACACCAGCACCTCCACATCTTGATACTTTCAAGAGTATATTCTGCCAAGCAGTGACTGAGGAGTTGAAGTTAATCTTTGTGATGTTGAAGTGTAAGTATGCCTACCAAGGGGCCATTAAATTCAATCAGCTATTTCTGTAATAACATCTACCTCTATCAACCCTCTGAGATATATGTGCCACATTTGATTCTCCAATTTTAGTAGCTCTGCCATTTGGTAGCTAAGTCGGCATAATCTTCTTCAAAATGCTTTCCTCCATTAAAATGCTTCTTAAAACCTCTGTCTCTTTTTCCAAGCTTGTGAAAGTTGCTTTACACTGCTTATGTGACACACCTGGGGAAGTTTTATTACTTTAAAGATGCTATAAAGAGTTGTTCTTGTTCTTTTCATGTCATGCAAACCATTTAATATATCATAACTTGAGAAAGTAATGTCATGGTACCCTTTGCTTAGCATTGTTTCTAAAACACTCTAAATGTACAATCCTTTGTTTGTTGTAACTATTAGATGCGCATCACAGGTTATTGGAAAGACGATGTTTTTTATTTTCTTCAGATTTTTAAGCCTGCTCTGTAACCCTTGAATTTTGACATTCTAGGAAAGATTAACTGAGTAGAGTTTCTTAACTTTCAAGTGTATTGGAAAATTTTTGCTTAAAAAATGCATTGTTATTGAAACACCTTTCTGCGCTATAACAGGAACATTGTGCCCTTTGCTTAACGTTGACTGTAAAAGACTTTAAATGTGCAACCCCAAAATTTATTTGTAAACTTATAAAATTCTGAAGGAGATAGCTGAGGAAATTATGGAGCCGTTGGTGATCTTTCAGGAATCACTGGCCTGGAAAATGGCTAATGTAACACGCCTATTTAAGAAGGGAGGAAGACAGAAGTCAGGAAACTATAGGCAGGTGAGCCTGACCTTGATCGTTGGTAAGATTTTAAGGGTCCATTATTGAGGATGAGATTGTGAATACTTGGAAGTGCACAGTAAAATAGGGTTGAATCAGCATTGTTTCATCAAGGGAAGGTCATAATGACAAATCTGTTGGAATTCTTGGAGGTGGTAATGAGCAAGTTAGATAAAACAGAGGCAGTGAACATAATCAGTTTGGATTTCCAGAAGGTATTTGACAAAGTGCCACACAGGAGCCTGTTTAGTAAGATAAGAGCACATGATGTTAGGGGCAGGGCACTGGCATGGATATACGATTGGCTGTCTGGCAGAAGGCACACAGTAGGGATAAAGGGGTCTTTTTCAGGATGGCAGCTGGTGACTTGTGGAGTTCCACAGGGGTCAGTGTTGGGACCGCAACTATTCACATTAACGATCTGGACGAATGAACTGAGGACATTGTTGAAACGTTTGCAGATGATACAAAGATAAGTGGAGGGACTAGTAGCATTGAGGAAGCAAGAGGCTGCAGAAGGCCCTAGAGAGGTTAGGAGAGTGGCCAAAGAAGTGGCAGATGGAATGCAATGTTGGAAAGTGAGAGGTTGTGTACTTTGGTAGGAAGAGTAGAGGTGCAGACTATTTTCTAAATGACAAAAGGCCTTTGGAAATCTGAAGGACAAAGGGACTTGTGAGTCCTAGTTCAAGATTGTCTTAAGGTTAATGTGCATGTTCAGTTGGCAATTAGGAAGGCTAATGCATTCATTTCATGTCGGCAGGAATGCAAAAGCAGTGATGTACTACTGAGCCTGTACAAGGCTTTGGTCAGATTATATTTGGAATTTTGAGAGCGGTTTTTTGGCTCTGTAAAGAAGGAAGGACGTCCTGGCCTTAGAGAGGTCCAGAGGATGTTTACAAGAATGATCCTAGGGATGACGGGCTTATGATATGAGGAGTCGTTGAGGCTTTGGGCCTGTACTCGATGGAGTTTAAAAATTTGAGAAGGGATCTGATTGAAACTTCCAAAATACTGAGAAGCCTGGATAGAATGGAAGTGAAGAAGATGTTTCCACTTGTAAGGGAGACTAGGACCCAAGCACACAGGCTCAGCATGAAGGGAATCTCATTAGAATCAAAATGAGGAGGAATTTCTTCAGCCAGAGGGTGAAGAATCTGTGGAATTCATTGCCACAGAGAGCCGTGGAGGCCAAATCATAGAGTGTATTTAAGACAGAGACAAATAGTTTCTTGTTTAGTAAGGGATCAAGGGTTACGGGGAGAAGGTTGGAGAATGGGCTTGAAAACATATCAGCAATGATTGAATGATGAACATATTCAACAGGCCAAATGGCCTAATTCTGCCCCCACTACATCTTTAGGTCTTATGGCCTAATATATTTTTGAGTCAGGATGGTGAGTGGCTTATTTGTTTATGTTTTGTGTTCCGTATTCCAATTTACCCTTGATTATCTTTGATTCTCTCAACAAATAAGAATGTAACTACATCCATCTTAAAAATATTCAGTGCCCCTCCTTCTCTGCTTTCTGAGGCAGAGAGTTCCAAAAGTCTCTCAGTCCTCTGAGAGGAAAAAAAGTTCTCATCAACGTCCTAAAAGAATGACCCCTCATTTTAAAAGAGAGACCCCTTGTTCTGAGCTGACCCACAAGAGGAAATATCCTTTCCATGTCCATTTTGCCAAGATCATTCAGGTTCAAGTGCACTTCAAACAAATCACCCCTCACTCTTCTAACTTCCAACAAAAACAAACCCAGTCTGTCTAACCTTTCAACATAAGACATTCACTCATTCCAGGTATCAATCTAGTAAACCTTCTCTGAACTGCCTCCAATGTATTTATAGCCCTCATTAAATAGGGAAACTAACACTGCACATAGTTCTTGAGAAGTTATCTCACCAATGCCTTGCATGACTGAAGCACAGCATCCTTATTTTTGTGGTTAATTTCTGTCAGAATAAACAACAGCATTTCTTTCGCCTTAATTACTTGCTGAAACTGTGCACTAACTTTATATGACTCTTCCACTAGAACACTTAAATTCCTCTGTACTTAGGAAGACTTTCTTTGTTTAAGCAATTTGCTTTTACTTTGCTGTTTTTATTTTTCTTGCTAACGTGTATTTGTTCATGTTTTCCCACATTACACTTCATCTGTCAGATTTTTTTACCACTCACTAGCCCTATCTGTATCAGTCTGCAATGACATTATACCCTCTTCATGACATAACTTTCTATCTATCATTGTATCATCTGCAAATTTAGCCATCGTGCCTTCACCAAATTGAGTGCTAGCTAACCAAGTTTTTATCCATACTCGTATGTTATCCCCTTCACTGTGAATTCCCACATTCCATAATAACCTTTTATGTGAGACCTTGTCAAACGCCTTTTGGAAATCCACATACTGTATGTTGATAGGCTCCACTTCATTCACAGCACGCATTATCCCTTAAACCAACTCCAATAAATTGATTTAACATGGTTTGCCTTTCATAAAACTCTGCTGACTTTGCACAATTACTGTGCTGTTTTCTAAATGTCTTACAATTAGAGTTAGAGTTAGGTTTCATTGTCACGTACTCAAGTACAGAAGTACATGAGTACAGTGAAGTGTGTTCGATGTCACCATTCCTGGCACCATCTTCGGTACAAAGTTACCTAGGTACAAATTCTTAGGTACAAAGTAGAAAAATAAAGAAACAAAGTTAAAAGTTAAATATTACAGTCCTTCTTAACATAAAACAGAAGAATAAAGTTAAAATGTTGTCATTCTTAGGATAGTACAAGCTATAGATTAATTCAAGCACCTAATTTAAACTAAAACAAGCAAGTATTTCCCAACAAAAATAAAGTAGGTTACATGTCCAGATAAAAGTGCAGATATGACTGCCTTAATGATTGATTCTAAAACTTTCTCAATGACAGATGTCAAGTTAACTGAATGATTGTTTTTTGTTTCCTACCTCCCTCCCTTCTTGAATAGAGGAATTATATTTGCTACTTTACGGCGAAATGGAACCTTTCCAGAATCTTGTGACTTTTAGAAAATTAACACCATCACATCAATCGCCTCATTACCCACTCTTTAAAACTCAAGGATGCAGTCCATCAGGAGTCATGGTTTTGTCAATCCACAGCTTCATCAATTTACTCATTACTTCTTCACTAATGAATGTGACTTCACCAGTTTCCTCCCTTTCTTCCACCTCCTGATTTACAACTATCACTGGGATTGTTTTTTGGATTCTCTATAGTGAAGACAGAAGAAGAGTATTTATTCATTTCATCCACCATTTCCTTCTTACGTACTGTTGACTTCCATTCTCCTTCTCAACACTACCAGCATCCACTTTACTTACTCTTTCTACAACTATCTAAATAAGAAAACTCTTGCTATCCATTCTTTCATTTATATTTAGTTTCTTCTCAAACTCCAATTTTTTTTTTTCATCTGATTAAACTTTTAGCCATTTTCTGCTATTCTTTATATTCTGTCCATTATGTGGCCAGCTCAGCTTTCAAGCCTTTAAAAGGTTTCCATATGACAAATGTGGATTTACCCTAAATCAGCTGTCCCCAATCTAGATATCCCAGTTTCTGTCTAATATTATCATAGTTAGCTTTCCCCCAGTATTGCACTTTCACCTAAAGACTGTGAATAAATAAAATAAAATTAGGTTTAAAATATTATTCTTGGAGCCACTTATCCCCCTTTCCAAGCTGGATGAAAAAATCCATTATACTGTGGTCACTGCTAACTCAAAGCACCTTTATTCTGCGGTTATTAATTAATTCTCATGACACAATACTAAATCTAACCTGCTCTTCGCTTGGTTACATAGTGTGCTGTTAAGAAACTACCTTGAAAGCATTCTCTGAACTCTTCACTCAAACTGTCAGTGCCAATCTGACTTTTCCATTTTACACTTAGACTAAAATCACTCATTACCAGTGTCCCTTTATCACAATATCCAACATTTCTTGTGTACCTTGAAAATTGTGGTTATTGTTAGGGGACCTGTAGACCATTCCCATTAGTGACTTCTTTCCTGTACTATTCCTTACCTCCATACAAACCGATTCTACATCCTAATCTCCTGAACCAAGGTCATTTCTAACTATTGGACACATGCCATCTTAGATGAAGCATGATACCCCAACACCTTTACACAGCTTCCTACTCTTCTTGAAAGTCATTTACACATCAAAATTCAAACATAATCCTTGTCACCCTGCAGGCATGTCTCCATAAAAGCTATCAGATCATATTTATTTACTTCAATGTGAGTTATCAAATGTTTATAGAGTGATACGGTCATACAGCATGGAAACAGATCCTTCAGTCCAACCAGTCCATGCTGACCATAATCTCAATCTAAACTGGTCCCACCTGCTTGGTCCCACCTGCCTGCGCTTGATCCTTATCCCAGCAAACATTTCTTATTCATGAACGTATCCAAATGTCTTTTAAACGTTGTAACTGTACCTGCATCTGCCAGTTCCTCTAGAAGTTCATGCTGCCACGGAACTGTATCAATAGGTTATCTTAAAGCAATAGATTAAAAGCATATATATGAATGAGCCCATGTGTTTAAAATGGGTAATGTTGCCATAATGATGTTACAAGACAGCATAACTAATACATTTAAGAAGACAGAATTATAGAATTGCATAATTACAGAACTAAACTACCACTGTGAATTTATTTTTATCTACAAACGAAATTTAAAGTATAAATTCCAGATTGAAAGAATGCTTTGGTATTCCAGAATGTAAGGGAAGATCCTTAATACAGAACAGCTTCCCTTTAATGCCAAGTTGAGACTTTCTATGTTGGCAGGAAATCTTTAGTAGTTGAAGGAAGTGAAGTATTACCTCAGTGAGAGAGACACTGTTTGTGGGACCCATACCCCAGTGAGAGAGTCACTGCGTATGGGACCCATACCCCAGTGAGAGAGTCACTGCGTGTGGGACCCATACCCCAGTGAGAGAGACACTGCGTGTAGGACCCATACCCCAATGAGAGAGACACTGCGTGTGGGACCCATACCCCAGTGAGAGAGTCATTGCGTGTGGGACCCATACCACAGTGCTACAGGCTGCGCCTGTCGAAGCCATACCCCACTGATACACAGTTCTTGTCATGTGGAACTTGAGTTCCTTTAAGAGATGGGGGAGGGATGTGGATGAGTGACTGGGGATGGTAGTGACTGATGGGGGATGTGAATGACAGGGTTGGAGGGAAAAAGTCAGAGTGGAAAGTCAGTGACGTGGGAGGAGTAAATGTGTAGCTGTGGAGGTGGGATGATGGTGAGTGATTGGCATGAGTCTGTGTATGTGTCTTACTAAGGAAAGAGAGACTCATGCACTGTGGTCCCAGCAGAAGTGAACCAACATCAGTGTTATGTAAACCCAACTCCTTAGGTCAGTCCAGTCCAGGTCGGAAGCTCCTTCCTGAAGGATCGGAACTTGGGGCCTTGTCTTTTTCTAACTGTAGCTTTGAGTCTTAATCAAAAAGGCAAAAAGAAAGTTTTCAGTAGTTAGCTCAGCTGATTAGCACCTTTTAATAATTTTTAACAATTGCTCATTTAAATGAACAATTTATTGTTTTGAAATGTTGTACTGGAAGTCAGACTTACTGCTGTGGCAAACCTCATCTTCCTGAAATTTGCATTTCTTCCAGCCTCCTGAGTGAGTAAGGAGAATTAGAATGTACTCCCTCACCAACACCATGCGAAAAGGTTTGCTGACTTTGTAATAATCTGTCGGCGTACCTGTGTGATCAACTCAATGGAACCAGTTAGATTCTGAAAAGGAGGGATATGAAATGGCTTTGGCACAAATCCAGTGAACTACTGCCTTCATGACATGATTAGTCAAGGCATCTTAGTGGGATTGATCAGAATTTATGAGGTGAGACAAAACTCATCATTGGAAAGAAAAATTGGGAGGTTGGCTCATGTTTGTGCTCTCACTACTGCACTAACTCTATGATAAACAATATATACACAATGCATGCATAATATATAGCACCAGCTGGGGTACAGCAAAAAAACTAAGGTGTGACATTGTTGATGTGAACTGATTCCTGAAACCATTTCACATTTTGTTGTGATCATTGGAATTGAGAGCAGGAACTTACAGGGATCTGAGTAACGAGGACTATGGCGAGATTTGTGGCAGACTCGGGAGAGAAATCAGGTGAGGCCCATCTTGAGGTTGGGAACATCTCACGCTGACCTTTACACTGTTGCCAAGTGGTGAGGCAAGTTCCTCGCTAGGCAGCAGGTGTTAAAAGACACTGTTAACAGCCAAACTCACCGCATTAATCATCAGCTTCTTATTCTATTAAATGCATCAAACAAACCACGGATGCTGAGAATTCTTAATATGGAAGTCAGAGAGGTTACCTGGTGACTTCAGCCACGCTGTGAGGAACCTCCATGTTCCTCAGCACTGAATGGCAACTCAGGGCATGATCCATGGGCACCAGCTGCACCCATCCCTCATCCACAGACATTAGCATCCAGCATCTCTCAACAATCATGGCACCTCTCCGATCCACTTGTAGGCAGCTAAGGAAGCAGACTTGCATTGCAAGGCCCACTGTTAACTAGAATTGAAAGGCAGCAACAAAGCCACACTATGCACAGGGACAAGCATCCAGCTCACAGATTGGACCAGGCTGCATCTCAGGGCAAAAAAAAAAACAAAAACAAAGTTGCTGGAAAAGCTCAGCAGGTCTGGCAGTATCTGTGAAGGAGAAAACAGAGTTAATGTTTCGGGTCCGGTGACCCTTCCTCAGACTGATAGTGGCTGGGAAAACGTCAGTTTATATGCAGAAAATAGGGAGGTGGGTGGGGTAGGGAGTACACGATAGGATAGAGCCCAAAGAGAGAGAAAGACAGTTGGACAGACAAAGGAGTTGCTAACGATCAGGCTGGGAGGGTGAATAGTTGTTAATGGGGACTATTAGTGACTAACAACAGGGGGTGTGTAACGGCAGGCTATGTGGTAACAAGGCCTGGTGTGTGGGGTGGGGGCTGGGACATGGGAGAGTTTAGGCCCTAAAATTATTGAACTCAATTTTGAGTCCGGAGGGCTGTAGGGTCCCCAAGAGGAAAATGAGGTGTTGTTCCTCCAGCTTGAGTTGGGCTTTGCTGGAACACTGCAGCAAGCCAGAGACAGAGATGTTGGCCAGGGAGCAGGGTGGTGCGTTGAAGTGACAGGCAACAGGTAGTTCAGGGTCCTTTTTTGTGAGCAGAATGTAGATGTTCTGCGAAGCGGTTGCCAAGTCTACGCTTTGCTTCCCCAATGTAGAGGAGACCACTGCGAATGCAGTAGACGAGATTCTGGGAAGTGCAGGTGAAATGTTCCTTCACCTGGAAGGTATGTTTGGGCCCTCGGATACTGGGGAGGGAGGAGGTAAATGGGCAGGTGTTGCATCTTCGCCAGTTACAGGGGAAGGTGCCATAGGGCTGTGGGGAGGTGTTGGGGTGAAGGAAGTGTGGACCAGGGTGTCCAGGAGGGAACAGTCCCTGCGGAAGGCGGACAAAGGAGGGGAGAGGAATATGTGTCTGCTGGTGGCATCTTGCTGGAGGTGGCGGAAATGGCATCTGATGATCCTCTGGATGTGGATTCTGGTGGGATTGTAAGTGAGGATAAGGGGAACCCTATTGCTGTTGCTGTAAAGAGGAGGTGGCTGGAGCCAGGAAACTGGAAGTTTTGAAACCGGCATAAGGCTTCAGATGAATCATGGATGTATGTGGGTAGGGATTGGACTAGGGGGGAGAAGACTGAGTCAAGGTAGGAAGAGATGAGTTCTGTGGGGCATGAGCAGCTGAAACAATGGGTTTACCTGGACAGTCCTGTTTGTGGATTTTCTGTTCGTGCATCTCAGGGCTCCTTGCTTGCCCACTTAGCACCTACTTTGACCTGTCATGCCTGTTGACATGTTGGCACCTCAACCAGAGCCAAAGGCTATCAACACTGCCAAATTGATGGGCCCTTTTTGCACAGACGCAGAGATGGTTAGCTTATCAAGCTGGTCAGTCAAAATCTGACCGGGGTAGGAGGGTGACAACATGACGTATGGCACACTGTAATAGTAATTTAACATCCACAGTATATGCCAGCTGCTGGGATGGCAAACATTCCACACTCATTCAACACAATGGCCATGTTGGAAATTAATGAGACATGTTTACCAGGATACAGCAAGAAGTCTCAGCGGGCCTTGCAGCAAGAATCCCTCCAATAAAAAACTGAACGTAACTCAAACTAAGCCAAAAGCATAAGATTCATCTCTTAGAGTTTTCTCTCCACAGAGAAGCTCTAATAACGTTTGATGTCAGTTGACTGCTGCTCAGCACTTTGAAGATAATTAGAGGATGTTAAATGATCATAAAAGACATTACTTTAACATTTTGTGATTTCATTTGATGACAAATTATGCAAATTAATTGCCACAAACACCTAGAATGCTGGAGAAACTCAGCAGGTGTTTCAGTATCTGCCGAGAGAAAGAGTTAACATTTCAAAACCTAATCATATTGATCGTGTACTGATCACACTGGAGCTCTTCAATTCTGAAGAAGAGTCATACCAGAGTGAAATTTTAATTCTGTTTCTCTCTCCACGAGACTGCCAGACCTGCTGAGTTTCTCCAGCATTCTCTGTGTTTGTTTCAGATTTCCAGAATCTGTAGTGTTTTGCCTTTATTCAGTTGATTCCAACTTTTGTTGCCTGATGATGGCCAAAAGGTTGCTTTTAAATACAATTGTGTCAATGATGGTTCAGTAACACTCATGAGCAGTAATCAGCACAAGTCAATGCAAATATGGGCTGTTGAATGTTTTGATGCCAAAATTTCCACATAGGTTTATAATGTGGAATGTAAATGCCAGCATAGACCAGTTTGATTGAATGGCCTGTTTCTGACTGTTATTTCTATGTGATCTGCTTTGTCCTAAAACTAATTTCCTCCATAAACTGTGAAGTAAGATGAAACTACATTCAGATCCTGGTTCTCAAAGTAAAGCAGATCAATTCAGAAAGCAAGCCTTGTAAGTGTTGCATCACCAGGAAGCTCTGATGCAATCCATTGACCTACTTGTGGAATCCTGCCACATCAATGCAATGCCATGAACATCAGAACTGGTTAGAAGGAACAATAAAAGCTATAAGGGTTATTTTATATGAATTGTTTAAAGGATTTTTTTTAAAATTTAAAGATCCCATTGTTCTTCTTGCTGCCCTACAAATATACAATTCACTTCTTAAAAAAATTTAGGTGAAATTTTAGCCCTACCTGATTTGATTCCAACAATATTTCTCATTTTGAAGTAATAACCTTGATATATATTTCTCGAGTAATTGTGTCACAAGCAGTTGCTGTTCTGTTCAAAATAATTATTCTGACCCTAATTTGAGTTTTAATTGTTCAACAGAAGAATCTCACAGGTTCTGATACAGCTATCATATCACCATTTGGCTCAAGCACCTCCCAATTTAAACAAAGCACTATTTAAATTTGCCATAGAAATTTCAAACCCAATTCTTTTTGCTAAATGATGCTGAGCTCAATAGCAGCCCAGTGCCATATTAAAGAAAGAATTCTTTCATTAAATTCTCCCTTGCAATAGCCTCTTCAATTAAGACTGTAACTATTATTTTAGATATTATTGCTTTGATTTGACATGTAATTGGCAAAAAAAACAAAAATAATACAAGATACAATGTTCTTTCCAGCACTGAAGAATTGGGTCTGGTGTGGAAGTGATTTCAATTGATTCATTTAGAAATGAATTAGTTTATTGAAAAGGAGCAATGTGCAGAGTCATGAGGAGAAGGTTGAAGAATTGACTGAAATGTTCATTTGTTGGGCCAGTTTAGATATGATGGGTCGGATGGCCTCCTTTATGCTGTCTGTGATCAAAGTAATAAAGTTTTGCATTTGGCAAAACAGAGCTATCCAACCACTTTCTTGTAGATAGCCTGGAGATCTTTTCACACCCCACAAGTTCCCCTCCAAAGTTTTGTTTCCTAATGCATTAAATGTGATGAGGTTGAATGATTTCGACCAGCCTCTTTCATTGCATTCTGAACTAACGGAGCACAAACGTTAACCCTGATTTCTCTCCACAGATACTGCCACATCTAATGAGCTTTTCCAGAAATTTCTGTTTTTTAGCCTCTTTTATTGCACTGGCGCAAATAAACTAGTTGCAGATTGACTTTAATTAGAAAATGATCACAAAGCACTTCTCTGATTAAAACAGTTCACACTACTTTTGAGAGAGGTGGGCGCTGACTTGCTGGTAAAGATGGACTTTGTGGAAGAGAGAAGAAGTGAGGGGACAGGAAGCTTGGTGTTGGTGGGTGAGGATTTGGCTGGAGAAACTGCTAACCTTGGTATGCTCAGGGGTTTGAATGGGGCTTGATCAATTCAACAGTGTAACTGAATTTACCATGACTTACTATTTCAGTGGGAGAACTGGGCACACATTCTTCCACTCTGGTATATGATTCTCTTCACACTACATCGTCTGAGGGAAGAAACAGTTTTTTTTAACAGAAACATTTGGAAACGAAATCTTGATCATACTGGAGCACTGTTCTGAGGTAGCCAGAACAAGTCAGACTAATACACGTCTTTTGCAAGTAGGGTTCCCCTGGCAAGCTTTGAGGGGCAGCCTTCGTGCGAGAGAAATTAAATTCCGTGAAATGCAATTTTCCTAGTTCTGGGATTAAACATGAATTTCCATTGTTCCCCCAAGGGAGGGGGTGGGTTTCTATTTGATTTTTTTTCGACCTCAGCCAAACAGCTTATTGCTCAGCTTTCTAAAGAGGTCTTTGAAAAGCAGCCCTCTTCCTATATATATATATATAACTTTTCCCCGCTCGCTTTTTTCCAGCTGGATGAGTAACTGGTTTCCTGTGTTTTAGCGCAGCCGGCAATGACGTGGCTGGTGTGAATATGCAGATTCTGGTTCTGGGGCTGCTGAGAGGGCACTGCTACGTGCCTGGGTGATTTTAAAAAGCACTGGGAGCCTCGTTCTCTCTGGTCAGCCTCTTCTATCAAGACAGGCACACACTCACTCACACACACAGAGTAGTTAGAGGAGGAAGACAGATTCTGTGTAAACCGCTCCTCATCCCAACATGTCAGGCAACAAGAAACTGTGCACGGTAAGACAACGGGACAGTATTTATTTTATTTGGGGCGGGCGGTTGGTGGTGTTGGAATAGGGGTTCCCGTTCAACTGCCGGATGTGGCAAGGCGTTTTGTTGAAAGTTCTTTAGATTTGTGGAGCTTTCAGAGGGAGTTATCCTTCTTTCAGCATTGTTTGCGGAGGGCTCGCGTGCTCCAGCGAAGGCGAACCGGACCAACTGGTCTTCAACAGCAATCTGCTTCTGGCTGTTTAGACTGGAAGCTGAGACAAGAAAAGAAATTGGCAACTTTTGGGGGTTGCATCTGAGTACAACAGAAGACTTATTATGTATACTATATATATTTATGTAAGCGTAATGTGAACATAGGGATAGTCAAGTTGTTTTAATGTGAATGTGTTTATGTTCAGAACAGAATAATGTTGATTTGAGTAGACATTTAATACACTAAATGTGAATATATTTAAGAATAACAGAATAGTGTTGATGTCAAAATGCACAACAGAGCAGCAGTAATTTCTGAAAGGTGATTAATACTGTACCTTGTTCAGTACGGCGAATGATCTGAATAGGTCAGTATTTCATTAAGAATATGTCGGTGTCCATTACCTAGGCTGGCATTATTAACACAAAGTTGCTATTTGACTAATTTCTAATCACAGGTTGTGCTTGTCCGCTCTAAGTAGGGTGTAATTTGTATTCCCATGCTTACTGCAACAAACATTGATTGTGCGGTATGAATAGTGGCTCATTCATTAATGCAAACCATCACAGTTCGGGGTGAAATCAGACCTATTCCCCAGTGATGTTGGGACTTTTGGTATTTCCTTCCATGGATACCAACCAGGGATTGGCTGATGGTTAGCTACCTCCTGACAGGGGACTAACCAAGGGAAAAAATGAAGTACTTTTATAAAGGAAAAGAACTTACGCTAAAACTCTAGTTTTTTTTAAATGTGAGGCGGAGCCGCTTGTTAGCAGTCAGTAAGGACAGTGCATCATTGTGGCGAAGCAGACAGGTCTCCTGTCTGATGAAAAAACACTTGTCCAGAAAGTTTTACCCTTTACAATGCACTATTCAGATCTCCAGTTGTAACATGCTCTAGTTAGTTTCTCGAGTGCATTTTGTCAGCCCACAGTCGAAATGTGTGTACAATGTTTCCATTTTAACTTGCCTTGGTGGAAGTGAGGGTTTTATTCAGCTGCTGCAAATGTACAACATTGTTTAAAAGAGCATTCCATGTGATGAGAAAGCAGTTCTGACAGCTGAAATGCATCTATCGATGGTTTTTAAATTCTTTGATCAGCCTTAATGCTGAGTAAGAGAACTCCCATCTCTCTTTGAACTGCTCATTTAGATTTCAACACACGATTGAAAATTTGGAAACACCTACAGAGATGTACTCTTTTAATCAGAGGATACAAATTAACAGCAAGCAGCAGGCCATTTGGCCCCTTGACAGAGATTCACTGTTCGTTGCTGATCCAGTTGTGGCCTCCAACTCCATGTTCCCATCTACAATTTATTTTTTTAAGTTTCTCGTCCACTGTTCTGGGAAAGAGAGTTCCAAAGACTCATGAGCATCTTTGAGGGAAAAATGAAAGCCCCATCTCTGTATTAAATGGGAGATCCCTTATTTTTAAACTGTGTCCCTTAGTTCTAGCCTCTCCCAAAGGGGAAACATACTTTCAACATCTAACCTGTCAAGTTCCCAATGACCTGTATATCTCAATAATATCACCTCTTATTCTTCTAAACTCCAGTGGTTGCAGGCCCAGCCTGCCTGATCTTTCCACATAAGATAAACCCCCATACCCAGTCGCAGGAGAATAACCCTTTCTCCCTGAACTGTTTCTAACTCATTTATATCCTTTCATAAATTAAGCCAAAACTGTACGCAGTGTGCCAGATTCCTCCCTTTGCAAGCCATACTGAAGTACTGTATTCAGTTTGGATACATCACCGGAGGGCTCTGGAAGGTGCTCCAATGTACATACACCAAAACAGGCCAAAGAGGATTAAAACTTGCTTGAAGCCAAGCAATGGCTTCATAACTTACTGAGTTTAAGATGATTATTTTGCCACTGTGGACAGGACAATCTTCGGGAATATGCAGTATTGGATGTGTCTCTCCCCAAGTATGTAAGGGGATTTACCAGCATTGAAGATTGGCTGTAGAATTGTATTTTACCACAATGTGTAGCCTAGCCCTGAATTACCATCACTATAATGTCAGTCACTTGGGTAACTAACACAAATTCATCCACTGGGAGCAACACCTGCCACACCTGAAAACAAAAAAGCAACCTGGTGAATCTTGTTTAAAAATCATCTGTCCTGTTTATCATCATAGAATCCCTACAGTGTGGAAACAGGCCCTTCGGCCCAACAAGTCCACATCGACCCTCAGAGCACCCACCCAGACCCATCCCCCTATAACCCACCTAACCTACACATCCCTGAACGCTATGGGCAATTTAGCATGGCCAATCCACCTAACCTGCACATCTTTGGACTGTGGGAAGAAACCGGAGCACCCAGAGGAAACCATGGCCACCGTGCCACCCACTTAATCACTTATTGCATGTACCAGTTGTGCATGAATTTAGAAGATGGACTTGCCAACCCAGTATATGTACTTAACTGTTTATACAATGGTTGTAAAGAATTGGCCAGTTAGATTTTCTTGAATAAAAGCAGGAATTGCTGGATAAACTCATCAGGGCTGGCAGCATCTGTGGAGTGAGAAACAGAGTTAATATTTTGAGAGCAAAACTACTCTTCATTCGAACTGAAGAGGGGTAGAAAGGTGGTGTTAAAAAAAAAGTAAGAGAAATGATAGGAGGGGGAGGGAGATTAGAGATCATCGAGACTAATACTGGGTCGAGAGAAGAGATAGAGCAATAGTCCAAAGTGTTAATAGCAGAGTAAAGGGTCAGGTCTGCCTCAAAGTGAAAGCATGAAAACAAAATGCAGACACTTGGCAACAGTGGTGTGTTTGGAGTGTAGGTTAAGTATGAAACTGGAAGACAGCGTTCATGATTTGAAGGAGCTGAACTCGGTGCTGACTCCAGATCATTGTAAGATTCCTAATCAGAAATTAGGTGCCGTTCTTCCTGCTTATGTGGGCATCACTGGAACACTGCAGCAGACATAGGGCAGAAATGCAAGCAAGAGAGAACGAGAAGGTGTTCTTGTGTTTTTAACAAAGTGAAATGCCAACTCTAATGAAACTGACCACAATAAAAACAATGGATGGCTCATCTGAGTCCCAAACTGCAATACATGGTCTCAAATTACACACATGCAATTATAAATTCATAGTATAGATAGAAAAAATTAACCAAATGCTAAATTTGCAAATTAGTGTTAGTTCATAGCTTATGGCTGGTATCCTGATCCTATTGTAATTTGCAGGCTTTTAGTTCTCAACTAGGGTGATGTTTCCAAAAATAGTTGGAACATTCCTTTTCCTTTTTGGGGACCTTGCTATAGAGAATCAAAGGTTCCTCCTGCAGTAGAATCCACTGTCAGCTTGCAGCGATATTGGTACACCTCAAAGCTTAGTTCCGACCAGTCCCCCTCCACTGATACCCTCATCCGCTTAGCCAAACTCGTCCTCACACTCAACAACTTCTCTTTCAATTCCTCCCACTTCCTACAGACAAAGGGGGTAGCCATGGGTACCCGCATGGGCCCAAGTTACGCCTGCCTCTTTGTAGGTTACGTGGAACAATCCCTCTTCTGTACCTACACCGGCCCTAAACCCCACCTCTTCCTCCGTTACATTGATGACTGTATCGGCGCTGCCTCGTGCTCCCACGAGGAGCTCGAGCAGTTCATACACTTCACTAACACCTTCCACCCCAACCTTAAGTTTACCTGGACCATCTCTAACACCTCTCTCCCCTTCCTGGACCTCTCTGTCTCCATATCGGGCAACCACCTAGAAACCAATATTCATTTCAAACCCACCGACTCCCACCGCTACCTAGAATACTCCTCCTCCCACCCACCTTCCTGCAAAAATGCTATCCCCTATTCCCAATTCCTTCGCCTCCGCCGCATCTGCTCCCAGGATGAGGTATTCCACTCCCGTACATCTCAGTTGTCCTCGTTTTTCAAGGACCGTAACTTCCCCTCCTCGGTGGTCGAGAACGCCCTCAACCGTGTCTCCCACATCTCCCGCACCTCATCCCTCACACCCCGTCGACGCAATAAAAACCAAAAAAGAATCCCCCTCGTCCTCACGTACCACCCCACCAACCTCCGGATCCAACGCATCATCCTCCGACACTTCCGCCATCTGCAATCCGACCCCACCACCAAAGACATCTTTCCCTCCCCACC
>NC_063351.1:11557086-11563436 GCF_021869965.1 Rhincodon typus
CTGCCTCGTGCTCCCACGAGGAGCTCGAGCAGTTCATACACTTCACTAACACCTTCCACCCCAACCTTAAGTTTACCTGGACCATCTCTAACACCTCTCTCCCCTTCCTGGACCTCTCTGTCTCCATATCGGGCAACCACCTAGAAACCGATATTCATTTCAAACCCACCGACTCCCACCGCTACCTAGAATACTCCTCCTCCCACCCACCTTCCTGCAAAAATGCTATCCCCTATTCCCAATTCCTTCGCCTCCGCCGCATCTGCTCCCAGGATGAGGTATTCCACTCCCGTACATCTCAGTTGTCCTCGTTTTTCAAGGACCGTAACTTCCCCTCCTCGGTGGTCGAGAACGCCCTCAACCGTGTCTCCCACATCTCCCGCACCTCATCCCTCACACCCCGTCCACGCAATAAAAACCAAAAAAGAATCCCCCTCGTCCTCACGTACCACCCCACCAACCTCCGGATCCAACGCATCATCCTCCGACACTTCCGCCATCTGCAATCCGACCCCACCACCAAAGACATCTTTCCCTCCCCACCTTTATCTGCTTTCCGGAGGGACAACTCTCTCCGTGACTCCCTTGTCCGCTCCACACTCCCCTCCAGCTCCACCACACCCAGCACTTTTCCCTGCAACCGCAGGAAGTGCTACACCTGCCCCCATACCTCCTCCCTCACCCCCATCCCAGGCCCCAAGAAGACTTTCCACATCAAGCAGATGTTCACCTGCACATCTGCCAATGTGGTATACTGCATCCGCTGTACCCGGTGTGGCTTCCTCTACATCGGGGAAACCAAGCGGAGACTCGGGGACCGCTTTGCAGAACACCTATGCTCGGTTCGCAACAAACAACTGCACCTCCCAGTCGCGAACCATTTCAACTCCCCCTCCCATTCCTCAGACGACATGTCCGTCCTGGGCCTCCTGCAGTGCCACAACGATGCCACCCGAAGGTTGCAGGAACAGCAACTCATATTCCGCTTGGGAACCCTGCAGCCCAATGGTATCAATGTGGATTTCACAAGTTTCAAAATCTCCCCTCCCCCTACCGCATCCCAAAACCAGTCCAGCTCGTCCCTGCCTCCCTAACCTGTTCTTCCTCCCACCTATCCCCTCCTCCCACCTCAAGCCGCACCTCCATCTCCTACCGACCAACCTCATCCCGCCCCCTTGACCTGTCCGTCCTCCCTGGACTGACCTATCCCCTTCCTAACTCCCTACCTACACTCACCTTTCCTGGCTCCATCCCCGCCTCTTCGACCTGTTTGTTTCCTCTCCACCTATCCTCTCCTCTATCCCTCTTCTATCCGCCTCCCACTCTCTCCCTATTTATTTCAAAACCCCCTTCCCCTCCCCCTTTTCTGATGAAGGGTCTAGGCCCGAAACGTCAGCCTCTCTGCTCCTATGATGCTGCTTGGCCTGCTGTGTTCATCCAGCCCTGCACCTTGTTAAACTGATGGTACCTTTTGATAAGACAGCAGCCAGCCCGGCCTTTTCTATACTTGACAGTAAAGACAGTAGCAATGAGGTGACTGGCTTTCAAATTGCAAAGCCATGACCTGAGTAACATCTCAGAATAATCCCATCCAACAGTTCATCTCCCCCTTACCTGGACCAATGGGTGGCTCAAGGAGCCGTAGAAAATTTGGAGTTTATCAGATTGGAGGTGATAGAGGTGTGGGGGACCCTCCGTTGGCTGGAGTCGTGCCAAGCACAAAGAAAGATAGTACTGGTTCCTAGACACCAATCATTTTGGCCTCAGGACACAGCTATGGGTATTCATCAGGGCAGTGTACTAGGTTCAAATATCTTCAGCTGCTTCATCAATGACCTTCCCACCAAAACAAATTGGCAACAAGACCTGATATTCTGCTGATAACATTCATGCCACCTAACTGCCAAGCAATTACCACTTCGAACAAGGGACTGATTATTTCTGTTTAACTACCACTGTAAGATATCCTAGGTGGCCACAATTGATCAGAGGTTTAACGATCCAGTCACCTAAGTGCTGCGACTACAAAAGCTCGAGATTAGGTACTCTGTGACTCACCACCTGATTTCCACCATGAATAGGGCACAGAACTGTGTTGGCATCCTCTCCACTTGCTTGGATGAATGCAGTTCCAAGAACACTCAAGAAACTAGACATCATTCATCAGCCTGCATGGTCAACACCCCCATTCACTACTTTAAACAAAGATGCTCTGCAGCAACTCAATAAGGCCTTTATAATAGCAGCTAATAGTGCACCCTCTGTCATATAGAAGGATAATGGATGCAGACGATTGAGAACAGCACCACTGTAAAAGTTGCACACCATCCTGACCTGAAAACATCAATGTTTCCTCATGGTTGTTGGGTTAAAATCATAGAACTCTGTCGCTGGGTGTTCCTACACCACATAGACTGCAGTAGCTCAAGGCAACAACATATCACCACTTATTCAAAAGCAGGGAGGAATAGGCAATAAATGTTTCACTGCTCACATTCCACAGTTGAGTAATTAAATTTGGGGAAAAGAAGATGATTTGTTACATAAACATGGATTGTATGCCCTTGAGTTTGAGTGGTGATCTAAATGAGGTGTTGATAATGGTTAAAGTGATTCAATAAAATCAGTAACCAGCAGGGGCCAGTTAGATTCAGTCAACAGCAGCATGGTGCTTGATAATGGGTTCAATTTCTCAACTGGCTGCAGGCTGCTACTTCTTGTTGCCTAGTTGTGACATGACTGTATATAGAAGTGTCGGGATTGGACAATGAGGATGCAATTTGCAATGTATAGATGTGGAAAAGCTATTTCCTCTAATAAGGCATTCCAAAAACTCAGCAATCCTCATTGCCCATCAGTTGCTAATCACAGATGTTCCTCCACCACCTTCATATTTCTCCATGACCACCTGGAAGAAGACTTCAACTATGCTCCACTCTCTTCAAATGTTGTTTGAAAAGAGCCCTCGATTAGGAGAACCAAATGATGCACACCTCTCCTGGCTTTCTGCACTTCAATAATTTCAAACTGTTTGACTTTCGCTTTTCTGATCCACTCCTGCACTTGTGCTGTTCCAAATGCAGCACAGTAATAGCTCATGTAGCAATCAAAATTTGATGCAAAGAAAATTCTTTTTAATCAGAGGATTATGGTAGCTAAATTTTCATTGGTACAATCAATGTAAGAACTCATTACGATCAGTTTGACGATCACACTCTCCTTTGGAAAGCCCTGTACTCAAGCACTATTTACGGTCCCTTTATTTGGACGATTTTGCAGCTGAGGAGAGCCATGATAACTGTGTTGGTGTACCACACTCCATATCAGAAAGCTTCAGCAGGGCGCTGCAAAATACATGCTGCGCACACTACTCCCACACCCAATTGCGCACAAACCCATCCACACATCCAGTTATCGTAAATAATTAATCAGCTGGCTACCTTGTTGACCAAAATGAACTTTGACTGAAATACTTCCATTTTTTCATATTTCTCATTTTTCTTCATCTTGATGTTCGCAAGTTTTAAATAAAATGATATTAACAGTATCTGCACATGTACTTGGTCTAAACAAGACTGGCTTAGATTTAAAATAAGAGCCTTATCTCAGGGAAAGGGGACATGCATCAAACTGTTACCTCTCTGCCTAAAGCAGACTCCATTTAACTATTAAGCTGAATTATCAACGATAACCATGTTGCCATTTTGATGCAATTCCCAAGAATTTGATGAATTTGCAACTTCACCTCTCATTATGAATGAATCCTCCATGTATTTGTGTGTCATGCATTACACAACAAATACTTTCAGAATTCTATTCTAGGATCCATTTGAAAATCCTATGAGTGCAGCCGCACAATGTTGGCAAATAATTAACATGCTAGATATAAAGTGGAGGTTCAAAGATCAATCAATGCAGTGTTAAATAAGCATTTGTAAATTAACTTTTAAATGGTGGTGAGAAAGCTAGAAATAGTTATACTAACGCTAAGGAGAAATGAAGTGATGTAATCTAAATGAATGAAAAGCCTGAAAAATACTGATGTATCTAAAAGTGCAATGTAACTTTTATGTTACACAACTCAAAAGACAGTTATTGAATGGGAGAGACCTTTATGGTGTTTGAATTGAGCAAAGGGAAAAGTTTATCCGAAGTCAGGTTGATCGAATTGTGCCTCAATAATGTCACAGTAAGTTTTCATAAACAGTGATGAGATATGTATGGATGACCCAGTAAAACAAGGTTTCAGTGGCATTTGCACAGAGCTAAAGATTGGCTGGATTACCCTGTTATTTTTAGAACAGTGTCATGGGATATTTTCCATCCACCTGATCACACAGACCGGACTTCAGTTCAGTACTTTTGCGAAAGGACAGCATATCTAACAGCATAATACTGCCTTCACCCTGGACTGGCCTGTCAACCTTGCTTTTGTGTAGCTTTGATCAGTAAGGGAGGTGATGGCCTAGTGGTATTAATACTGGACTATTAATCCAGAGACTCAGGTAATGTCCTGGGGACCCAACTTCAAATCCTGCCAAGGTAGATGGTGGAATTTGAGATCATAAATGTTTGGAATTAAGAGTCTAATGATGACTATTGTTGATAGAACATAGAGCAGTACCGGCCCTTGATGTTGCGCCGACCTGTGAAACCAATCTGAAGCCCATCTAACCTAAATTATTCCATTATCATCCATATGTTTATCCAATGACCATTTAAATGCCCTTAAATTTGGCGAGTCTACTATTTTTGCAGGCAGGGCATTCCACGCCCTTACTACTCTCTAAAGATAGGGTGCTTTGTTTTGGAAAAGCCCATCTGCTTCACTCATGCCCTTTAGGAAAGGAAACTGCCATCCTTACTGGGTCTGGCGTACATGTGACTCCAGACCCACAGCAATGTGGTTGACTCTCACTGTCCTCTGGGCATTTAGGGATGGACAATAAAAGCTGCCTAGCCAGAGACACCCTCATCCTGTGAATGAATTAAAAACAAATTCAATCGATCAAATGTGACTGTTACTATTTTATTTCTCAACTTTTAAAGGCTATGCTCTGTTGAATTTTTTAAACTATTTTGATCCACACCTGCTTACAGATAAAGCAGCAAACATAAGCACAGACATTGGTTGAGGACAAAAAAAAATCCAAATAAGCTGCAGAAAATAGAGTGTGGCAGTTTTAGTTGGTTAGATTCCTGGACACTTTCGTTAGTTAAGTGAGAGGTCATGTTACAAAACTGTCACAATTGTTCAAGAAATTTCAGTTATGGGGAAACTTCCGATGCTTAGCAACGTGCAATAGGAAACATTGAAGATTACAGCATTATTTTCAGTTGGATGGGGAGGCTTTGTAATCAGACTTTTGACACACTTTGGGAGGAATCTTGTTATTTTAAGACTTAAGAGTGAAGGTGAACCTAAAAGTAGGAGGTACTTCCACTTAGGGTTTGGGTGGGTATTCCCAAGTGTCTACATTCTTATCAGCTCTTGGCATAATCATGCGTGGGTGGAATGGCTAATTTTATGGGGAGGTAGAAAATTCTGCCATCCATGTGGACCTTCAACTTCCAGACTTTGTATCGAAAAGGCACCTGGTCAGCACTTTAAACTCTGCAACCCTGCAGCATCATTCACACACACTCTGCCCAACCACCCCAGGATATGTCAGCCAAACAGCAAGCAAACAACAAACAGCATGGTTCAGCAATGCTTCCTGTGTGGTTCTCTTAAAGGCTGCCCAGAAGAGAAGTGTTTTCCCCCAGGGATGGTGACAGGAGACCATCCTGACTGACAAAAGAAGCCGGGAATGTTGTGGATGAATGGGTCAGTGCCTGTGGATAGTTCCAGAGAACATGCTTCCAATGCTGCCTGATGGTGAACGATCTGCTCTCTGCCGGGGTATGTGCCACTGTCTGCTTACCGCTCCATGCCCCAATGAATGTGAGTTAGCATTATAAACTGTTACTGCACAGGACTGTTAGACAGTGGACTGAGTGCCAGACATCTTCAGCGATGTCCATCACTTCATTGCAGCTACCAGTGTAGCATTACTGGCACCACAGTGGGACTTTTTCTTACACAGAGTCATACAACATGGAAACAGACCTTTCGGTCCAACTCATCCATGCCAACCAAGTTTCCAAAACTAAACTAAACCCAGTTCTAAACTAGTTCTGAGGAAGGGTCATTGGACCCGAAACGTTAACTTTGATTATTTTCTTCATAGATGCTGCCAGACCTACTGAGTTTTTCCAGCAACTTCTGCTTTTTGTTCCTAAACTAGTCCCATTTGCCTCTGCCAGTATTCATCCTCAAAGCATAAAAGGCGCTGCAACACTCAGCAGCT
>NC_063351.1:11563936-11574129 GCF_021869965.1 Rhincodon typus
CCCCCCCCAAGACTCCCCTGAACCTGTGCCCACCAGTAGTTAAACATTCACCCTGGATCAGACCACACCCAACCGGGGACCTGAGCCAGCCCTCAGCCGAGTGACCATGACCTTGAAACAAACTCGTTCCCTCCCCAAAGCAGGGGTGACCCTGAACCAGAGTTCACCACCAGGGAAACATTCACCCTGAACTCTATTTTCCCAGCAAGGACCTTGTGCTGTAGACCATAATGAATTGGTGGGGCTGTTGAGATTGTCGTTGAATCATACCTGATCAACTGTGCCATTGAACCAACTCTGTAATAGCTCTGTGAGGTATGTAAGCTGTTCTCCCCGATAATGGTTCTAGGATTATGCAATGTTATAAAGAACAAAGTCACAGATGCAGCATTTGGCTCTGCCACAAACTTGTAAACTAAAATAAACTCCTGATGCAAAACCTCTGAACTATGTAACACCTTGATTGGTTTGTCTTATTTAAATGTGCGCACATTTAAAAAGAACAGTATAGCACAGGAACCAGCTCTTTGGGCTACCATGATGCCTTGCTAACCTAAAAACCTTTTATCTCTGCATGGTCCATATTCCACTATTCCCTGCCTTTTTGTATATCATCACCTCTTAAATGTTGTTATTGTATCTGCCTCCATTACCACCTCTGGCAGCACATTTCAGGCACTTTCCACCCTCTGGTTTAAAAATAGTTTACAGGAATTCTGAATATCTCTCCTGTTTTAGAGATGATATGGCAGTCGTACCCAACTCTTAGGTGGGAAAAGATTTGTGATCTGTTTCCTCCCTTAAGAGCGCTAGTCAGGTTTCAATACTGTTGTATTTAATGATCAATCAATAATAGTGGCATTTCCCTGCATCATTGTCCCATGATAACAATCAGATGATGTTGAATTCTTCATGTCCACTGTCTGAATTTAACCTGAATGTATTTGTATTTGTTCTGAGAGCCTGTTTTATTTGTAGCACTGTGTCTATGAGTTTTCAAGTTCCTTATTTCAAATTCCATAAAGTCCAGTTGGAGGGAATTCTAATCCAATAACTATAGCCACTGAGCAGACTTGTTATGTTGAGAATCCTTCAGCTTAATTGGAAAGGAAGTGGAATTACTTAACATTGACTTAAGGTTTACAAGGATGGTGCTCGGAATGGAGGCTTTTGAGTTATAGGGAGAGGTTGAAAAGGCTGGGGCATTTTTCCCTGGAGCGTTGGAAACTGAGGGGTGACCTTATAGAGGTTGATAAAGTCATGAGGGGCATGGATAGACTGAATAGTCAAAGTCTTTTTCTGAGGGCAAGGTAGTCCAAAGCTAGAGGGTATAGGTTTAATGTGAGAAGTGAAAGATTTAAAAAGGACCTGGGCAGCTTTTTCACACGGTGGTGCATATATGGAACGAGCTGCCGGAGGAAGTGGTGGAAGCTGGTACGATTATAACATTTAAAAGGCATCTGCATGGGTATATAATAGAAAAGGTTTAGAAGGAGTTAGGCCAAATGCTGGCAAATGGGACTGGGTCAGATTGGGGTGTATGGACGAGTTGAACCAAAGGGTCTGTTTCAGTGCTGTATGGCTCTGTCACTCTAAGTTCTTGGGTTCATTTTCCGTTACCCCTTGCATTCTGGCAAGCAAACTTCAGGGCATGTAATGTTTGTTTAAATAAGACTTAAATTCTGAAACATGTAATGTTAGGTTTGGATTTATTAGAGTGATTTTGACACTACATTTTGCTAAATTATGTCTTTGCAATTTGTTCCAAATTATGGTAATTATGTGTGTTTTAGTATTGCATCTCGATTACTTGTTATAAAATATGTTAAACTGTTTGGATATTTTGTTTAAATAAGTTTGGAACCTCAGAAATCTGAGACATGTTCACGTTTCTTTTGCTGTAGGAAAAAGTCTGAGTTATTTCTGAAAAGTGAATGCAGTTAGCATAAAATATGGAAATGCTTTTGTTTGTTGCCTTATGTTGATCATTGTGAGGGTTTGTGAAGAATTACTCTAGACTTCCTATTGCTTTTGCATTTGCAATATTCTCCCTTGCCAGGTACTACTCCTCTTTGTTGATCAAGAATAACACTTGTTGGGAAATGCAAACAATATATAATCTGCTTTGGGATAAAACTAACATGACATTGAACTGAGTGTACTGTTCAAGTCATAATTGATGTGGTTGCTCAGATTTTTCAGCTAGTACAGACAAACAAATTACTGAAATAATGTCCTCCTCCCCCTCCTTTCTCATTGGCAGAATGTCTGGTGATGTCCCAAAGGGATGTGTATTGGAGTCTCATCTGTTTATTGTACTTGTTTCTGATCCAGTTTTCAGGTTAGAGAGCAGCACACCCAAGATTGTCAGTGACCCAAAGATATATGGTATATTTAAAGCAAAAAAAATTAATGGAATAGAAGTGTTACTGACAAGACCAATGTTTGTTGCATAGTTGTCTTTGAGAAACTGATGGTAAGTCTAGGACCAGAAGGTAACCTACAAATTGGAGTGAAGCATTTCACGCATGAGGTTAGGGCACAACTTCTACACAAAGGG
Source organism: Rhincodon typus (assembly GCF_021869965.1). Lineage (NCBI taxonomy): Eukaryota > Metazoa > Chordata > Chondrichthyes > Orectolobiformes > Rhincodontidae > Rhincodon > Rhincodon typus. Next base: position 11,566,497 of record NC_063351.1, read on the forward strand.
TGATAGAAATTTGGAACTCTTCCAGAAATGACAATTGTTGCTGGGTTAATTGTTCATTTAAAATCTGAGTCTGATACAGATTTTAGTTCAGCAAGGTACAGAAAACTTTGCATTATCAGGCATTCTGCCAATTGACGTTCTCTACTAATGGGAACTTTTGATGTTCACCTAAAGCAAATTAATGCTGTTACCAACTGGAAAGCATGCAGAAGCTTTATGGAACCGGAAGACTTCTCAGGTCACCTCTATGTGGCTAGGGAGGCATCCAGTAGAAGCATTGGTCATCCTCCTTGTTCATAACTACCATTTTAACTTTTAATTGTAAGAATTACAAATGCCATCCTGCCATTGTGGCATCCAGTAAACCAGAGAAAAGTCAACTTAAAAAGCACCAAAGAGTTGTATTGACTGTACAGTGGAATATTTGCATCTGTAGATGTGTTGTAAAAGGGCCAGAATCTGAAGATTTTTGGTGATAGTTTATGATGTTAGCTCATGCGCAATATATGATACAGGGGTTAAAAAGAACAAATGCTGAGGTTTTTCACTAGTTCTGAATTAAATAAATCTGTTGATGGCCAACATATTCTGCATGTTAGACACAATAAAAACTAAAGATGCTGCAATCCAAAGTAGACAAGCAGGAGGCTGGAAGAACACAACAGGCCAGGCAGCATCTGGAGGAAAGGAGCAGTCAGTGTTTCTGGTATTACCCTTCTTCAGGACTAGATGTGGGGGGTTGGGGGGGGGGGGGGGGGGAGCGGGGGAGGAGGAATGATGGTGATAGGTGGACACTGGTAGGTGCGACCTGGTTGGTCGATGGGAGGGATGAATCCAGTTGGTAGCTGGAAGGCAAGGTCATAAGGTGGAATGGAAGGGAAGAAGTGGGGCTGGAAAGGGAGCAAGGGGATGGGTGGGTTATTTGTAATTGGAGAACTCAATATTGAGTCCTCTGGGCTGTAGGGTGCCCAGGTATTCTTAATTTAGAGTTTGGTTTATGTGAATAATTTTTATTAAATATTCAGAGGGTACCCTTATCTCCAACCCAGTGTTAATTGAGAAGGCAAAAAGAAAGTGAAATGACTTTGATTGTACCTTTCTGATAGATGGCTTTTGTGCTTTAAACTTTATCATGGCATTAGGTTAGATTTATTGACTGAACTAAAATCTGCTGACCATGCAACTGCAGGATAGTACTGTGAAATCTTTTAACAAATTCATTTCTGAACATAATCTATTCCTTGACAAAATACAACACAGACAAACAAGCTAATGTTGGCACTGCTTACCATATTCTTCCTTGACAGATATGAGTTAATCTAGTTCTTCTAGTCACAAATAGAGTTACAGTGCATACGTGTGCAAATGCTGCATACTTATGTAAAGAAAAGATCTTGGAAAATTTAAATGACCTGCATGATTTTAAGGGAGTTGCACAATTATGCACAGTGTAGCACAGAGTAATGCATGGATGAGCAAGAATCTTCTTGAGAATGGTTGCATCATATCTTTGCACCCATGAAAAGAATATTTGGAAAAATAGCTTTGATAGCTTCAGGCTTGCTACTATATATTGGTAGACAATTTTGAAGGTCACCATCATGAATCTAAGTTCGTGAATCGTAACATTTTTGCACATTTACTGTCCTAAATGTTACCTCATTCATTCAAACTACAGAAAAGATGTCATTTAGAATAAGAATTACTTTCACAGAAGAGATTGTCTACCAATATAAATAAGCAAGCGTGAAGATATCGAAGCTATCACAGAAGAGATTTCATGAGGTTTAGTCGACTGTGTAGGCACTATACAGAACTTTTCGATCTGTTCTATAGCGTAAAAGATGGAATTTTGAATGCTGCCTGAGCTTGGTGGTTAGTGAAAAGAGCAACATCGAGAAGGACTTGACAATTGTTACCGAGTGTAATGTATGCAGCAGGGTCTTCTGGTGATGATTTTGAAGGGTTTGCTGTTTGACGTAAAACAAATGCACCTATGGAACCAGGATTGTGCTGACTGATCAAAAGGTCCAATGTAAAAAGTAATAGAATCTTAATGCAGGGGGTATACACATCTGTTATACTTTATCTACAGCATAAAGTACTTAATAATGCAACTTTTCCTTAAATAAAACTTATCAGCACATAGCATTCTCACTCGCACCCTCAATTGACTACTCGGACATCGCGAAGATCCTAACAATGTGGTCAACTTCCGGTATTTGAAGTATATAAGTTTTGTGGTTTATCAGAAGTGTCGGTTCATAAGGTACCGGTTAAACAAAGTTTGCTGTACATCATCTGGAAATGGTTAATGATGTCCTGTCAACACACCCAATCAACAAATTGGTGAAAGTGAGGTAGAAGTGTAGGTTGAAGCTGTCAAAGAGACATGTAATGTTAGTGTTGCAGAAATATTGGAGTGACGTCATTTCTCAAAGCCAGGTGATGCTGAAAAAGACTGAAGAAGATGTCAGTGAATGGAGAAAATAAATTGAGCTTCAACTTTTGATAACTGGTCAGATTTGCTGAAAGGCAGACTTGCCACTCTACGCAGGAGGTTATGTGGTTATGCATTCTGCGCTTGCTTTTTGCCTTTTCTGCACGAAAGTAAAATCGGCGAGGTGATATCGGGGATATATTCAATAAAACAACCAGGACTTGTACTAGGGCCCAATCTCCTATGTGTGCTGCATTTCCAGGGACTCATTTAAGGGGTGCTAAGTATTCATTTCAACTACAGCTGTATGGTTTGCTGCATAATTTATTTTATGTGGGTATATCACAATTCACATTTAAAGTGGTTTCTTTCTGATAACCTTCAACATTTCCCATAGCAGAACCCCCTGTATGTATTAGCTGGGAATAAGTTCTCTACTCTGTCTGCCACAACTCTACTTCTGACAGGTCAATATATCTGTTGGGATTCCTACAGTTCTGTGTGGTATGTGATTAGCCTTCTCAGCAGCCTCACATGTAGGGCCTGAGACATTTGCTCACCCTGTGCAAGCATGCAAAGTCATCCTGCAGAATAACGGCTGTTCTGATCAGATCATTGTTCGCTGTATACCATGCAAATTCATTAATGAGCCTGAGGCTGTCAATTTCAATCCAGAGAAGTTCCTAGTTTACCTTGTATAACCTGTCTCAGAATTTGAGCAATAGGTCAATTTAGCTGTTTCACATTGCTACTAAACAGTAGCAAAATGAATGGTACCCACCGTTTAAAAAATGCTGCTATCAAGCCAAAAAGCATTCTACTTCCTACACAAATGAGTAATGTCGTACATGAATTTCAATGTGATGTGATGCCAGATATGTGGGCTATAAATCGCAACAACTGACAAATAAGAAAGGGATGATCACCTTGTTGGGATTGTATTATAGGCCCCTCAATAGTCAGTGGGAAATTGAGAAGCAAATATAAGGAGATCTCAGATATCTGTAAGAATAATAGAGTTGTAATGGTAGGGGATTTTAACTTTCCAAACATGGACTGGGCCTGCCGTCGTGTTAAGGGCTTGGAGGGAGAGAAATTTAAGTGTGTACAAGAAAATGTTCTGATTTGATATGTGTATGTACCTACCAGAGAAGGAACAAACTGTGACCTTCTCTTGGGAAATAAGGCAGAGCAAGTGACTGGGTTGTTTGTGGGGGAGCACTTTGGGGCAAGTGATCATAATTCTATTTGTTTTAAAGTAGTTATGGAAAAGGATAAAACTGATCAAAAATTAAATTTCTAAATTGGAGTAATGGTAATTTTGGCAGTATTATACAGGGACTTTCAAAAGCTGACTGGGAGCAGAAATTTGCAGGTAAAGGGACAGTTGGTAAGCCTTTTAAAAAATGAGATAACAAGAGTTCAGAGACAGTACATTCCTGTTGGTGGGAAGGGCAAGGCTAGTGGATGTAAGGAATGCTGCCTGACCAGAGAAATTGAGATCTGGTCAAGAAAAGGAGGAAGGCACATGTCAGGTAAAGTCAGCTGGGATTGAGTGAATCCCTAGAGGAGTATAAAGGCAGTAGGAGTATACTTAAGAGGGAAATCAGGAGGACAAAATGAGGACATCAGATAGTTTTGGCAAAGAGTCCAAAGAGATTTTAGAGGTACACTAAGGGCAAACGAGTATGTAGGACCTTAAAGATCAACATAGTCGTCTATATGTGGAACGATAGATGGGTGAGACACTAAACAAATATTTTGCTCAGCTTTCACTGCAGAGAAGGACTTGAAAGCTAGGTGACTTGGGGAAATAAATAATGACATCTTGAAAAGTGTCCATATTTATAGAAAAGAAAGTGCTGAGGTCACAAACGCATAAAGGTAGATGAATGCCCAGGACCTGATCATGTATTTCCCAGAACTTTATGGATAGCCAGGGAAGAGATTGCTGCACCTTTACTGAGCTATTTGTATTATCGACAGTCATGGGTGAGTTGCTGGAAGACTGGAGGTTAGCCAATATGGTACTATGATTTAAGAAAAGGGGTAAGGAAAAGCCAGGGAACTATTGACCAGTGAGCCTGATGTTAGTATTGGGTAAATTGTTAGAGGGGAGTCTGAGGGACAATTTGTATATGCATTTGGAAAGGCAAGGACTGATCAGGGATAGTCATCGTGGCTTTGTACATGAGAAATCATGCCTGACTAACTTGATTGAGTATTTTGAAGAAATGACAAAGAAGACTGAAGAAGGCAGAGTGGTAGACGTTGTCTATATTGACTTAAACAAAGTGTTTGACAAGGTTCCGCATGGTAGACTGGTTAGCAAGATTACAAAATGTGGGATCTGGGGGAGGTAGCCAATTGGGTACAAAATTGGCTTGAAGATGGGAGACAGAGTGTGGTGGTAGAGGGTTACTTTTCAGACTGGAGGCCTGTGACCAGTGGTGTGCCACAAGGATCGGTGCTGTGTCTACTGCTTTTCATCATTTATTTAAATGATTTAGATGTGAATATAGGAAGTTTGGTTAGTAAGTTTGCAGATGACACCAAAATAAGTAGTGTGGTGGACAGTGGAGAAGATTCTGTCAGCGTACAACGGGACTTTGATCAGATGTGCCAATGAGCTGAGGAGTGGCTGATGGAGTTTAATTTAAATAAAATGTGAGATGTTGCATTTTGATTGGGCAAACCAGGGCAAGACTTGTACAGTTAATGGTCTGGCCCTAGGGGTGGAGGTGCATAGTTCCTTGAAAGTTGAATTGTAGGTAGACAGGGTGGGGAAGGCGGCATCTGCACACTTGCCTTCATTGGTCAGAACATTGAGTATAGGAGTTGGGATATCGTGTTGCAGCTGTACAGGACATTGAGGCCACTTTAAGAATACTACGTACAATTCTGGTTGCCCTCCTATAAGAAGGATGTTGTTAAACTTGACAGGGTACAGAAAAGATTTACAAGGATGTTGTCGGGACTGAAGTGTTTAAGTTGTAGGGAGAGAATCTGAATAGGTTGTGACGTTTTTCCCTTAAACATCAGAGGCTGAGGGGTGACCTTATAGAAGTTTATAAAATCACAAGGGACACGGATAGAGTGAATAGCCAAGGTGTTTTTCCTAGGGTCGGGAGTCCAAACCTCGAGGCCAGAGGTTGAGGGTGGGAGGGGAAAGATTTGAAAAGGACCTCTGGAGTAATTTTTTCACAATGTGGTGCATGTAAATGGAACGAGCTGCCAGATGACGTGATGGAGGTGGATACAATTACAACATTTAAAGGGCTATGGTATATGAATAGGAAGGGTTTAGCAGGATATGGGCCAAATGCTGGCAAATAGGACTAGGTAAGATTGGGTTGCCTGGTCAGCGTGGATGAATTGGACTGAAGGGTCTGTTTCCATGCTATAATGACTGTATGATTTCCAGCCTGTATGACATCAGTCTCTCTATTCACAGTCAACTTTGTTCCCGTTGGAACCACCAAATGTTATTAGTGTTTGAAAAACAGTAACTGATCTGAGCTAGGAAACTTAGCATGTCATTGCTTTTCGTCTTAATCGAGCAGTGCCATGACATTGTCACCCACGTGATTAATCATCAAAACCCTGTTTTAAGAAGAAGCCTTTTTCTGCTTTGGACCTTCCTTGGCAGTGGGCCCATATTTCATTTGACTTCTGATCAACTAGCATCATCTGGTGTAGTTAACATAATTCATAGCTTTCAGCAGGCTGCCAGAGAAAAGCAGTAGTTGGCGCCCAGGGTAACAGTTCTTCTTTCATTTGATGGGTGTTATATAAACGGTAGAATGAGGAGCACTCCACTCAGTTCAACTAGTCTGTGTTGACGTTTACCCTTCACGGGCGCAAGTAGTTTGAGTCAGGTTGCTGCCTTATTTCTCAAGGTTTGTAAACTCAAAAGCTAAAGGAACTGATATTAACGATAGCAGCATGATAACAAGTTTGGCCCAGATTGTAGTTAGCTTATCAGAGCTTGATAAGTTGTTTACAGAAATTGTTGCTCAGAGTGTCAGTATTTATTTCCATGATTGATATGATGGTAATAGATGAATTAGTTGTCAGGTGTTTATCTGGAAATAGAGGTTAGACAGCCTTTTTAGGGGAATACAAAAGTAGGACAAATGTTAAAATTTACATTAGTGTTTGAGTTGTAGATATTTTGAGAACAGATACCTACTTTGTAGCGATTAATAGAGGTTCTCTCTGGCAAGAAAATGAGCTTGTCTCTTAATTTAAGTTCCCTAATCTTGTTGTTTGGCTTTCTTTCTTACCATGTTTTCTATTTAGTATGTTGTCCTTTTTCAGATAAACAAAGTTGAATATCTTTCCATCTTGGTCACATTGGGATCATTCGAGTTTTGCATTAAGTATATTGTAACTGAGTTTGATACATTTATTAATTTTATCTTGCTGTGTTATATGTTACCTTTCTATGTAAAGTCTGCTTGTAGTTGCTCTTGATTATTTACTGTGTAGTGATTTAAAATATTCACCCAAATATCAATAGCAATGTCTTCTAAGATATTTCTCCTTTTATTTAACTTGTTGCAGATGACTCCACTTGAAATTTTAATTGACATTATTGTACGTATTTCTGCATTTACTGCTGTTTTTGTACAAAGTACTACTGGGATTCAAGCTACTAGCAGCAGTTAATGATTTTTCAAAGAGCATCAGAGGAGCAGGAAGGCTGACGTTTTGGGCCTAGACCCTTCTTCAGAAATGGGGGAGGGGAAGGGGATTCTGAAATAAATGGGGAGAGAGGGGGAGGCGGATAGAAGATGGATAGGTGGAGAGGAGACAGACAGGTCAAAGAGGCGGGGATGGAGCCAGTAAAGGTGAGTGTAGGTGGGGAGTTAGGGAGGAGATAGGTCAGTCCAGGGAGGACGGACAGGTCAAGGGGGTGGGATGAAGTTAGTAGGTAGGAGATGGGGGTGGGGCTTGAGGTGGGAGGAGGGGATAGGTGGGAAGAAGGACAGGTTAGTGAGGCTGGGACGAGCTGGGCTGATTTTGGGATGGGGTAGGGGAAGGGGAGATTTTGAAGCTTGTGAAGCTTCAAACCATCCACAACCTCATCACCTCAGGTGACCTCCCGCCCACAGCCTCCAACCTCATCGTTCCCCAACCCCGCACCGCCCGCTTCTATCTCCTTCCCAAAATCCACAAACCTGACTGCCC
>NC_063351.1:11574629-11577473 GCF_021869965.1 Rhincodon typus
AGTTTGGGGACCAATGTCACGCTGAACATAAACTACTCTTCCAACATTTTAAAAAAACTACTGAAGTCAAAAATATTAAGAGGCATGAGTGACAGAAGCAATGTGAAACAAAGAGTCAAAGTTTGCTTTGATAAAACTGCTAAGTCACTGCCAGAGGAAAGCACAAGAAAACCAATCACAGTGCAAATGTACAACACTCAACAAAAGTCAGCCCACATGACAACTTGGGACTTGTGTGGAGTAGTTGTTGTTAACTATGTCCAATCAAAGTGACAAGCGATCACAGCCACAGACTCCACATATAAGAGAAACTGCACTTTCGCTGCAACCAGCAGATTAGAAAGGAGTGACCTTATCACCTGCACAGAGTACAGAATGACCATTAGATTCAGAATTCCATAGTTCGCCGACAATAGAAATGGATCAACAGGGACACTTACCACATCAATGACACTGCTGAGAGAATAACACTCACTGGAGAAGGAATGAATAGATATCAGAGGAACAATCAATGACAACGTGCATATGTACCTTCAGGAGACCAACACTATTTAAAGGCTACGTATGCAATGCATGTGAGGAAACTGATGCAAGTTGAACTGACTACAGTGAGCACACTTTGGTGGATGAATGACAATTTTCTTGGTCATCATGGACATTGGTAACTTGAGCAACTTTAAGAAGCAAATGATAATGCATGCAATTTTTGTAAGTTTTTCTGAAGAAAGAGGGTGTGCTTAGAGAAATGCAATTGCACTCAGTACTGGCTGGCCTGCATTCATCATTTGAACTCTGCCTTCACTAAGTATCTTTGTGTGCTGTCTGAGAGAGCCATTAAACATATGTTATTGGAAGATACTCCTGTTTCTTATGGTCTAAATTATTTTGGGAGAATCTAAATAAGTGGGAATATTATATAGTTCAGAGAGCACTGTTTAGCAGATTCTTTAGTTTACGATAGTTGGTCAATGGACCCCTGGATGAGGGAAGGCAAATTTCAGCCAGGCATACCTGTTTTGATCATGAAACACTAACCCTACTAGGAATTTACATACCAGAAGTACGAGGTCAGGTTCAGCTTTAATGCCCTCCACAGTCTGATGAACTGGCAAGAAAATCAGTGAACCCAAAGTGTTTACAGTGTAGAAGGTAACTCTTTGCCTCAACTCTGTGGAACTCCTTCAGTTTAAGTAACCCATAATTAGTTTCTTTACTCTGACTTCTTTCCCAGCAGTGAACATCTTCCACCTTCCTCTGTTTCAATCATTTATTCAATGATTTCTACCTTAATTACAGCAAAGCACTCCAATCTCCAATCCAATAATATCCAAGAACATTTCTTTTAACCTCTCCCTCTGAATAACAATTTTAATTTGAAGCCAACTCATTAAGGACTGTGTGATTGAAGTACATATTATTTATCTATTCATCCTGTCCTTTATATCATGAGAAACTTCTAACAAAACCTTCTTAGCTCCAATGGAATCCTGCAAGAAAACTGAAGACAAGATAACTGCGTAAAACAAGTGCGACATCAGAATTTCTGGAATATAAATTTTTCCTTCATCTTATAAAGCTTACACAAGATATCTCACAACACCACATACTAACTTTTCACATACTTTTGAGAAGGTTTCAAAATGGTGCATTTCCACAGGAAGTAGAAATGAGTACTGAAACTAAAAAAAATCTATTTACGCTTTCATACTGAGCAAACTTGTTGCTAAATTTAGCGTGAAAATAAATTTCCAACTTACAATGTTCATAAAAGCTTCAGGGTCCACCTTCAACCGATGTTGGGTCACCAAAATTTTTTTACACACACTCTCATCTTGCAGTAGGAATAGCAGTGCAAAAAACAGAAGGCTCATCTTTGATCTGCAAAAAAGTACACAAAATGGACTGTTATTTATGAAAACCTAGAAAACAATTTGCATTGTGGTTACACAATGAGCAGATGAAAGTGAAGCCACTCAGGAAAATAACCAATGGTCAACACTGCAGGGGACCAGTTGTAACTAAAGAACAGGTTTATACTATAAAGTGCAAAATTAGGCCAGATAAAACTCTAAAACCTTCATTAATTCACTATCTGATGGGGTGGTGAAAACAGATTCAGCCATGACTCCAAAGGGGAATCGGATATATGTTTGCCACAGAAAAAAATGCAGGGCTACAGTAAAGAGCAAGGTGGAAGGAGTAGTAATTGGAAGAATCTTTCAAACAGCCAACACAGGAAAAATTGGCTGAATGGCCTCATTCTATGGTGTATGACTATGACAATACGCAACATTTACTTTTCCAATTCGCTAATAGTTAAAACCACTATACTAACACTGAATGATCTTTGAGATTTCTTCTATCAGGCAAGACAAGATAAACTCACTATGGACAATGACAAAGACATTAACCCTGCAGCAGGTTACAACTGCAGAATCAATGCAACCATCTTTTAAACTTTGATGTAAAAATAATGCTGATTTTCCTGAAATATACTGTACAAAATAACTGTAAACATTAAAAAAGCTTTGAAAAATCATTTCAGAGATAATAGGAACTGCAGATGCTGGAGAATCTGAGATAACAAGGTGTACAGCTGGATGAACACAGCAGGCCAAGCAGCATCAGAGGAGCAGGAAGGCTGACGTTTCGGGCCTAGACCCTTCTTCAGAAATGGGGGAAGGGAAGGGGATTCTGAAATAAATAGGGAGAGAGGGGGAGGTGGATAGAAGATGGATAGAGGAGAAGATAGGTGGAGAGGAGACAGACAGGTCAAAGAGGCGGGGATGGAGCCAGGAAAGGTGAGTGTAGGTGGGGAGTTAGGGAAGAGATAGGTCAGTCCAG
>NC_063351.1:11577973-11620052 GCF_021869965.1 Rhincodon typus
ACTGTGATTCGCAACAGTGTTGCCATGGAGAATGCACTGGTAGATGATGACTGACAGTTAAGTGCTGAGATTTGTTTATGTTTTAACTAAGCAGATTGACTCTGACCGAATTACCCCGAGGACTGAATCATAATAGCTCTTACCTATTGTGTTAAGGTGAAGCAGGCCCAATATGTATATATTTTTTGTTTCTGTACAGGGCTTTGTGCATTAATATGTGCGTAGACTTCAATCTGGGCAAGTGCGCAACATTGTCAATCCAACTATCATTCTTAAATTGTTTGTCAATGTATTTCTTAGCACACTTACGATTGTTTAGTTGCAAAATCATAAGTAATGTTGAACAGCTTGTTTTGAGATTTGTCAGCCTGGGCTGGTTGAGCACATTTGGTCCCTTCACTTCTGTGAACAATCAAAGTGACATGCTATTTGATTTGATTCATCATTCTTTGGGAAATATAGATATGTAGCTAGTATCATATTGCCACTCATTCATCTGCCACATTACTCATTTGGGTGATAGGCAGAATTTTTTTGTTTTAGCTTGACAGCAGCAACTTTTATTGGCAAACATCACTTGTGTTGCTGCTGTGAACTTCACGATTTGCTCAACCTTTCTTGAGATATATTATCCTTCCAGGGTAATCTGAGGTAGAGTGGGCACTATTCAAGATTGAAACTGATAGTCTTAGACCCATTGTGAGTTTGTACAATATAAGCCAGAAATAATCAGATTAAGGTAGCCATTACCTTGCAGGATGGCTTTGAAGTGCCTTATTTCAGCATCAAACTTTCATGGTGAGCAAATAACCCAGGCCCTAGTTAAAAATGTAGAAATCCCAACTAGTGAATTACTGAAAGTAGGCTTCCAGTAGGCAGTAGTGGAGAAACTCCTCACAAATTTCTCAACTGGGACATTGAGGAAAGAGGACTTCATTTGACTGCTTCATTTCAAAGATGGATCTGAGTGCAGGGTGAAGCCTGGGAATGTAAGTGCAAGTTTTCTGGTAGCTACTAACTCGTGAATGGGCAAAAGGCCTCCACTTTCAGTCCTGGAAAGAACCAACTCATTGGTAGTTAGAAAGTAAATGGGGAAGACTAGAGTTCACAAGCACCAATGAAGAAAAAGAGTTCAAGTATCTGAAAGCAGTGAGGAACATCCAGAAATCCCTGTTACTGATGAGATACTGTGATTGTGGCCTTGAGCCATAAGACCACAACTTGGATTTTGATGTAGAATCTAGCGTTTATGTTTACATTAGTTCTGGAACAGTTGATGCCACCATAGTGATGTTAGTTCAGACCCATGCACTAGTTATTAGTTCTGACCATCAAAATTTGAGCAGTTTAATGAGCAACAGTAGATGGATTGAATTTTAAAAAAAAAGCAAAAGAACTGCAGAAGCTGGAAATCAGAAACATGAAATAGAAACTGCTGGAAAAGCTCAGCAGGCCTGGCAGCATCTATGGAGAGAATCAGAGTTAATGTTTTGGGTCCAGTGCTGAGATTTTCCAGCAATTTCTGTTTTTGTTAGATGATCTGACTCTGGAACCCACTCTGAAAGGGAAATTAATTATGTTACATTTCTACTTTCTGGGACGGAGGCCAGCAGAGTGTAGAACTAATGTATTTATTGTTACTCAAAGGGTATTGTACCTCCAGCTGCCAATGAAGAAGTGAAGGAACTCTTTGTCTTTGAAAACAAGCTGGACTTGGCATGTGCTGCTGCTCAGGTTCTGCCCACACTGCAGATAACAAAGGTAACTTTTCTTTATTCCACCCTTAACATTCTTCTCTTACCTAACAATACAATTAAACAAAAAGCACATTGCTAATTTTTACACAGTTGTACATTACAACATAGAACAGTATAGCACAGGAGCAGGCCCTTTGGCCCACCATGTCTGTGCTGACAATGGTGCCATTCCAAACCAATGCATGGCCAAAATGAAAAGCATTTTGCACACGCACAAAAGAATTGAACATTTTACTGATGTCTGATTCCTGCAGGGTACTTAATATTTTGCAAACAGGAAGGAACCATATTTCTATCAATTCTTTCCCATCTGACTATATCTGTAACTATAACTATGTGGTGTTGTTGCTGTGTGCCAATTTGAAGCATTTTGAAAGGCCTAAGATTTTGGTTACCATTATTACATGGACAAGTGTCGGACTATTACAGACCAAAGCAATGAAGTTTAAGATAGGTATTTTGTCGAAAACAAAAAGGCTTCAGCTTTGTGAAGAATATTGTTATACCTCAGTCATCCAATACTGAAACAGGAGACAGTTTGCCTTCCACAACTGTTTACTTGCATTTCATTCCAGTCTCCAGTCTACTGTCTCCCGTTTTTGAACTACCTCCCATTACTAGAGAAAATCAGCCCTTTTTGAAAAACTCACAGCTGACTTAACCAATTAACTGATGAAACAAACAACTACTAACAAGCAAAATAGTAGTTAACTATTCATGTAACCAAATCAAAGTAGGCCCCTTTATCCAACAGATAATTACTTCAAAGTTAGTAGACACGTTCATTAGCAGAATTTGCAATAAACTCTTCAACCCCGTATCTATATCCTGTTATTTCTATTTAGAAATTGAGAAAACTCATTGAATGAGTTAGTGTCATAGAGCAAGTGAAATTTGGGCAAAGTGCACATTATCATCCACCAGAAAACATTGAAAAGGGAAACAGGAGACATAACATTATTCAAACAAAAGTTAATGGATTTCAAACTTTAAAACTTCATTCAGGTATTCTGGCAGGTTCTGGTACTAAATCTACCTCTGAATGCATATGAGTAGAAGAAATTGGAATCATTACATTAAGATATGTTGTAAATGCAGTGAGCTAATTGCACATTGATTCACTCAATGGTTTGTTCTGTCTACAGTTGGATCTCCAGTGGGTGCAAGTCTTGTCTGAAGGTTGGGCCACTCCCTTATCTGGCTTCATGAGAGAAAGAGAATTCCTGCAGGTTCTGCACTTTGGGACTCTCTTGGATGGTAAGAATTGCTGAACGCTGCTGCAACTACAAGTATACTGCTACAGTCAGTTTCCATACTATTTGAAGTTTTCTCAGGGTTCTGTTCCATTTTTATTTACCAATGTGAAAAGGCTATTGAAAGAAAAAGCAAGCGGGGCTATAGATCAGCAGTCAAGCTCACAGATTTTATTGCACAATGGTCTTTGCAAGAAGCAGAGTGTCTGATCAGTTGGTCTCTGCATTATCAGTTCTTGAAGCAAAGAATTAGCAGGTGTTTAATAAGCCACTGTTGCAAAGATGAAGACACTTGCTGTTGGAGAATTTAACTGCTTGAATCAAGACTATTGAGCAATCCGAAAACTGAAAGCAGATATGTGTTGGTTTTGATTTAACCTATGATGCCTCTCAAGGGATCGTGCCATAACGGCTTTAACTTTCATTTCCATAAATGATTTTCACAAAGGCACAAGAGGAATGACATTGCAGAGTGCTGAGATGGCATCAATTTGGGGATGGTGGCAAACTATGAGAAAGAAAATCAGAACAAATTGCTCAGTGGAGTTGGGAGCTAGGTAATAAATGCATAAAGATGCGCAGATGGTGAAAAAAAGACATCCTAAATGGTAAAAGAAAGAAGGATGTATATAGCATCTTTCATGGCCTCAGGACATCCTAAGGCCTTTCATTGATGATGAAGAAATTTAAAAATGTAATTGTCTACATAACAACAGCAATGTGCCAGTCAATTTGCACACAGCAATGTTGCACAAACAGTAAAGGGAAAATATCTTTAATGATGTTGGTTGAGCCGTTAATATAGGCCAGGACAATGAGGTAACTCTATTACTCTCTGCTGAAATATTGCCATCGGACCATTTACAATCATCCAGGAGGGAGATGAAACTATGGTTTAACACCTCATCCATTGCTTGGATGAAGAAAATGAATGTATTACAGCCAAGTTTGCAGATGACGCAAAAAGTTAGGAATGCGAGAGCTGAGGAGGAAACCATCTGTAGACGGATATAGACAGGTTAAGGGAGTGGGCAAAAACTTGCCAGCAGGAATGCAATGTGGGAAAGCATGGGGCTATGCACTTTGGCAGGAAGAATAGAGGAGCTGAATATTGTTTAAATAGAGAGAGACTGCAGAAAGCTATAGGACAGAGGGATTTGGGATTCCCCATGCATGTCACAGAAAGTTAGTATACAATTTCATTGGTTAATAGGGAAAGCACGTGGACTGTTGGCCTTTGGCCTTTGTTTCAAAGGCAATAGATTGTAAAAATAGAGAAGTCTTTCTAAATCTGTACAAGACACTAGTTAAACCACTGCTGGAATATGGTGATCAGTTTTGGTCCCTTTACCTACGGAAAAATATATCAGCTATGGAAGCAGTCTATAGAAGGTTTACCAGGATGGCCCCAAGTATAGATGTACTGCCTTATAAAGCAAGGTTGAATAAGTTAGCCATGCACTCAATGGAATTTAGAAGAATGAGAATGAATCTCATTGAAAAATACAAGCATCTTGGGGTCTTAACAGGGTAGATGCAGATAGTTTGTTTCCACTTGTTACAGAGTCTAAGACCAGAGGGCATAATATCAGAATAAGAGGTCGCACTTTTAAGAGAGAGAGAAAGAAATATTTCTTTACTGAAGGTTGTCAATCTCTGTAATTCTCTCGTGCAGAGGATGTGGAGGCTAAGTCATTAAGTATATTTAAGCCTGAAATAGATGGATTTTTAATCAGTATCAAGGGTTACAGGGAAAAGACAGGAAAGTAGACACAAGGATTATCAGATCAGCCAATAGGCTTGCGCACTCATGCTGATACGTCAACTTTGCCTCTACTCAGTCTCTCTATGATTTGATGCCTTCCGAAATGTATCTGCTTCATACTGATTAGTCAAAAGTCTCAGACTTCCATGAGTCAGCAAGTGTGCTTGATCTCTTAGTGATGTTTTGAAGACATCTGTAAAGCATTTCCCTGTCCTTCTAGGTGTCTCCTGCTGTGACCAAGTTCCAAGTGGAACAGAGATAGTAGGAACTGCAGATGCTGGAGAATCTGAGATAACAAGGTGCAGAGCTGGATGAACACAGCAGGCCAAGCAGCATCAGAGGAGCAGGAAGGCTGACGTTTCGGGCCTAGACCCTTCTTCAGAAATGGGTCTTAAAATGAAGAAGGTCTTAAAATGAAAAAATGAAGAATTAAAATGAAGAAGGGTCTAGGCCCGAAACGTCAGCCTTCCTGCTCCTCTGATGCTGCTTGGCCTGCTGTGTTCATTCAGCTCTACATCTTGTTATTCCAAGTGGAGCAGTTGTCTGGTGTTGGGCCAATGAATGACATCTGCCCAGTGGAGCTGGTTTTGAGTGATTAGTGACTCAGTGCATGACAAGTTAGCTCAGGAGAGGACAAAGGGGAAGGTCAGAAGATTTGGGAACACATAGGGAAATCACTGGGGCTTCCTCCAGACATCCGCTTCTCTGCTCTTCCCACATCCCAACCAAGCACATGCACAAATTCCAATGGCCTTCTTCAGTTGTGTGACTACCTGACCTTCTGATTAGAAACTGGCTGGAAGTTAAAACATAACTTAGAGTATCACAAGAACCACTCAATCCTTTTCTTTCTGTTTTAATTAGTACTGAAGGATGGTTGTGGAAAATACCATATGATTAAGAAAATAAGTAGGGTTCAATTGAAATTCAATCATTTGAAGTTTCAATATCAAACTTATTTTGTTTAACTGAGGCTGGATATTGACAGTTCTAACACAAATGTAATTCTTTCTGAAAGTGAATACGTCCTTCTGTCTCTCCACACAATGAGAAGAATCTCCAGCTAATTTTGTGAGTCGAAGACTCCTTCTGTTATTGTGAAGCTTGAAAACAGTTTACCATAATAAGTTCAACCAAAACAATTCTCAACATTCCTGAGACTTTCCTCAGTCATTATTTCTAACTTTTTAAAGATGACTTTTTTGTACGTATAAACCTGTTGTTATAGTGAAATATAAAGTCATTTTTAGAATCAGAGATAAGTTTAAAAAAGCCAGTCTGCAAGAACAAGCCATTATACACAATTGTGAAAGAGAGTACAGAACTGCAAATTGTGTACGTGAAAAACTAGTCTTTCAGAAATAAGTAAGCTGGGATGTGGGTTGAACCAGAAGCAACAGTTCACCATTGGGCAAAACATGCTTTTGAAAAGCTGGCAATTAAAAAATTCAAAATAAAGAATTCCAAATAAAATATTGGAAAAACACAATGACGTGGATATGTTAGTTGAAACATAAATTGCAGGGGAGAGATGATAAGGATCAGTAACAACTGCAAACAGCTAGCACTAATTTGGTCAGATTGGAATTTAAAAAGTACCAAAAGGGACAAACCAATCATATTTTCATGTGGTTTTGTTATGTGCTAATTTGGCTGCCACATTTGCCAACTAAATAACAACATGTTTCAAATGTAATTAATTAGTTTTGATGTGCTTTTGGGTGGTCAATGAATCATATTTTATGACTTCCCGGCCCCTTCTTCTTTGAGCCAATCTTATATGGGTCACATATTTCACAAAGTTACCAACATACTGCTGCCAGCTGTCGAGACAATAACAAATCTTTTTGAAATCAAAAGCTTTTCCCTTCAAGAAATAGTGAAGACATCTTCATAAAATTATTATTTAAGAGGAGACATTTCTTGCACAAAAATTAAATAAAGAACTGCGTATGCTGAAGATTTGAAACAAAAAGTGATGCAGAAACTCAGCAGGTCTGGCAGCATATGCTGAGGGAAAACAGAGTTAACATTTCGAGTCTAGTGATCCTTCTTCAGAACTGATTACAGCTAGAAAAAGGTGGTGCTTTTTTTTAAATATATTCATTAATGGCATCGGTGGCTAGGCAGCATTTATTGCCCAGAAGGCAGTTCAGAGTCATTGCTGTGGGTCTGGAGTCACATGTAGGCCAGACCAGGTAAGGATGGCAGTTTCCCTCCCTAAAGGACATTAGTGAATCAGATGGGTTTTTTTCCAACAATCAGCAATGGATTCATAGTCATTATTAGATTCTTAATTCCAGATATTTTATTGAATTCAAAATACACCTTCTGCCATGGTGGGATTTGAACCCAGGTCCCCAGCACATTGTCTGGGTCTCTGGATTAACAGTCCAGCAATAATATCACTAGGCTATTGCCTCCCTATATGCTGATGACAGGTGATGGGTGGGGGTGGGGGAAGGCGTGGGTAAGGGACTGAGTGGATAGGTGGAGAAGGACTCTTGAGAGAGACAAAAAAAGTTAGGCAGACAAAGGGTAGTTGACATAAAGCTGATCATGGGGACAATGAATGGGTGAAATGGTTGGGCTGTGCTGAAAACAGCCCATGTCACGACCGGACCTGGGATGTGGGGTGGGCAAAGGACATGAAAGGTGGTGTTCAGGTTCTAAAATTATTGAATGCAGTATTGAGTCCTGAAGGCTACAGTTCCTAAGTGGAAAATGAGAGGCTGTTCTTCCAGTTTGCACTGAGCCTCACTGGAACACTGCAGCAAGCCCGAGATGGAAATGTTGGCCAGATTGATCTTAGTAGGATAATAGGTCAGCACAACATCGTGGGCCAAAGGGCCTGTACTGTGCTGTACCGTTCTATGTTCTATGATTCACAGCGGTGTATTGAAGTGGCAGGCAATTGGAAACTTGTAGGATCGAAACTTCAAGCCCTGGATGACTAGTCTAGTGCCTTCCCTCTATGGCAACATCTCCGAATGCAGTCATTGCCACTGTAAAGTAGCAGGTGGGCCTGTCGTATGGATTTATGACTGAGAACCTGAACAGGCACGTCAGAGTGCATTAAGGATCAGCTATGTCATTTTGGATAACCACAATATGTAAGCTCGAATGGACAGGACATCAGTGAACAGATTGAGTTCTAAACAACAAAAATAATTTCTCCCTTCCAGATCCCCTTCATCAGGGAGGGAGAAATTGGGAGTAGTGACCCAACCGTTGGCTGTGAAAGTGATATTGAGACTTCTGTTTTTCAATAGGTGCGGGTTTCAAAAGGGTCTAGAGACTGAATTCCAGACAGCAAAGTTTAACTCTGCTTGCCAGCTTTTCCAAAGACAGTAAATCAATTTGCTGGCTATGATTGAATGTACGACAAGCGATTTCATCACAGAAGCTGCTGTCTCCAACAATCCCGCACAGTCAAATAGGCATTGAAAATGGCTAACAAAGACACATGATTCAGTTTTTAACATCTCTATAATTATTCTTCCAGGCAGCTTATACCATAAGAAATAGGAACAGGGATAGGCCATTCAGCCCCTCAAGTCTGCTCCATCATTCAGTAGGATCATTGCTGATCTGATATTCCTCATGTTCCCATTACTGCCCTTTTCACATACCCCCCTACTCCCTGCCTGATCACAAATCTATCTCCCTCAAAGTGAGGCAGGGATGCTGTTTTACATCCAGGTCGGCTCAGAGTGAGTGAGTGCTCTGGCATTGAGTGAAGACCCTGGAGACGCAGCCTGGTCCAATCCATGAGCTGGGGTCTGTGTCCCTGAGCACACAGTGTCCTTGCTGCAGCGTTGCACTGAGAGTTGTTGGTACAGCACTGAAATGCACAAGCTGTCTGTAAGTGGGTCAGAGATGTGTCATGAGGGTTCTTTAAAGCTGGCATATGTCAGGTGCCTGTGTCCATGGAAGTGGGATGCATGTGGCTGGTGCCCATGTTGGTGCCCCATTTCCAACATGATGGTTGTTCAGAGCAAGCAGTGAACTGAGTCTGCCAGTTACCTGCACTAGTTTCCTTCTCAAGTCGTCCCAGCATTGAGTTGTTTGGCAAGTTTGGTCAGATGGGAGACTGGATATTTAATAGGTAAGTTGTCATAACAAGATGCTTAACAAGTTGTAATGACTATCAATTGACATCCCACCCCTCCCTTGTGAAAATTGTACCAAATTACTTGAGAAAAGAATAAAAGATACAACAAGATGATCTTGACATCAAGATGCTTCTCACTGCACTTGTCATTGGGCTCTGCCATATGTTTGTCATCACTCAGATCATGTAAGATTTCACCTTAGATACCTGCACCCTATGGTCTTCAGTAGATCAAGAGGACACTGATATCCTCCCAACGGCAATCAGGGATATCCAAAAAATACTGGTCAGCAATGGTCACATCCAATGAGTTAATGGGAAAAAAAGATTTAATTATTGATTCCCCGCAATCCCCAAAGCAATCTGATTGTAAGCAATCAGTGTAGAGGCAAGAACTTAAAAAAAGTAATGTCACCATTGTCCTGCTCCGTCATTAGAGAGAGAGAGACGATTAATCGTAGTTTAACCCGACGGTCACCCAGGTAAGAGGAGAGATTGAAAAGGAAAATCCTTCATGGTAACATTAGCCAGTGTGGGAATTGAACCTGCGCTGTTAGTATCATTCTACATAGCGAGCCAACTGACCTAACGAAACAGTATAGCTGTTAAATGTGCCATCAGATCATTTATGATGTGTGAAATTGGGAAAAGTTGCAAAGGCACAATTTGAACATTGTCACAATTTGACATAACACAAGATGAAAGGGAGACTGCTTCATATACAGTTTTATGGTTGTCCAATGTGCCAACACATCAAGTGGGCAACAAAAACAGTCTTGAGAGTAATGTTGATTTACCAAAGAATATTGAATAAATATTTAAAATGCAGTCAAGTTCCAACAAAAAAGTCAGAAGATTGTTTGTGTATTTAAATGAGGTCCCCACGTTGTTGTCTGGAGATTCGCCTGCTCACTGATTAAAATGACAGTTTGCTGCAAGGCTGTAGGAACCAGTGGGATACATTATCCGCTAATGCTTTCTGCTAGTTGAGGTGGGAATCTCTCCCAGACGTAACATCACAGTGGACCTCACTGTTTCCCAACTGCATGACTCCCACCAGATTTAACATCTGGCCTCCTGTGGCTGAAAATCAACTGTACCATTGCATTAGAACAGATAATATTCATTACCAATTAATCGAGAGTAAATGATGCATAATTGGTTTTAGGCACACAGGAAGCGGCTAAGAAATAGCTGGAGTGGACAAAATAATAGGAATGCAGTATATATTTAACAAGTCATTTCGCATGATGCCTGACTGTTGGACTCTTGAGGATGCAAGTATAAGGACATGTTACACAATCAGGTTGGTATTCCCTGGAGTATGGAAGTATGGGAGTGACCAGATCAAAGTGTTTACAAGTTTTTTGATAGGGCAGATTGAGCGAAGCTATCTCCTCTGTCAAGGCTATCACAAACAAAGGGGTTTTAGTCTTAAAATTAGACCAAGGACACTTTGGACGTAAATTGGGAGGTGCTTTTTCACACAGAAGTACTATTTCAGAAATTTCATCCCCAGCAGCCAGTAAACTGTGGAGTTTAGGTGATTGGGTAAGTCTATTGAGCAGAATGGAGCAACAGCAGGTAAATAGGGCTGAGAGACAGATTAGCTGTCAGGTAATTGCATGACAGAGGAGGCTTGAGGGATAATGACATTTCTGTATCACTAATATAGTGATAGTTGGAGCTGTTATTTTGCAGTAAAGGATTCTGTCCTGAGGAGTAACTGAGCATGTTGTCCCCAGGTGGAATTATCAATCTGACTATTCCAATCGTCCTGCCAGTCAGCACAGAAGACAAGGAGCGCTTGGCATGCTGCTCAGCCTTTGCCCTTGTCTACTCAGGACGGAGAGTGGCCATACTTCAAAACCCAGAATTTTATCCACACAGGAAAGAGGAACGCTGTGCACGACAATGGGGAACAACCTGCGAGAAACACCCCTACATTAAGGTACATAATGCTGGCTACCTGTGTCATTGATTGCTCAGTCTCTACCCGATTTGGTTAGCACAAAGGGAACAAGCTAGCAATCCTTAACTTCAACGTGACACTGAATTTCTAACCTCGCCACTGATCCTAACTCCACACTCAGCCCTCTCTTGTACAGAGCTCTGATCCCTAAACCTCATGCTAACCCATAACATCACTCTGACCCCGAACTTAAAAAACAGAAACTTGCATCTTCACAGTACCCTTAATATTGCTTCTGCGGAGTGCCTTGGGATATTTTATAATGTCATAAATTGGCACCAATTCACATCAGGGGATTGCAACACATGACCAGAAGCTCGCTGAAGTAAGTTTTATGGAAAGATACAGAGAATTGTAGTTTTTGCATGGCTGCCAATAGTGGAGCTACTAAAATTGGGGGTGCTCAAGTGGCTGGAACTGAAGGCACGTATAGATTTTAGAGGTTACAGAGATAGGGAGGAGTAAAACCATGCTTTGGAAGGACACCTCAAGGTCAAGTACATCACAAAGAGAGGGATGGAGTCCCCTAACCTCTCACTGTGACCCCTGCCCACAGGCCCATAACTTCACACTGATCCTAAACCTCATGCGAACCCTAAAAACCTGACCTCTCACTGACCCTAAACTCCCGGATTCTCACTGTGCCCACGCTCTCACCCTCACCCTCACACTGCCCCCTAATCTTCACACTGCACTGTAACCCTTATGCTGACCCTTAGCTGCCTCTGTACTAGTTATGAAATGTCCTGAATCATAAAAGTTTAGTGATTTTGAGTGAGCTGGTGTTACAGAAAATGTTTGGTACCTTTCTCCTTCAGCTATGCTCACTTCTAAGGCAATTTCTGGCTGATGGTTTTTGATTTCGATATTATAGAAGTGTTTTGGGGGGCATCTGACGTGCAGGCTCCTTGGACACTGAGAGTTTAGCTTCATTGGAAAAGAGCAAGTGAATGAATTCCAGGCTCCAACCCTCATGGATCTGACCCTAGTGTCTGCCCGAATGCAAGCTCATTCAGTTGGACAACGCTGCAAGTCACCCAGGAGAAAAATCGGAAGGTTAAAATAATGTGTTTTCATTCTAGGCACATGGTGGGATTATTAGTTTTAATAACACAGGAAATGGTTTAAGTGAAAATGCTGTCGGACTGTGGAAGGTGGTTCAAAGTAAAACAAATTGTTCCTTGGGGAGGGGCTGAGGAAGGAAGCCTAGTTGTGAAACCTCCAGAGATCAAGCCAGGGTTGGCTCCCAGACTCCAGCAACGTTGCGCGCAGTGAGTGCCAGTAGATATTGAGGGATCTAATTCAGGGCAGGGTCTGTCTCTGTGATGCCCATCGCAGGAACACACCTGAGGTTGGGAGAACTCACTAACACACATGTCACAGCACCCCTTGGTGCCACAGATTAGCACTTCTTTAACGAGATGTACCACTAAGCCTAAACCTGGCCGAATGTACCAGTGATTTCAAGTTATATTGTCTTGACCAATGGTCTTGTTTTGCTGTAAGGGAGGTTGTCAGCCAGAAGACCAGGCCCAAAGTGTTATGTTTTACAGATAATTGCCAACTCATTCATGACAGATGGCAAGTAATTTTGAAATAAAGCTCATTTCTAAATGTTGCTTTAATAATATCTGTTTCAGATGGTGATGGAAAGTGGAGACTGGCTTGTTGGAGGTGACCTTCAGGCCCTGGAGAGGATTCGGTGGAATGATGGCCTGGATCAGTATCGTCTAACCCCCCAGGAACTCAAGCAGAAGTTTAAGGACATGAATGCAGGTATAATTTTTGTACCGCTATTTAATTTCTATCTCCAAGCTCAGTGTTAATGAAGGCCTGGGTAAATTCTCTCCATTATTGTCTGTGCTGAGCCAGCCTGGTCCCTTCAATCATTTCCAGTCCCTTCTGTGATAAATCACTCTAATCAGTACTTCCTTTGGACCTTGTTCCATGTAGGGCCAAGAAAGATAACCTAGTTTAGCCATTCTTGAAAGATGGGTCTTAGATTTCTTTTATAAGTGGGGCTTTGAGTGCAGGCTATACTCTTTTAATAGCCTCCTTATTTCTTCTACTAATCATGTAACAAGTACAGAACTTTTAATGGATTCCAGTAATGAAATCTTACTGTAAATTAAACCTGCGGATTATTATTGAGCAGACTGGGGAGAAATTTTAAAATGATTTTGATAGTGATGAGGGTTCATTGATTGTTAAAAAGAGAATGAGGAGGGAAACTTGTTTATGTGGCAAACTGTAGGAGTATGGCATTCTTTTTACAGATTTTGGATCATTGCAGTACTTAAGACAAAAGTGGCAAAGTATTTGAAATGGGGATGATACAAGATGCGGGAGGGGGCAAGGCAATGGGGTCAGTTTCAAATTGCACTGGCAAGGAGACTTTAGTGAGGATCAGATAGTTTCCTGTGTTGTAAACCGCTGTGCTTCTATGATCGTGAGTCTGCTGGATAATCCAGTATCAGACCAGGAGAAAATTTCCTCCAATTAAATATTGGCAAGACCTAAAGCCATTGGTTTCGGTTCCCACTTCGGTCTTCATTCAGTTTCCTCAGCAACAGTCTGAGATTAAGCCAGTTAGCCTGATCTAAATCCAGTGCAACCTCAGTTTAAGTACCATCACTATGACGGCCTATTTCTAACTCCATGTCATCACTGACTTGCTCCACGTTTCTACTCCTCTGTTGCTAAAACCCTCTTGAATCCATTGTCGCTGTTAGCTTCAGATTTGATTATTCCAGTGAAGAAAAAAACCAGAGTTAACATTTTGGGTCCAGTGACCCTTCCTCAGAACTGATGGTAGCTGAGAAAATGTCAGTTTTGTGCAGAAAATAGGGAGGGGTAGGGAGTAAACGATAGGATAAAGCCCAAAGAGAGAGAAGAGCAGTTGGATCGACAAAGGAGTTGATAACGATCTGGCTGGGAGAGTGAATAATTGTTAATGGGGACTGTTAGTGACTAACAATAGGTCATGTGTAATGACAGGCTATGTGACATCAAGGCCTGGTGTGTGGGGTAGGGGGCTGGGACATGGGAGAGTTTAGGCCCTAAAATTATTGAACTCGATATTGAGTCCGGAGGGCTGTGGGGTCCCCAAGTGGAAAATGAGGTGTTGTTCTTCCAGCTTGCACTGAGCTTCATTGGAAAACTGCAGCAAGCCAGAGACAGAGATGTTGGCCAGGGAACAGGGTGGTGTATTAAAGTGGCGGGCAACAGGTAGTTCAGAGTCTTTTTTTAGATGTTCTGTGAAGTGGTCACCAAGTCTACACTTTGTTTCCCTAGTGTAGAGGAGACCACATTGTGAGCAGCGAATGCAGTAGACGAGATTGTGGGAAGTGCAGGTAAAGTGCTGCTTCACCTGGAAGGTATGTTTGGGCTCTTGGATAGTGGGGAGGGAGGAGGTAAATGGGCAGGTGTTGCACCTTCACCGGTTACAGGGGAAGGTGCCGTAGGGCTGTGGTGGGGTGTTGGGGGTGAAGGAAGTGTGGACCAGGGTGTCCCGGAGGGAACGGTCCCTGCGGAAGGCAGACAAGGGAGGGGAGGGGAATATGTGTCTGGTGGTGGCATCTCGCTGGAGGTGGCGGAAATGGCGTCTGATGATTTTCTGGATGTGGATGTTGATGGGATGATAGGTAAGGACAAGGGGAACTCTATCGCTGTTGCAGGAGGGAAGAGAGGGGATGAGGATGGAAGTGTGGGAGATGGGTTGGACCTGGTTGAGGGCCCTGTCGACAACGGTGCTGGGGTATCCTCGGTTGAGGAAGAAGGTGGACATTTCAGAGGCTCCCTTGTCAAAGTTGGTCGTCACATATGTTTAGCCATCACCACCACTACCAAACATATATTCCCCTCCCCTCCCTTGTCCGCCTTCTGCAGGGACCGTTCCCTCCGGGACACCCTGGTCCACACTTCCTTCACCCCCCACTGCCCTACGGCACCTCACCCTGTAACCGGTGAAGGTGTAACACCTACCCATTTACCTCCTCCCTCCCCAGTATCCAAGGACCCAAACATATCTTCGAGGTGAAGCAACACTTCACCTGCACTTCCCAGAATCTAGTCTACTGCATTTGCTGCTCACAATGTGGTGTCCCCTACATTGGGGAAACGAAGCGTAGACTTGGTGACTGCTTCACAGAACATCTACGTTCTGCTCGCAAAAAAAGACCCTGGGCTACCTGTTGCCTGCCACTTTAACACACCACCCTGTTTCCTGGCCAACATCTCTGTCTCTGGCTTACTGCTTTGTTCTAACGAAGCTCAGCGCAAGCTCAACAACACCTCACTTTCCGCTTGGGGACTCTGCAGCCCTCCGGACTCAATATCAAGTTCAATAATTTTAGGGCCTAAACCCTCCCATGTTCCAGACCCCACCCCACACACCAGCCTTTGTCATCACATAGCCTGCCATTACACACTACCTATTGTTAGTCACCGACAGTCCCCATTAACAGCTATTCACCAACCTAGCCAGATCATTATCAACTCCTTTGTCTATCCAACTGCTCTTCTGTCTCTTTGGGCTCTATCTTATTGTTTACTCCCTACCCCATTCCCCTCACTATTTTCTGCAAATAAACTGACATTTTCCCAGCTACCATCAGTTCTGAGGAGGGGTCACCGGACCCAAAACGTTAA
Organism: Rhincodon typus; assembly: GCF_021869965.1. NCBI lineage: Eukaryota > Metazoa > Chordata > Chondrichthyes > Orectolobiformes > Rhincodontidae > Rhincodon > Rhincodon typus. The sequence continues at coordinate 11,593,485 of NC_063351.1, forward strand.
CTCTGATTTTTTTCTTCACAGATGCTGCCAGACTTGCTGAGCTTTTCTAGCAACTTCTGTTTTTGTTCCTGATTTAGAGCATCCGCATTTCTTTTGGTTCTGATTATTCCAGTGTTCTTCTGCCTGGTCTCCCACATCCTATTCTCTGTAAACTTGAGATCATCCCATACTCTGCTTCTACACAAAGTCCAGTTTCCCCATTGTCTCTGTGCTCACTGACTTCCATTGGCTCCTAGTCAACCAATGCCCTTGATTTCACTATTCTCATCCTGGTTGTCAAATTTCTCCATGGTCTTACAGCTCACAATTTTCTCCAGTCTCACAACCCTCCAAGATATCTGCACGTTTTTAATTCGAACCTCCCATCCATTCCTGATTTTAATCTTCAGCTGGATATTCTGAAGCTCTGGAATACTCTCCCTGCACCTCCGTACCCCACTTACTGGCTTTCTTCCTTTAAAATTATCCATGAAACTAAGATTTACAGGGAATGGAGAGTTTGAGTTATAAGGAGAGGCAGGATAGGCTGGGACTTTTTTCACTGTAACCTGGAAGGTTGAGAGGTGACATTATGGAGGTTTATAAAATCATGAGGGGCGTAGATAGGGTGAATGTCAGGTGTCTTTTATCTGAGGTGGGGGATTTCAAGACAAGGGGACAGAGTTTTAAGATGAGAGGAGAAAGGTGCGTAAAAGATGTGAGGGGCAACTTTTGTACTCAGAGAGTGGTTCATGTGTGGAATGAACTTCCAGAGGAAGTGGTGGATGCTGGTACAGTTACAACAATTAAAAGATGTTTGGGTAAGTACATGAATAAGAAATGCTTGGAGGGATATGGGCCAAGTGCAGGCAAGTGGGACTAGTTTAGTTTGGTATTATGGTCGGCATGGATGAATTGGACCGAACGGTCTGTTTCCATGCTGTATAACTCAATGACGCTACCACTTTGATCTTTGATTATTTGACTTAAAAATTCCTTTTGTGACTCTTTTATATTTATTCATATTTTGTCACAGAGAACTCCTTTGAAGCACCTTGGGTTGTTTTATTATGTAAAGGGTGTTATAAATATAAGTTGCTGCTGTTGTTGATTCTAGTAAAATGCTACAGCTGACAGTGCATCAAAATGTCTGAGCGAACATTTGGAACCATATTGAAAGTAGTAAGATCACATTTTTTTGGATAACCTTAAGAGGTTGCCTTTTCACAATGATTTAACTGCTTTGCCTGTATTTCTGTATAAAAATGTAGGCACAAAGTACGACTGATAGCGCTCGCAATAAATAGACTATACTTTGTCAAAACGTCCGAGATTGAAACCTACCTCAACTTTCCAGCTCAGTTGGAAGTTTATTTGATTCAACTTGCATTAGAGCTGGTACTTTAAAGGCACTACATCAATGCAGGTTGTAGTTGTTGTTGCACTTACAATGGGAAGAAAGTAACGTACCAGTTGAAGAAGGATGAGCTGAAAAAATTGTGATCTGTTGGTCATGTCAAATTATTGCAATAAAATAGCCAGTAATTTGTTCCTTGGTAATGGAAAAACGATCCATTCTTGTCTTTGTTGCAGATGCCATTTTTGCATTCCAGCTTCGTAACCCTGTTCACAACGGCCACGCTCTACTGATGCAAGACACCAAACGCCGGCTTCTGGAGCGAGGCTACAAGCAGCCTGTGCTACTGCTGCACCCGCTTGGGGGTTGGACCAAAGATGACGACGTGCCACTGGACTGGCGCATGAAGCAGCACGCGGCAGTTCTGGAAGAGGGCGTGTTGGATCCACAGTCAACCATTGTAGCCATCTTCCCATCACCCATGATGTACGCTGGACCAACAGAGGTGAGTCAAAGATCAAAGGCAGGATGCAAGCAGACAAGTTATGACCACTCAGCTCCTAAGAGCTTTGGACATTAGTTAACTTAGTGTAAGCGTTGCTTGAATTGTCTTGTTGCTTTTGGAGTTTCCTCTGTGAAAAATTGAAGGAATTCCATTTCTGCTAATTCTTTTGCTCAAGCTTTTCCGTTGCCTACCCCTCAACTCCCCACGAAGTGGGTTGACCACTCTGGAAGACCCAAACCAGCTCCTTATGGTGTGAAGTAAGGAGGATTGGTATCATTTCTGCTCACAATGCCCCTCAGGTGAGGTGGAATGTGATTTACAAAGACACAGCTATTAGGAGGATCAACTGATTTAGATAGAAATGAGCATCATTGCAGTGTGAAGATTTGATAGTTATGACAAGCGCTGGAAATAATGGGGTGAATTTTACGTTTTTTTTTTGCCTAAGTCTTGGTTGTGTTGAGCTTTTTGGACAGTTTGTGGCCATGAGTTCTAGCAAGATATCTCGCTGTTTCTTACCAAACTTGCCTCATTCATGACCTTTCCTGTCCCTACACCGTTTCTCACATTTGATTTCCAACCCACTGTATCACACACATTGCTGGAACAACTTGCCACTCAGCAGATATCCTAGGATTGACCATTCTGCCCTTCATCCACACCATCTTTAAAAGCCCAGATGAGCATCATCAATCTGGAGCCGTTGTGCATTGTTCCTGATACTTGCCTCTCACATGGCAAGTGGGGGTGGGGGCTAAGAGGCACCCTGCTTCTCAGGCAGACCTGCTGGACAGAGCAGTGTGGAAACGGGACTTATTTCTTCTTCTTCCCCTCAGGACCAGTAGTGACGGCAACAGCACCATACCATGCCAGCCTGGACCAAATGTTGTCACCAGGGCTTGTATGACTGCTATTTTGCGGTGCTGTTTCCACAGACACAAGCCACGAAGTTTGTCCTGGCTTGTAGCAGGCTCCAGTCACATGAAAGGGGGATGCAGTCTTTATCTTTGGTTCCCAACAGTAAGTCACGGGCAGGCTTTGATACCAGTCCAGGCCCAACTCTAGGTGGTTCAGAGTTAAGATGCTTCTGTCATGCAGGGTGAGGAGCCAGTTTTGGGCAGCCCCACCACGTGTCTTGACTCTTGCCGCCTCTTTTTGTGGCTTGTGTTCACCATGGAATGAGAAAGAGGCAGGTATTACAGGTGATGAAAGTGTGTGACACAGCCATTAGCGTTGATGCAAGTGGGCCATGTCCTGAGTGAGTAGGCAGCACAAAGGGAATGCTGGGTTAATGTTATCAGGTGTTGGCGTGGGTGACAATGAGCGAAGGAAGACATTGCAGGTGGTCGTGAAAGTAGAAGGGCATGAGCCATGGTGGGAGGTGGGTACAGTGGCAGAGATAGTGAGTGTGAGCTATCAGAGAGAAGATGGTGAAGTGCAGCAGGACATTGACCTTCTCCCTGCATTGCTGAGCATTCCTACAGATGGCTGAGACTGCTTCAACCACACTCTAATATTAAACCTACCTGTAACTCCACTGCCCTGGTCTTAACACACACCAAATCCCATTGGCCATCACATTAGTGTCTCATAGCAGCATGCCATCCCCTCAACCCACTATTCAATACTTCTGCCAAGAATTGCCATGGGATGTTTTAGTTTGTCAAGGGTGCTATACAAAGGCAGGAAGCTGACGTGGCTCATCAAAGAGGAGATAAGATAGTGTTTCTGCCCCAAAGTATGTAGCCTCTCCCTGCCCCCACTACCCACAACTTGGCTGAGAGTGGCCATCATGGCCAGAATTCCTGGCACAAGATTCTTCTCAATGTCCCGAGGAGGTTGATGTGATTGCAGTGAAGGTCTCAAGGCAGACGTTTGACCCGCGCAGAAGAGCTAGTAAACTCAAACTTAGATGACAGCTATAGCACAGAATGTACGATGGGCCAAAATGGCAAGAATATAGAATTCCCAGAGGGATGTAGAACTAAGTTTACTCAGATATGGAGGTTGAGGCCTTGAAGTAACCTGAAGAGAAGGTTAAGAATTTTTAAATGGAGTTTTTTGGATCAGTAGTGGATGAATGGAAGCAACTTAAAATATAGGTAACAGAGCTTTGGACAATGCAGATATCTGAAAGGTAGAAAATGGGATGTTTGTATTAAGAGTATTAATAAAGTCATAGAGTCATACAGTATGGAAACAGACCCTTCGATCCAACTAGTCCACACCAACCATGTTCCCAAACTAAACTAGTCCCACCTGCCTGCATTTGGCTCATTTCCCTCATTTCCTATTCATGTACTTATCCAAATGTCTCTTAACTGTAGCCACATCCACCTCTTCCTCTGGCAGTTCATTCCACACATGAACCACTCTCTGTGTAAAAAAAGTTGCCCCTCATGTCTTTTTTAAAACTTACTCCTCTCACGTTAAAATTATGCCCCCCAGTTTTGAACTCCCATATCTTAGGGAAAGACCCTTGCCAGTGGCCTTATCTATGCCCTTCATGATTTTATAAACCTCTGCAAGTCTTGAGATATCTAGTAGCGACTACGAATTAAAAAATCAAGAGCCTGCAGACACTGCTTCTCCATCTAACTAAGCTACTCGGCAGAAAATCAGGGATTCACTTCGGGTAAATCCAATTGGGAAACAGCGCTCACAGTTGTCATTTAAATCACAAACATTTCTACTGTTTCAAACCAGCCCCTCACGTATTGTTAAGAATAAAGCTCGCTGAACTGATCCAGTGACTAAGAAGAATTTTGGTATTCACTGAAAGGCGAGAGCCTGCAATTGTGATGACAGATCCTGCCTTAGTCTAATCCTGCGAGGATGAGAAAATGGCTTTTAGTGAATTTACGGCAGAAGTCTCTGATGAACCATGTTTCACCTTTTCAGCTATGCAGAGGAAGAGATGATCGTGTTTAATTGTTTTAAGCATTCCGTAGCCAAAGTCATTGGTAGAATGTTAAAAGCAATCTATAAAGTTCAAAATAGTGATGATTTGCCTAGGCCTTAATTAACCTGTCACTTGGCAGGGCATTCTAAAAGTTCATCTCTTAGTAAACTGTTAGAACAAGCAAAAGTAACAATCTTAGATTTCATCCTGTTCTCAGTGTTACTTTGCCGCAGTAGAACTTTAGGAACCAGTTAAATGCTGAGGAACTTGACAGTGCTGCAGCTATTGGTCTGTATTAGGGAGATGCCTAGGCTATTTCATCAATTTTTGAAGTGTCAAAGCTTTTAAATTTTTTTGGGGGTCTTCACTCCAAATGTTTCGTTGGGATCCAGCGTTTCCTGTCAATGACGCTCATCTCCCTTTGAACCAGATCATGTGTTTACATGCCCTGTATCGAGGTAGACTCTTCAAATGCAACACTTGAATACTGCTGAGAGAAGATAGAAGCTATTGAAGGTATTTTTCTTGCGTTCATCATAGAATCCCTACAGTGTGGAAGTTGGTCATCTGGCCCATTGAGTCCACACAAATCCTCCGAAGAACATCCCACCCTGCTACCTTATCTTCCTGTAACACTGCATTTCCCATGGCTAATCCACCTAACCTACACATCCTTGGATACTATGAGCAATTTAGCACGGCCAATCTTTGGACTGTGGGAGGAAATCAGAGCACCCAGAGGAAATGCACACACAGGGAGAATGTGCAAACTCCAAGGGTGGAATCATACCCAGGTCCCTGGCGCTGTGAGACAGCAGTGCTAACCACTGAGCCTAGGTCTTACACCAGAAAGCCAAATTTGAAAGTAGCTCTGACTAATTGAGGTGTTGCCATGGAGAATGCACCAGAGCGCTACTGCCTTCCATGCTTTTATTTAATCCAAAAAAGGCACAAAAGACAGGTGCCTGTGTATGAATATATGTAGCTTCGAGCACATATAAGTGAGCTACACAGTGGCACTGAAATTCATATACATGTTACCCATTTGGGGGGTAGGCAGAATATCATTTTGGTTTGGCAGCAGGATCCTGCGAGTGAAAAATTCCACTCGCGTCCAATTGTGTTTGTCTCGATGATGGCATGACTAAAAGCTGCTTCATCCTTTCTCTTCTATTTTTTGCAATACTCATTTCCTAGATGAGTTATGGCAAACGTAGAAATTCAACTCTTGTTACTGAGTGCTAGGTATATCATTGCCCTCACAGTTGGAAAACAACCTCCGACATCCTGAGTTTGTGAGAAACACCATATAAATGTAAGATCTTTCTTCTTTCCTTGCATTCAGCTGATCTTCTCTGACTTTGGAAGGCAATAGAAGGAACAATATATCGTTAATGCTTTAGATTACAAACTGTCAATCAACTTAATTAAAGAGTAAGTGGATAACTGAACAGCAGCAGAGACACATTGAAGATTAACAGTACTTACAGGCTTAACTATCTTTTCGAGTAAGATAAAAAGTAACAATCAGTCAGTACCGCTACACTCTACATCAGTGTGAACTGGACCATGCCCAAGGTCATTGAAAGTTGACTGTAATATGGATATTTTTCTTGCTGGCCTATTTATCTCTTTCTCATAACTATGGATGAAATGTTCCATTTAAGCAACACAGCCTCTGAAATGCCTTTCAGAGAAAGGTGGCTGGAATAGAAAAAAATGTAAAGATGTGAAGTCAAATTTAAATATTTAAATATTGGAGAGGTGAAGGGTCCCAAACTGGCTGACAACCAACCAGATTATTTTTCTCGAGCCAGGAGGAGCCATTTGTTTCTCATAGTCCTGTGCAATTAAAAGTTTTAAGTTTTCGGTCACTTTTGTTCAGTGTCTCCTTACGGCACCAATTAATGTTGGTACAAACAGGCAGTGCACATAGAACATACTCATAAATTGTACTTTCAAACAGTATTCAGTGTCTTATGCACATTGCTAAGACGCCATTTGCATTTGAAAAGTGGTCCCCTTCCTAAAGCAGATGAATTAGCTGTGCATTTAATGATAGCGAGCAACCTAGATAACTGCAGTCTTAGAGCCAGTTTAAAAAAAGGATACGTGATGGGCTTTTCAAACCACTAACGTTTATCTACAACAGGCCATTACATCTAATATTGGCCTCTTAACAAAAAGCGAACAAATTGAGGGTCAAATGTATCTGCAAATGTGACTGACAAGATGGTTGCAGATTTGAATTGAACATTTGAGCTCTCCCTCACACAAGTTGAAGGGATCATTTTATGATTTACTGCTGAGAAGTAGTGCATCATGGGAGACAGGGTCTTTTTATAGGAGAACAAACTCTTAAAATTAGCCTGTAACTAGCTATGTGGGCCACTTCTTGTGTGATCCTGATTCTTAACCCCATATGTACTAAGACAATGAAATTCAATAACATGATACGTGATTAATAAGAATGCGTTATTTGTTTCATATCTACACAACTCCAGTGTCTTGCTGGCCTGCACAAACAGTGGATTAATTGTACAGTTTGGCTTTCTCATTGATGTACTGGGCACTGCAAGGTTTACTACAGCTTGTCAGTTCGATGTGAGCTGCCTCCTTCCTTGATGCAAGAGAGGGAGGAGGGTTGGAACACTTAATGGTGTTGCTCATACCCATGGACTGTGGGAAAGGAAAATCGATCGGTGTTTCTGCTCCTCTACATATTCAGGGATCCAGCCTTCCAAATCTACAGGCTTCCTAATATTCCCCCTCTTACATCCTGCCCCATAGTATGTTAGGCGGCCATTCTGCTATGGTGTTTTTTATACACTCAGTGGGAATTGGCTGACTTCACCTCCCTGGTTTACTCTGGTGAGTGGGCCTTTTGCTGCATTTCCAGTGAGGGTTTGGCACAGAGTGGGAAGGAAGTTCCTCATCCAAGTGACAATAAGACTCAGGTTAGCAGTGCTGTTTGGCACCTATGTAAAGAAAGGCCACAACTCAACACCTGTTCTTGCTTCGCTGTCACTCCCCAGGTTGCCCAGTGCTGGAATAGTGCATCCCAGTGCCAGATCCGATGTAGCAATGGGACTGACAGCAGACCAATTATTAACGGAAAAGTGACAATAGTAAATTGTTTTGCCCCAATATGACAGGCACCCACTCTTCCCCCACACAAATAACTGTGACCATGGGATTTACATTGAACTTAGCCCCCTGCTCAGTGCCTTGGCACAAATGTTGGTCACATTGTTGATTGGATGATAGCCACTAGGATCTATTGAGGGTCACTGTCCTTCACTTATTTGATAAATGTGCTGTTTGTTCACAGGTTCAATGGCACTGCAGGTCTCGAATGATCGCAGGAGCCAATTTCTACATTGTAGGCCGTGATCCTGCTGGCATGCCTCATCCTGTGACTAAAAAGGACCTGTACGAACCTACGCACGGGGGGAAGGTTCTGAGCATGGCTCCAGGGCTAACCTCAGTAGAAATCATACCCTTCAGAGTTGCTGCATACAATAAGGATAAGAAATGCATGGACTTCTATGACCCAGAAAGGTGAGAAGTTACAAGAACAAGCCTTAAAACCTGATAAATCAAATCTAAGCAACTGTGACAGATCAACCTTTAATACAATGTGTTTTATTTGAATACCTGGTGTTCCAAACATTGCCGGTCAATCTCTGCCTCTTAAGATCCTCTGTCACCACCAAGAGAAAATACAGCTAATGCTCAATAAATCCACTGAAAGAAGAGAAAGCATCCAAAGCATGTCAGTTGCCACCAAATGATAACTATATTATTAGTTTGCCTTCATTGGCCAGACCATTGAGTAGAAAAGTTGGGGCATCATGTTGAGGTTGCACAGGACCTTAGGCCACTTTTGGATTGCTGTGTACAGTTTTGGTGGCCCCGCTGTTGGAAAGATGGTATTAAATTGAACAGGATTCAGAAAAGTCTTACCAGGATGTTGCCAGGACTAGAGGTATATAGTTGTAAGGAGAGGCTGGATAGGCTGAGACTTTCACTGGAGTGTGGGAGGTTGAGGGGTGACCTTATACAGGTTTGTAAAATCATGAGGGGCACAGATAAGGTGTAAAGCAAAGGTCTTTTCCCCAGGGTAAAACTAGGGGACATAATTTTAAGGTGAGAGGAGAAAGATTTGAAACAGATCTGACGGGCAACATTTTCACACAGAAGCTGGTTCATATGTGGAATAAATTGCCAGAGAAAGTGATAAATGCACATATACTTACAACATTTAAAAGACATTTGGACAAGTACATGATTAGGAAAACTTTAGAGGGATATGGGCCAAATGCAGCCAGGTGAGACTTGTTTAGTTTGAGAAACCTGGTCGGCATGGACTAGTTGGACCAAAGGGTCTGTTTCTGTGCTAAATGACCCTATAGTAAATGAACTGCTGATAATTTTTGAATTTCTTGAGCTACTGAATGCATGGTGCATTTAACTATCCAAATAAATAGGGAGATAGCAACAGGAGTCGCCCATCAAATATACTTTGCCTTTCTAAATCATGATTGACCATCTACTTCCATGTATTCCTTCACTATCCCTTTAGCTTTGGAGTCAATAGTTTTTTTTTTAATTATTCATATGGTTTTCACTGGTTGGCCCAGTTCAAATCAATGGTGGCGCTGCCAAGCTACTCTTTGTGATAGATGTTGCAATTCCCAATCTGGAGTAGGCTTTGCACCCTTGCTACTCTGTGCTTCCACCAAAATCTATCAATCTCCGTTTTGTGGAGACTCAATAACTGAACTTCCACAGCCCCCTGTGGTGGAGAATTCCAAAGATTTACTGTCCTCTTTAGATTATTATTCATAATTATCATTAATCATTAGGTGATAATTTGAATGGAAGCAATATGTAGGATTACGGTAAAACAGAAGGAGAACAGCATAATGCTTATTTGGAGACCCAGAACAGACATGATGGGTCAAGTGTCCTCCTCTTGCACTGTAACAATTGTGAATTCTGTGAGAAAAGAAATTCCTTGTCAGTCATGTGCCCACTGATTCTTGCTTCCCACCCTGTTGCTATTGGGAAAGAGGTGATTAATATCCTAGCTGTTACTAACATGTACTCTCAGGGAGGCAAATATGAGATTTGGATTTGTAACAGATACAAGCACAAAAAGTAGATGCTGAAGTCGGCCATTGGTCCTCTCAAGTCTGATCTGCCATTCAATGAGATCATGGTTGAACTGTTTGGGTATCAGTTTCCACATTCCCCTTTGACCCCAGCAACTGTGATCCCCTTTCCCATCAATAATCTATTCACCTCTGCCTGAAAGATATACAATGACCCTTCTTTAACTGTCTTCTGAGGCAGAGAGATGAGTTTAGAAGAGTGTGTGACTCTCCAGAAAAGCCTTAGTTGTAAATATGAGCCGTTTACTTAGTGTGTCCCTCTCTTAAAGTAATGAAAGTGTTAGAATGACATTCAACATTTGAAATAACATTTTCAGGGGGACATTTTGATGACCAAGCAACTTAGTGCTGAATTGGACAGTACTTTCTGTGTGTGATAGATACAAGACTCCATTTTGGGCCTGGAAACCTATTTTCTCTATTTTGCTGGAGGAAATTGGTACTACTGCCATACCGGTTTTGGTGCAGATAAAAATGTGGAATTTTGTATATAAGTAGCAACTTCTATACATCTCTTTCAATTCTCTTGCACAGAAAAACCTGTGGAATTCCCTGCCATAGAAAGGCCAAAACATTGAATGTTTTCAAGAAGGAGCAGTTCTTGGGGCTAAAGGGATCAAAGGATATGGGGATAAAGTGGGAACAGGGAAAGAAGTTGGATGATCAGCCATGATCATATTGAATGGTGGACTAGACTCAATGGGCTGAATGGCCTAGTCCAGCTCCTGTTTTCTATGTTTCTAAAATCATGTCTGGCCTGGTGAAAGATGTTTTGCATTTATAAAGAATATTTGATGCACTCAGGATGTCTCATAGCTCTTTGCGACAAATTAAATATTATTAAGTTGTAGCCATGCGAAAAAAACCTGGCCGCTAATCTGCACACGTTAGCTCCTATAGCAGTAGTGTGATTATCATCAGGTAATCCATGTTTTTGTAATGGTTTGTGAGGGATCAGGTTGTCCAGGAAAGCAGAGAACATGCAGTGGGTTCCTTTACATTTGCCTGACAGGATAGCCAGAGCCTCAGTTTATCATCTCACCAACAATGCCTCAAGAGGTGAGAGTTTTCCTCACATGGCTTGACTAAATTCATGCACATTAGGACGTCCGTATAAATGCCTAAGGATGAGCTGCCCCTCGTTGTCCTCCTGGGGAAATCATTTAACTCCTCTGCTAAACTTCTATTACACACTCAAGATTAAAGACGGAGATACCATTAACACTTTTCATGTTCTCAGGATGCGTCAAATCGCCACATCTTAAATGCAGTTTCTGTCACCACATAGTCACACCAAAGTCCCACCAATGTATATTCTCTTTTTAGTGGTTTTGGTTGAGATAAGTATTGACCACAACAGAGCTTTCCTCCTTGAATAACGGCTTAGAAATGTCTCACATCTATCCAGTTAGGAGCAAAACAGGTTAGACAGCATCCAAGGAGCAGGGAAGTCAACGTTTCAGGCCGAAACGTGTTGACTTTCCTGCTCCTTGGATGCTGTCTGACCAGCTGCGCTTTTCCAGCTCCACATTTATTGACTTCTAGCTTCCAGCATCTGCAGTCCTCACTGGCTCCAAGTCACTGTATGAACATTTATTCAAAATCTAATTTGAATGATATCCTCTCAGACAATATGGCACTCCAGTGCCAGCCTCAATAATTTGCTCGTCTTTGGAACAGGGCTTAAAACCGTACATTTCTGACTCTGAGGCAAGAGCATTGGCACTAATCCAAGACTGAAATTTGCATTTAACAACTTCATCCTAAACCAGAGAATCTCATCTAATCTCACCTATGTCAGTGCTCGTACATGAAAGATAAAGCTGATGCATCGTCCAAAATCAAAATTATGACTAAAACCTAGAGCCATTTAGGTTTGCAAATATCAAAATGTCTCGTATTAAATGATGGACTGAGCTGTTTTCTGACAGCTGGGATAGATAATCTCGTAGGGATTCCAGGGATGTGGACAGTGAAAGGGAAAGTGAATCCCTTGATCATATGGAATGTTGGAGCAGGATGAACCAGATCATCATCTCCTTTATTTCTAATGTTCTTGTGAAAGATTGACAGAACTTATTGCAGTGAAATTCATTTTTGCACAATTGGTGAAAGGAGATTGGCAGCCCCTGTTTCACAATGGGAAAAGAGCATCAAGCAGAGTGTAAAATGGGCTAGCAATTCACCATCATGAGTTTACTGTCACTACTTCAGTGTTGCTAGTTCATTATTTACTGTTCATTGGAGACAAACTTCATTCCAGTCAACTTAACTGCCACATCACTCATTGACAACAATTTGAAATGTTAAGTTCAACTAATGTATATCCTGATTATTTATTTTAGACACCAAAGCTTTGATTTCATCTCTGGCACACGTATGCGACAGCTTGCTCGTGAGAATAAAAATCCACCAGATGGCTTTATGGCTCCCAAGGCTTGGAGGGTACTGACCGAATACTATTCCTCACTGGAGAAGAAAGATTAAAGCATGAAACCTCAGCCTTTACTTGCAGTTTTTCTTCTTTTATATTCTCTTAATTCATGCAACTATTATACTTCAATTGAATTTGATTTACACTAATTAACAATTGGTTTCCAAATTGTTGGAGCGTAGGAGGTTGAGAGGTGACCTTATAGAAGTTCATAGAATCATGAGAGGTATAGATAGGGTTATGGTAGGTGTCTTTTCCCTTGGATGTGGGATTTCAAGACTAGGGGACACATTTTTAAAGTGAGAAGAGGAAGATTTTAAAAAGATAGGAGGGCCAAATCTTTTACACAGAAGGTGTGGAATGAACTTCTTGAGGAAGTGGTGGATATGGGTACAGCTGCAACATTTAAAATACATTTGGATAAGTACATGAATAGGAAAGCATTAGAGGGATATGGGCTGGAAGCAGGCAGGTGGGACTAGTTTTGTTTGGGATTATGTTTGGCATGGACTGGTCGGACTAAGGAGTCTGTTTCCGTGCTGTATGACTCTATGACAGAATGAAAACCTCGCTGGGAAAATAGGTTATTGTGCATGGCAATTGTTTAAATACTATTTATTCTTTACTTATTGCATTAAATAAATGTAAACTCTTTTTGGTCCATTGCTGTAGCCATTAACTTCGTATTTACGTATAAAGTAACAATCAAGCATAAATGAGAACAATTTGAGATTTTTAATGTTATACAGAAATCCTGCTCAAAGTGGGTGAGTGCAACACTGTTTTAAGTGTTTCCTGTTGGTGGTTTGCACAAAATTAAATTACCTCAAATGTTGACCAACTACTGTGAGACAGGACATTTTTAGTGCAATCTACATTAAATGGGTCAGATTGTTGCCAGATTCTTTGTAATCTTGCATATAATATGTGAACAGTAAACTTTGTAGCAAGTACAAGTCATTTTATTCTCTGGCATGCTCTACAAATACCACACTTTTAGCAGAATTTTATCTTTGCCATCTGAGTTGCTTTGAAGTTACTTTACATTTTCATATTTACTTTACCTAAAGCTCCTTTTGGTTGATAATTATACATCAGAATTCCAGATATAAAGAAAGAAAATCCTTTTCTGAACATTGTTTTTGAGGATTGCACTATCTCCTCTCTTCCAAATGTAAATGACTCTTTCTCTTAACCTTTGCCCTGTCGTCCATTTGTTAAATGTTGACTTTGCAATTTACTGAGCAGGAGAAAGGGGCAGAGAAAATAGCAAAATAGACAAAGCACTGATACAGGTAAGAACATGCCTTTAAATGAGAATACTCCCTATCAGAACTGAATCACTGAAAAGAAAATTGTTTTCCCCCACCCGCCGCAACTATTTAGATTTGAATTCTTAACAGGAGATTGGGGCACCCATTGGACAGCTGTGACTCCATCTAACTCTCCAAAAAGTGCTATCTTCTAATGTTGCCATAATAAATAAAGGTCTTGCTTTTTTAAATGAGTCACATTTAAAACTGTGTGTCATGAGGAAGGGAGGGAAGTTATTTTTGCTCCCTAGTATAGCCTTAAAGCATTACAATATATGCACCCATGGGTAGTGCCAGAAGTAAGTGAAACTGTCTACCCATCAGAGTAGCTACACTTTAGTTTCTATCAGCATCAGCTGACAATTCAGCAGTCTGATAGGTTTACAGTTCAGATTCCTCGCTCCAGCTCCCTCTCCGTCTCAGGGTTTGGATGAGCTTGATTCCACATCATGCAAACGTCAAACAACAGTGACAAGTAAAAACTGGACAATTCAATGAATTCTCCTTTGTGTCAGTGGAGAACAGAACATCATGGACGCTGGATTTGGGCAGAGCCACAAATTATGATGTCCTTTTTGATAAAGTGAGGAAGCAAATCTCTACTGGGGACAAAATCAAGAAAGAAGGTGAGATTGGGAGGATAAACTGAGCTATTTATATACAATTTCCACTATCAACAAAATCCATGCTTAGGCTCATTCAGAAATCAGAACCCAATGAAGAAACTTTTCAATTTGAGTTTCACATAAATTGGTTTTTAATAAACAAGGTACACTTCCAAAGTTGTATGATGGATTTAAGTTTTACTTTCAATGTGATTAATGGCTACAGCAAAAAAAGTTAATCAGCAGAAGGTATATTTAGTTTCTAGAAAACTGTTTATGCTTTAATCAACTGTATCCATTAGTGCCTTTCCATCAAATGATCAGAAATATATATTTATTTTTAGATATGTAGTGGTTTTTACATTGTGCCTTAACAAATTGAAATCTTCTATGCCTTTCATATATATCGTATAGCTCAATCTTCTTTATTAATATAATCTTGTTCTGTTTATATGAATAAAAATTAATCAGCATTGTCTGTCTACTGCTTTATCGCAATAGTCTCACAGCTTGTTGCCAATGTTATTATTTTATTGCTCCACTGTGAGTCTAATAGACATATTTTATCAACATGTACATAAGCAGCAACCCTCTCACAGACATATTTACAAATGATTGAAGACAACTTCCCTCTTCTGCCTTTTTATTTCAAGAAGTTATTTGAATGACTAAATAATTCCAATCTGTTTATATAATATAAATACCACCACCTGAGAGTGTAAAGAAAAGCAGAAAATGTTGGAAATACTCAAGTCTGTCAGCATCTGAAAAGTGAATGATGAAGGAAGAGGAAATATAATTGCATTTAGATAGAAACTAACCTACAGAATGTCTCACCGACATTACATTGATGTGTAGTGCTTGGGAGTGGAATGAATGGATCAGGTTGACAGTCTTTTGGAATTCATCAGTATTTGGCTATTTTTGTCTTCTCAGTTGTTGAGGGAACTGTGTATTTCCATAATATCAGATCTTTTTTAAATCTGGATCCTGATCATTTAGTATTTATTTTTCTGCATCAGAAATATGATCTTTTAATTGGTGTTTTACTGGGGAATTTTTAAAGCATTTGGACAAATTCTTCTGATCATATATGGGCTCAGTTAAGTACAAATTCTAAAGTCACATTTGACCACCTCGACTTTTAATGACCACAGAGCCTTCTCACTCAACGTAGGCAGAATTTTTAAAAATGAGCACAGATGTCATCTGTCTGAACACATGGAACACACTGAAATATTTTATTTCTTAAACTGATGTTACCTGAATCAAAGCTTCATCTTGTACAATATTTGCTAGTTGTTTAATAAATAAAGGTTATTTGTTAATGTATAACATCTGAAATGTACATTATTGTACAGCACTATATCATCACCCTTCTCTGTCCCTGGGTCAAATTCCTGGAACTCCCCCGCTAATAGCATTGTGGGTGTCCCTACACCCCAAGGATAGCAGCCATTACCATCTGATGGGAATTAGGGATGGGCAACAGTTGCTGACCAAGCCATCTACACTCATTGCCTATGAATTAATTTTTAAAATGTACAGATCGGAGCCTACAAAGGAATGTTCTAAAGTCAGAGATATTTCATTGTATTTAGAAAGCCTTTACATTCCATAATTAATATTACTGTATTCTTACCCTATTTTTAATGTTACATTTTATGAAGTTCTTGTAGGAAATTCCCTTCTCCCTTGTGAGTCAGAAGGTACTGGAGGATGGTGGGCGGAAAGTTCATGGAGGTGGAGTGGCTCAGTTTATGATGGGACATTAGACTGGAGTCAATCCTTTGAGGCAATTTTAACAGGCTATCCTTAGAGAGAGGTAGGTCTGCCGGGTTATTTTGGAGACAAGATTCTGTAGAGTATGGAACTGAGGTACATATTGACGATAATCTTATTGAAAGGTGAAGCAGGCTTGAAGGACCAGTATGGTTGATGGAAAGGAGAGAATTATTTCTCAAGTCCTGTCGTTTTATTCTACACCACCTCACAACCTGGTCAATGTAGTCCTTGCTGTATAAGCTGTGAGGATTTTCCAATGTAAATAAATGAAATTATGGCGGATGCTGGAGATTGGACATAAAAACAGTGTGCTGGAGCAGATCTGGCAGTGACTGTGGAAGCAAAAGTTAACAGGCAGAGTTCTCCCCAAAATTAGCAGTGTCGACTTCAGGGAGTTTTGACTTTGTGAGCTCGAGTGGGTAATTTCATGCAGTTCTCCACTGCTCACCTCATGCACCATGCCCACAGTGAACCACTCTCGTGCCACCTTCCTCTCACCAGCAGCAAAAGTAGTCATCCCCTTGCCAGGAAACTATGGGATCTCCCAGGTTTCCCACTGCAGTGCTCATCTTTAAAGCTCAACTGAACACCAGGTCAAACTCCGCCAGCGCTTCACATGTAGTGGGAGGGAGATGTTTTTTAAAAAAAACAGTTCTGAGGGCACATGAGTGTCACGGGTGACCTTTGTCCTTCACTCAGTGCCATACCCTGTTTGTATGTCTGAGATTAGAGACTGACAAGCATGAACCTGCGTCCTATCGCTACTACACCAGTTTCATAATGTCAATAGTAATGGAAAGCAAAAACTTGTTGAAATACAGTAATGAATCACTGCATCATGTGTGGATTGCCGCATCACTGTAATGATAATTCACTGGCTTCTATCAGCTAACATCTACTTGACCAGGCCCAGTCTCCTGCCTAGACTCATCCACCTAAATTAAACAAACCTTTTGCCATGGATAATAACCAGACTTTTTCTGAACATTACAATTTTTCTAGAAAGAGGTTCCAAATGGAGAGCTAACTTTTCCCACGCCTGAGCTTGTATAGGCTGTCGCATTCTCATATAACTTTACAATAAGATTATAACAATAAAAAACCTGGGACCAATTAAACAGCAAGGCCAAAGTTCTGCAGTATTTAAACAAACACCAGGATCTACTTCTGAAAGTTAAAGAAATAGTAAAGAAATTTCTGCAAATCATTTTTGATTAAGGATTGAAGGCCAAATTCTGAGGTTTACTGATCAAAGCAGACCCTGTAGCCTACTGCTTGTCATCTCTGTGGGCACAAATGGTGACAAGAACTGAAACCACTTCCTAACCACACACTCACTTGATTAATATGGAGCTTAACTATAAGAAAAAGCACACAAAGTTTCCAGGGTCATCATTAAAGTTTATTGTACTACACCTACTGGACATTAAATGTAGTGTATGGCAATGACAATAAAATTTTTGAGAAATGAAACAACAAAGATTTTTCACTTTTGCCTTGTTGTAATTTTTTGAGGATCGACATTCTGATGAGAGTGAAAGGACGATTTCTACTTCTTGATATTCAGAAGATGTTTACTGAAAAGTGGATAATCTCTCTACCACTGAGCTTCGTTGTGTGAATAGTAAAAGTACACATCAATGGAAAGTTGGTCAATCAATAAGGAAGCTCCAACCAAATCAATTCAATCAGTCATCTATTGGTTTATTCACCTTCTAAAATCTGTTTTAGATAAGGATAAGTTGTTAGGATGGTAAAAAGGGCCCTTGTGATGTAGTGGTAGTGTCCCTGCCTCTGGACTGAGAGGCCCAGGTTCAGATCCCGCCTGCTCTTGGAATGTGTAATAGCATCTCTGAACAGGTTAATCTGAAAATATTTTAAGGCATTAAGATAGAGTGGAGTAAGGGACCAGTGTAGGATGAGATAAAGAATTGGACAGATGGTATGAGGGGAGTGGGGAGTGGGAAGGTTAAGGGGGAGTAGGAAGGGGTGGTAAAACTATTGTAAATAATCTGGAGCTGTGTGTCACCAGCATTGTGAATACATTTGCAGATGATAAAGAAGGTGCTAAAGCCAAAAGATGAACAGGATTGCGAGGAACATCTAAATGTACTGTCCTTAGAGGTCAGTTTTCTCAGCTCCTGGATATTTCTACAAGAGTTCCTCAGCCCAACTGTCTTTAGCTGCTTCGCCAATGACCTTCCTTACATCATAAGGTCAGAAGTGGGGATGTTTGCCAATGATTAAACAATGTTCCAAGTCATTTACAACTCCTCAGATACTGAAGCAGTCAATGTACAAATGCACGAAGGCCTGTACAATATATGGCTTGGAGTGACAAGTGAAAAGCCACATTTGTGCCACATGATTGCCTGGCTTCAAACATCTCCAGAAGAGAATCTAAGCCTCCTCAACATTCAGTGGTGTTACCATTGCTGAATTCCCCACTATCAACATCCTTGTAGGGGGGGTTACCAACAACCAGAAACTCACTGAGCTTGCTTACCTATTCCAATGGACTGCAGTGGTTCAAGAAGGCAGCTCAACACCACCTTCTCAAGGGCAACTATGGATAAGAAATTAAATGTTGGCCCAGTCAGTGACACCCTTATCCCCAAGAAAGATTTTTTTCAAAACTGATTCCAGCATTTCCCATTGACTGGTGTTCAGCTAACTTGCCTACAATCCCCTGCTCTCAGTTTCCCTCTTTTTGAATAGGGATCTTACATTTGTAGCTTTCCAGTGTGCTGGGAGTTTTGCAGAATCTAGGGAATTTTGGAAGATTTACAATTCTTAAACAGTTGGCTTTCCAGATACTTCCTTTTGCACTTTTAGGATGCAGGGCATCAGGTCTTAGAACATTTCATTTCAGACAAGACAGAGAGAGAGGGAGAGCCTCCATCTTGAGGTAGGGCTTCTCAATATTTTTTGAATAACATTTTAAATCTCCAAACAAAAACTAGACTCAGCAACACAACACCACAAGGGAGTGAAAACAGGGCTAGTCCTTCCACTAGCATAAATAACACTGATGCTTCAGGGGGGTAGGCACGGGGAGGACAACTCTGATTTGCTTTTGACAATAAGCACCAATTGGCTTTTAAGTGTCATTAATTGATTACGAATCACTTCCTACCCTCACCCCCCGAACCTCAGTGAAATGTCCCATCCCCACTGGAGACTAAAAGTAGATTGCTAGATTTTTCTTTGCTAAGCGCATTATGGAAACATTGCGTTCAGATACATAGCAGTTATAACTAATAGAATGACATAACAGACTTGGAGACATAAAAATCTACTGCTATGTTTCTGTATTAAATTCAAAACTTCTTGGGCTGACGATAGTAACAATGAACAACTGGAATCCATCCATTGCACAAAGGTGACTCCTGGTGGAATTTAATGAATCACCTAAGTTCTTCGTTGATCTCACCGCAGGTTTTTCTTTGACCACTATGTGCTGGTTTTGTTTAATCAATTGTTCACTTGCCTTTGCATTAGACCAATTAGTTTCAAACTGATACTAATTTGACGGCACAGCTAAGACTTTCTGCTAAGTTGCTCACAGCACTCAAGGCACAGTTGATGTTGTCTATTTATTTCAGCAAGCCTGTTACTACATGTCATCTTCAGCAGGAATGTGTCTATCATTGTCTAAGTGAGGTGCCCTGCAAGTTTTAAAGAGAGATGTCTATAATGGCGTAGATGGTTGTCTTTATGAACAGGACATGAACAGTGGAGTGAAATGGAAAAGCCAACAAGGGTTTTATTTTTAATTAATCTGAAAGGAAGTATTATGAAGTAATTTCTGCAAGGGTACTTAATTCTGCCCTTTAGGTTTTTCTTACCACGTTCCACATTGGTAGTGGTACACTAGGCAGCAAACAATTAAAATTTACATCAACTATTTTGATCATTAGTTTCAATAACTGATGCTGCCCATGCTGAACTGATAGATTATGCATCATGTGTTGGACCTGAAGAATTTTGTGAAGGTAAATGGATAGGCTTTTGTCTGATCAGAGTTGGAAATAAAGATACCAACCCAGTTCGGATAATCTAGATCCTGTTTCCAGAGAATGACAGGGACAACCAGTTTATTTAATCCATAAGGACAATTTCATGTAAATACTAGCAACATTACTAATTACAAGAATATTGACTTTAGTCTATTCAATGGAGTGGCTATTCACTTGTCTATTATTAAAAAACTCCGATCTTAAATTAATTTTGTCAATTTATCTCAATCTCAGACATCAATCTGATCTCAATTTAAAATTTGTAATCAGTGAGTTCAGTGAATACATCTTACGCCCAGCTTCCTTCTTAAAGACACTCCTCTCTTGAACAAAGCTTTTGGCCATGGATCCTTGGGGTTGGGTATCATATTTTGCTTTCTAATGTGCTCGTGAAGTACTTGGGGCAATTTGTTACGTTAAAGGCACTGTATAAAGACAAGTTATTGTGGTTGCAGCTAATGTTGAATTAAAGTGACATAACCAAACTGCCTTTGCCTCCTTTGTTATTTATTTTATCAGCTAATCTGATCTAACAATTATTTTAACACAATGTTTAACTGCTGCCAGCTATAACTCTCAAGGCTTTCACACACACACATTGTAAATTGTGCTTATTCTCAGGCTCCAAGTTAGTTGAAAGGTCCTTCTGCCTCTTTCAAACCTGCGGACATAGGAGGATAGAAAAATCTATATAAAGACATACATTTCTGTCTACATTCACAAAGATAAAGTTGACTCCTGATGGGATATGTAGCAGATGCACAGTAAAAGTCAGAAACATAGCTTCATATTTGCTTGACTTTACTAAAGTGACTGACAGTTGAGCTATTCTGACAAACTCATCAGCAAATGTGAAGAGTCATTGGTTCTTTTAACCACAAAACATTGTTGCGGTGTATTCCATTTTCTAGCAAGGTTTTATTACAGCATTCCCTGCCAACTTATTTCAAATTCCCCTCCTTTGTGTTTTGATGGCATTTGTTTATTCAAAGAATGAATTTTCTCCCTTTATTTTGGTTATTTCTCTTTGTAATGTTCAATGGCATGGAAATCAAAATGTTTTGCCCCAATAACCAAAGATGAATTTCATATGGACATTAATCACTTTGATGCATTTCCGGCCTATTAAAAAGTAAACTATGCTGCTAGAAATTACATTATCATACCTGCGCTAACAATCAATGCTTGATTTGTGCATGAATATAGCTCTACAGCTCTGATACCAATATTCAGCTGATACTCTAAAGTGTACTTGTGATGATATTTTCACATTACTGAAAAGGTATTTGGATGTACATTAGTATGAATGTAATTCAGAAGTTAAATGGAGTTCTGACTTCTTTTTTTCAAATGAGCAACTTAAATAAAATTAGTGTAAACAACTCCCTAGGGGGTTACTGTAACAAAATCAAAATTCCAAAGGAAGCTTACTGTATTTGAATTTAAACATCACAACATGGAGGGAATGCCCACTGATCACAGAAGGCCTGAAGCATATCAATGGACACTACATGCTCTGTCCCCAAGGACACACGAGCCCAGATGTAAGCACAAAAGCAAGGCAGTCTGTCTGACACAATGACACTCATCCTGCTGCCTGGGCTTATTAGTAGCCAACTTGGCCAAGCCCAAGAGCAGACCCACAAGGTGGTCCTCTGATCCACCTCTGTCCATACCCATCTAGAACGACAAGAGCAGTAGACATATGGGAAAACTACCCCTTAAACATTCCAGCCGAAGCCACTCACCATCCTGACTTGGAACTATACCGTGGTTCCTTCACTGTTGCTATGTCAAAATGCTGGGACTCCCTACCTAACGGCATTGTGTGTCTACCTTCAACAAATGGATGCAGCAGTTCAAGAAGGCAGCTCTTTGCCACCTTCTCAAGGGCAGCTAGAGGTGAGAAATAAAGTGAAGCCCATATCCCTTGAATTAAAAATTCACCAATGATAATGTCATTAAATGTCAAGAGGTGACAGTAAGATTTTCTTTTGTCGGAGATGGTCATTGCCTGCTATTTGTGTGGTGTGAATGTTATTTGCCACTTGACAGCCCAAACCTTTATATTGTCCAGGTCTTTCTGAGTAGGACTGATGGATTCCTTTAGTATTGTGCAATCATTAGTGAACACTCCCATTTCTGACCTTACTATGGAGGGAAGGCCATTGATGAAGCAGCTAAAGGTGGTTGGGCCAGGGACACTCCCCTGAGGAACTCCTGCAGAGATGGCCGAGAGCTGAGATGACTGACCTCTAAAAAGCAAAATACTTTTCATTGCGTTGGTATGACTCCAATGTGTGGACAGTTTTTCTTGGTGATTTCCCTGAGTGATTGTGTAACCTTGCTCATAGATGCCACCCTAGCGAAATCGGACAGCCAGGAAGCTGGAATTGCACACCACTGTTTGGAATCTTCCGACATTCACACCATCCTAAAGCTCAGCTGCCCACCACTTCAGTCACTGCTCGCCAGGAACTGTCCCTCACCATTGTCCTGCTTGACCACCATTAGATGGCCCAGCTCGCTGGCTACTTCCTGGGCAAGGACCCAGAGGCCAGAGGTGGGCAGAGAACTGGAGAGGGGGGCAGTCCTTCTTTAGATGTCTGCCACAGCAGGATACCTTCAGCCTGGAGCCACCTTTTAGTGAAGCAGGTTGCCCAGACAAGCAGCTAGATGGTCGATGAGATTCTGCGCTCTGTAAAGGGAAGTGGCACCATCTTTCCTCCACTGCCTCACACTCACAGGGCCAGCACTCACTCTAAACCTGCCACTGCACATACATCACATCAAGCCTCAGGGACGACAACCCTCAGTACTGCATACATTATTTTCACTTTGGTAAAGGCAGTGGCAGAGTGGCCAGTGTCCGAGCTCCTGTGTCCAGGGCTCATCAACTCTGTCCGCTTTATATTTCTTCTTTTTATATATATATGTCTCCTTTTTTATTGTTTTTATCCTATCTTTTATTTTGGGGGAAGGCGAGTCGAAAGTGTCTTCATTGGGGTCCTGAGTTGGGGAACTCGGAGCGGGACCTGGAGAACGGTGCCGAAGTGGCTGGGGATCCCGGAAATGGGACTCTGGAATCAGTGTGGAGGAGGTGGCAGGCGGAGGGCTGAGCACGGGGACCCAGTGTCCGTTGCTGCATCAGCAGGAGGCCGCTGGTGCTTTTGGCATTGAAGAGGCTTCCACGCAGCATCCAGGGAATCCTCTGGGCGGCTTTAGAGATGTTTCCTTTCCTGGGATCAGCGACGAGATTGGGCTTCAGGGCAGTTTCTGTGGAGTATTGAGGCCCGGTATTCCAGAGGCTTGGCGTGCACCGGTACTGTCTTTTCCTGAACCCAAGAGCCAGGAATTGACTTTGCCTTAAATCATTTTATAATTTTTCCTTATCCACACCTTCTGTTATTAATACAGGCTCAGTGGTATGGGGACTTAAACAATTTTCACTGCATTTTTTTTTCTAAAATGTACAAGTGACAATAAATGACTACTCTCTTCAATTCTTATCCTCCCAAGCTGGTCACCCTTTCTGCCCTCTGTACTTCCTACTCACTCACTGGAGACACCTCAGCACCTCTCCTGTTCCTACTTCACCTCTAACTGCTCTTCCAACCAAACTCAATCCCTCCCTTTATTTCATTGCCCCGCAACTTTGTGGGAAGTGCAGGATTGGCCGGGTGTAGTACCGGTACAACAGGGAATGAATAGGGTGGCTCCTCACTATTTACAGGATTAATAATAAAGGAACTAGTCAGATAAGTGGCCAAACGGTGACTTCAGTCACTAACCAAACTCTAAGCTTCAATTTGTGATGCTGCACTGGTCTCCCTTTGCCACCAACGTGAATCCATTCTCAATCTGTGCGAGATTTTATCCTCCCCAGGCAGTTCGTTCTTCCTTTTTGTTGTGTGCAGGCACCAGAAGGATCTGGTAAATCTCCGTCAAGAAAAGACCAATGTCAGAGATACTCAGCTGCTCCACTGCCTCTGAGCAGGAAGATGCTGAACCCTCAGAGGATGCACTGGTGAACTTTCAAGTGTGCAAGGGTCCAACCCGGTGTGTACATTCAGGACACATCTCTGCAGCTGTGTCAAGCTGGCACTGTCTCGGGTATCTGACTCACAAAGCTAGGCACCAGCTCAGCCCACGGTGTTGGCCACTCGTGACTTGATCAAAACGCAGGCACGGTGGTCAGAGGCAGTCAGTAAACTGGGTGGAAGGATGGAGGAGATCAAACCTTGTGTTATCAGTACCGGCGCTGACTCTGGCTCACGTGTGTTTGGCTGTATCCATGGAGAGGTTATCACTCACCATGGAGATCCAGGCCTAGCACACTGCCAGATACGCATGAGGACTTGTATTCCATTGCTGTGGCCTAGCTGCATCAATGGCGAAGGGAGAGGGGGCCTGAAAGATGTTGACCTCATTGCAAATGTCTCGCCCTTGCAGAGAGTAAGGCTGGAGCCAGAAGGCATGCACACGTAGGAGGAACAACACACAGGCACCCCTAGAAGTTTCCTCTCATGACACTCCTGAAGTATCTGCAACCATACCCTCCCACTCCAGCTCCCGCAGCTTCCCTCTGCTTGTCCCAAATCCTACATGAATTCAAGCTGAAGCAGGTGAGCCCTCAGCTGGCTAGGAGGCTTTCCCTCCAGGCCCAGAGGCACCAGGCATCGGTAGCCCAAACCTTCTACAGTAACAAAGCCAACCACAGAGAGGTCGTCCCTACACTCCAGCTGCAGAATTCCAGACTGCACTTTGATGTAGTGGGAGGCAGAGGAAGAAAACTAACTGAGGGCAGGGGTGAAATATGACAGTGAATAATCTAGCATTTTTATAAATATATGTCCGCATTGCACTATTAAAATGTTTGCTCTGCTGTTGGATGTAGTTATGTGAGAGATGAGCAGCTTCTGTAGACATCCCAAAGATGAAAGACATTGCAATGGCCAAATACAGTTCATCTCCTTGACTGCAGGGATCCTTGAAGCATTCACATTAATGACTGCAGCCAACATGTTGACACTTAAATGTGGGCAACACTGAGGCTAACTCCACAGAGCACAGCTTGTGTTTAGGCCTGGCCCGCACACATCATTGCACACTTATCATGGGCAGCTCCAATCCCTCATAGCACTGCCAGTATGATGAGCAAAGCTGTACAAAGCCCTGTCTCTCACAGGTTTAGTGTTGTCATACAGGATGCTCAAGCATTTCAGGGTAACATAACAGTCTGTGCACATATTGGAGAATTGAAGGGTTACAGATGATAGAAGAATCAAAGGGAGATCCCTTAGAAAGCCTCTCAACCAGCTGCCTATCATGAAGGATTTCACTGTACAGCTCTTGAATATTATATCCTGATGGATGCTATAAGAGCTACCAGAGCTCAGTGCTAAATGATGGAAGTTCACTGTCTAATTAATGCTGCTGTTTTCCCTAGCATTCAGTGGGACATTTTATTGTCAGATAATTGGAATCACCCACAGATATCAAGTAAGCAATCAGGTGAATCACGAGATATTCTTTCAGCAATACAAAAGCTCAGGGACTGTAAATATAACAAGGTCTATATGTCCTTGACACTAACCGAGGGTTGTTTGCCAGTTACAGAACGTTACACAATTACACCGAGTCCAAACTCAGCTCATTCATCCTGGAAGCAAGCTTCGATGAGGTTATCTCGGGTCTCTCGGGCTCGGTGACGCATTGCTGCACTGTACTTTCTTGGATGGTCCACCTGCACAATGTCCCGATCCTGATCATTATCTTCTATAGATTGCTGTTGATCCCTCATTTTGCTTGTATCTGGGACAGTTCTCATCGGCTCTGGCTGTGATGGGCCCATTAGATCAGGGTGATGTGGAACTAAACTGGGCTTTACTTTACTGGCCTGGGGCCCGAGGAAGGAGGTAGAAGCAAGTGAGTTCTTGAGTACTTAAGAGTCATAGCAGTTCCCAGGTTAGAAACATAAAAAAAAGGAGCAAGAGTGGGCCATTCAGCCCATTGAGCCTGCTCAGTCATTCAATATCATTGTAGCTGATCCTCTACCTCAGCACCATACCACTGCCCTCCCCATTGCCTTTGACACCTTTAGCTTGTGGATGGCTATTTATTTCTTAACCATATCACCAATGGTGGGGCTCTTCAACAATTGGCACCAGTTGTCACGTACTATTTGAACGTTAACAGAATGGAAGCTGTTTCTGCCTTCAAACCTTGCAGTTTGGTGTTGGGTAGCTCCCAGGGAGGTGTTTGTGCTGTTGATAGTGTCCTGCAGTCGAGGTAAGCCAGCAACGGAGGTATAGGAAAGGCAACTGGTTTGACCAGCTTCAGCACTGAGATTTGGAGCTTGAGCATTGGCTGGGGGCACAGCAGTGCATCTGTGAAGCTGGGAATTACATGGACAGCACAGCTTTGGATGTTGTCGCGCCCCGCACCCCCCCCCCCCCCCCCCCCCCCCCCCCCCCCCCCCACCCGAAGGGG
>NC_063351.1:11620152-11677973 GCF_021869965.1 Rhincodon typus
CCACCCCTGCGCCAGCTTAAAGAAATGCAGTCAGGGAAATGATGAAGTGATCATCAGTCAGAAGAAGGGAGGCACATGGGTCGTTAGGAAATGTCCAGACTGCACCTCGCTTAAGAATAGATTTTCTGTGCAGTACAACAGTGAGAGTGATAACTCCTTTAGGGAGTGCAGCCAGAGTGCAGTTGAACAAGGAGGGAGCAGATGGAGAGGAAGCGCTATAGTGGTAGGTGACTCCCTATTGGGGGGGTACACTCAGGCGTTTCTGCATCCCACAGACATACCCCCAGGAATGATGTGTTTCCTCCCTGGGGATATTCCTGAAGGGGGAAGGTGAACAATCAGAGGTCATGGTTCACACTGGTACCAATGACACAGGTAGAAAGAAGGATAAGTTCCTGCAACAAGAATTTAGGGAGCTAGATTGCAGATTGAAAAGCAGGATCTTGAAGGTTGTAATCTCTGAACTACTCCCAATACCACGTGGTAGTGAGTATAGGAACAGGCAGAGAGAACAGATGAATGTGTTGCAACAGGAGGAAAAAGCTTTGATTCCTGGATCACTGAGTCTGTTTCTGGGAAAGGTGGGACTTACACAAATCAGATAGGTTACACCTGAGCTGGAACAGGGCCAACATCCTTATGTTGGAGGGTAGGATTTGCTAGTGCTGTTGGTGGGAGATTATGTTAATTTGGTCGGAGACTGGAACATGGAGTGGAGACACAACAGTGAATAATGCACAAACAACTGTAGAATAAAAGCCAAGTCAGCCCTGTAGGCACACCATACACAAGGACACAAGGGAATTCGGCAAGATTGGATAGCATTTATTTTAATACAGGGACTCTTGCGAGTAAGATAATAAGTTGAGGGTTTGTTTAACACATGGGGATATGAAATCGTTGCTATCACTGAAATGTGATTGAGGGAGGGACAGGACTAACTGCTTAATATTCCAGAGTATGGATTCATCTGGCAAGACAGGGACAGGTGTAAAAGAGGAATTGATATAGTAGTATTGATCAAGGAGTCAACTACTACGAAAAGGAAGGGTGAAAACTGAGAAGACTCCTCATTTGAGGCCATACAATTAGATAGAACATAGAACAATACAGCACAGTACAGGCCCTTCGGCCCACAATGTTGTGCCGACTTATTATCTTACTCTAAGATCAATCTACCCTGCATACCCTACATTATACTATCATCCATGTGCCTATCCAAATGTCGCTTAAATGTCCCTATTGTATCTGATTCCACTACCATCGCCGGCCACTCTCTGTGTAAAGAACCTACCTTTGACATCTCCCCTATACCTTCCTCCAGTCACCTTAAAATTATAACTCCTCATGATAGTCATTTCCGCCCTGGGAAAATGTCTCTGGCTATCCATTCTATCTATGCCTCTCATCATCTTGTATACCTCTACCAAGTCACCTCTCATCCTTCTTCGCTCCAATGAGAAAAGCCCTAGCTCCCTCAACCTTTCCTCATAAGACCTGCCCTCCAGTCCAGGAAGCATCCTGGTAAATCTCCTCTGCACCCGCTCTAAAGTTTCCACATCCTTCCTATAATGAGGCGACCAGAGCTGAACACAATATTTCAAGTGTGGTCTAACCAGGGTTTTATAGAACTGCAGCATAACCTCGCAACTCTTAAACTCAATCCCCTGCCAATGAAAGCCAGCACACCATATGCCTTCTTAACAGCCCTATCAGCTTGGGTGGAAACTTTGAGGGATCTACGGACATGGATCCCAAGATCCCTCTGTTCCTCCATATGCCAAGAATCCTGCCATTAACCCTGTATTCTGCATTCAAATTCAACCTTCCAAAATGAATCACTTCACACTTTTCTGGGTTGAATTCCATCTGCCACTTCTTTTCCCAGCTCTGCATCCTGTCAATGTCCCGTTGCAACACATAAAACAGCCCTCCACACTATCCACAACTCCACCAACTTTCATGTCATCAGCAAACTTACTAACCGCACCCCCCCTCCACTTCCTCATCCAAGTCATTTATAAAGATCACAAAGAGCAAGGTCCCAGAACAGATCCCTGCAGAACACCATGCCATCTGCCAGCTGTCACCAAGCTCCAAGCTGAATACTTTCCATCTACTATCACCCTCTGTCTTCTATTGGACAGCCAATTCTGTATCCAGACAGCCAAATTTCCCTGGATCCCATGCCTCCTTACTTTCTGAATGAGCTTACCATGGGGAACCTTATCAAATGCCTTGCTAAAATCTATATACACCACATCCACTGCTCTACCTTCATCAATGTGCTTTGTCACATCCTCATAGAAATCAATAAGGCTTGTGAGGCATGACCTGCCCCTCACATAGCCATGCTGACTATCTCTAATCAAACTGTGCTTTTCCAAATAATCATAAATACTATCTCTCAGAATCCTCTCCAATAATTTGCCCACCACAGAAGTAAGACTGACTGGCCTGTAATTTTTAGAAAAAAAAGAGGACAATCACTTTGATGGTAGTTTGCTATTGACCTCCAAAGTTTTGGGGAGGGTTTGAGGACAGACATGTAGGTACATTTCAGAGAAGTGTAAAAATAACAGGACAATAATAGTAGAAGATTCAATTTGCCCAATATTAACTGGAATAGACAAAATGTAAAAGGCTTAGACGGGATGGAATTCTTAAGATGGAGAGTTTTTCTAAGCCATCAAGTAGGAAGTCCAAGAAGGATGGGTGCAGTGCTGGACCTAATTTTAGAGCACGACGTGGTAGGAATGTCGGTGGGACACCATTTTGTTGATATGATCATAACTCTGTAAAATATAAGATAGTTATGGAAAAGGACAAAAGATGGACGAGAAATAAAAGTTTTGGTTTTGAGGTAAGCTGATTTTAATATGACAGGTCAGAATCTAGCCAAAGAGAGCTGGGAGAAGTTAGTTGTAGGAAAACTTATATTGGAGCAGGGGAATCAAAAAGGAATTAGTGCAAATACAGGTTCCAATATGTTTTTATAAAGATGGAGAGTGGGATCAAAAAATCCACAGAACTCTGGATAAGAAAAAGAAGGAAGCTTGTGGTAGCTACGGAGGACTCATATAACCAGAAGGCCCTTGAGGAAATGCAGGGCATTGCTTAAAAAAAAGGGAATCAAAGATGGGACCTGAAAAACCACTGGCAGGTAAAATAAAGGATATTCCACATGTATTTTGTCTGTACCTTAGGGGCAGGGGGAAAACCGGGGAAATGTAAGGCCCATTAGGAATTTGAGTCGCAACTGTGGGTGGAGCCAGAGGACAATAAGTGAGGTTTCAGTGAGTACTTTCTATCCATATTCATGACAGAAAAATAGGGATAGATATGATGGAAGGGGAATGTGATACATTTGAACAAATTACAATAGTGTCTTCAGTGCTGGGTCCCTGCCGTTTGTGGAGCACATTCATGATCTAGACATGAATGTAAAAGGTTGAATAAGTACTTTTGCAGATGGCATGAGAATTGGTAGTGTGATAAATAGCGAACAGCAATGTTTCAGACTACAGGATAATTTGATGGGTTGAACAATGGCAGATGGAATTTAATCCTGAAAAGTGTGAGGTACTGCATCTTCAGAGGACTATCGAGGCAAGGAAGAACAGGATGAATGGTAGGACCCTAGGGATTACTGAGGACCAGAAGGACTTGTTGATCATCTTCCTGGATCTTTAAAGGCAATAGAACAGGTGGATAAGGTGGTTAAGAACACATATGAAATACTTGCCTTTATTAGACAAGACATTGAATCCAAGAGTAAGGCAGTTACAGTGGAGCTGTATAAGACATTAGTTAGGCTACAGCTGCAGTGCTACATGGTGTTCTTGTCACCAGGCTATAAGAAAGATGTGATTGAACTAGAGAGAGTTCACAGGAGATTCACCAGGATGTTGCCTGGGTTGGAGTTGTGATGAGAGATTGGTAGGCCTGCAGCAGAGAAGGCTGAGTGGGGACCTGATTGAGCTGTACAAATTTATGAGGGGCGTAGATAGGCTAAATAGGAAGAAATATTTCTGCCTCATAGAGAGATCAATGACTGGGGGTGCAGCGTGGCAGTGGGGGGTGGGGGTGTTGTGGCGGGGGGGTTGCTACAGATTTCAGATAAATGGCAGGAGGTTTAGGGCAGATTTAAGGAGGAAGTTTTTCACCAAAAGTGTAGTGAGTATCTGGAACTCGCAGGAACAATCAAAAAATTTTTAAAAATATTTCAATGATGATTTGAAGAGATACGGCGTACAAGACTACAGACCAAATGTTAGAGTAGATAGGTTCTTGATAACCAGTACAGACATGATGAGCCAAGTGATCTCTTTGCATGATATAAGATCCTTTGACTCTATGACCTAAATATTTATTGCAAGGTCATTCCAAACTATCACAAAAATCCATCACAGGGTTCAGTCATAAAGATATTTACTACCGCATCAAGGAGGATCCTGAAGCCCTGTTAACTCATAACCAACCTATACTTCAGACAGAACCAGTTTTACTGCATTGCATGCTTCCCTGAGCTCCATCTCAATACTAATTGTAGACAGGTATGTACATGCCAACTGCCAAGGCTTGGAGCCAACAGTCAGTGTATTTTATGCACTATTCTTTAGAGAATGATGCAAGACATTCGGTTAGGGTGTGAAATATAAATGGTAAATGTGGCTTGCTGTTTTAGGTGACACTTGAACCCATAATCAT
Source organism: Rhincodon typus (assembly GCF_021869965.1). Lineage (NCBI taxonomy): Eukaryota > Metazoa > Chordata > Chondrichthyes > Orectolobiformes > Rhincodontidae > Rhincodon > Rhincodon typus. Next base: position 11,624,863 of record NC_063351.1, read on the forward strand.
CTTCAAGATTAGTTGCTTGAATCATTGAATCACTTTGGAATGCAACTACCTGAGGTTTACGTTGAAGTTAAAGCCAGCTTTAGTGTTCTGAAGCACAATTGTGGTTTCTATTCTCAGGATGAATTGAGTAAGCCCAAAACATTCCAAAGGAATTTTAATATTTCTTACAGTTGTTCTTTGACTTGTCATGACATGTTGGATAAGTTGAATACCACAATTGAATTGTCTGGAATCTTCTCTCCTGAAGAGACTAAAGACAGGTCAGATGTTTAGGGACGGGTGGCATCTTGTTACTGTCACCGGACTAATAGCCCAGTGAGGTCCAGACTAATGCTTTGGTGATATGGGTTCAAACATCATCACAACAACCAATGGAATTTAATAGAACAGGAATATAGAGCTAAACTCAGTCATGGTGAGTTTAGAAACCAGTTAAACGTTGTAAAAGCTCATCTGATACACTAATGTCCTTTAGGAAAAGAAGTCCACCATTTTTTTCGAGCCTGGCCTACACATGATGTGGTTGACTCTTAGCTGTCCTCCAGAATAGCCTAGTAAGGTATTTACGTCAAAGTCGGTTAGGGAGTGGGCAACAAATTCTGTCATACAGTCATTAAGTCATAGAGATGTACAGCACGGAAACAGACCATTCTGTCCACCCCGTCCATGTCAACCAGAAATCCTAAGTAAATCTAGGTCGATTTGCCAGTATTTGGCCCACATCTCTAAACCCTTCCTATGCATGTACCCATCCAGCTACTTTTTAAATGTTGTCATTGTACAAGCCTCCACACTTCCTGTGGCAGCTCATTTCATACATGCACCACCCTCTGCATGAAAAAGTCGCCCCTTAGGTCTCTTTTAAATCTTTCCCCTCTCATCTTAAACCTGTGCCCTCTCGTTTTTGACTCCCCCACTCCGGGGAAAAGACCTTGCCTATTTACCCTATCCATGAACCTCATGATTTTATAAACCTCTGTAAGGTCACACCTCAGCCTCCAACGCTCCAAAGGAAATAACCTCAGCTTATTCAGCCTTTCCCTTCAGCTCAAACCCTCCAACCCTTGCAACATTCTTTTCTGAACCCTCTCACAACATCTTTCCTATAGCAGGGAGACCAGAATTGCATGCAGCATTCCAATAGTGGCCTAACCAATGTCCTGTACAGCTGCGACATGACCTCCCAACTCCTATACTCAATGCACTGACCAATAAAAGCAAGCATACCAAATGCCTTCTTCACTATCCTGTCTACCCGCAACTCCACTCTCAAGTTTTGTCAGCGATGATGACCACATCCACATCAAGTAATCTAGGGAAAGATAGCAGTAAATCCTCATTTAAAGTCGTCTTGTTTAACATTTTTTGCTTTAACACTGGTTAGAATGAACTAAGCCAAGTGAAGTGTGCTATTGAAAGATGTCAGGTAGTTAATGGCGTCCACAACATGATTCAGTTTCTTAGCAGTTACTAAAAGAAACAGAAAATATTAAAGTAACTGCAGAAGAACTAATTTCACTGATCTATGGAGGAGTCCAGCACATGTAGATTGGACAAAGAGTTGCAACGCTTAGTAACAGAATAACATGGAATATTCAGCTGGTTCAGGTAAAATCCAGGTATATCGCTTTGAAAGGAAATGACAAGAGCATCAAAATGTCATTCACCCTAGTGGACAAAGGAAATAAAAAAGTAGAGCAGCTAAAGAAGGCTTACGACAAATGTCAGGAACAAGATTCAGTTAATAACCAGGGAAACTGGGCAAAGTAAAGAAGTGAATTGAAAATGTTGTGTGGGAGGCAAAGTAAAGTTACAACAATAAAGAATTAGCAGACAAGATTGCATTGTGTCCTAAAATATGTAGAATGTAGGAAGTTATCTCGGGAAAGCATTGGGCTCTTCAGGGCCCAGGCAAATCTTCATGCAAAAAGAGGACAGAACCAAAACATTAAATGAATACTTTGTATTTGTCTTCACAAAGGAAGCAAATGATGTGAAGGTTATGTTGAAAGATGAGAGGGAAGCAATGGATAGGGAATGGACGGTTGTGATGATGGTAGATTTAGATTAGGAAAGATGGCAGGAGGCTCAGAGTTAGCAAATTCCCTGGAATTGGCGGCTGCAAGGCTGCTATCATATTGTTATAGTGTGACATCATATTGTCTTCCTCCCAGCGAATGGCGGGGTTGTATTTTCTGGTCAAAAGAACAAGTGTAAGGTTGGAGTGAGGGAAGAGTGGAAAGTACAAAGTGGATTTTAACACCATCTACAGCTTCGAAATTAAAAGAGATTGTGGGTTGAGTGGGAATAGCAGAGAAAAGCTCCCTGCATATTCAGTGGCTAATGTCCATTGTTTCAGTGATGCTCCTTCCCAAAATAGCCAAGACTGACCCTTTCATGGGTTTAGAATGTAATGCAGGCTTATTTTAAGTGGAGCTAGTAATTAATGATATTGGGCCCCCTGTGTGTTCTGACTGCACATTAGCAATCACACTGATGAAGGTGGGCTAATAGTGGCATTAGATTAAGCAGGCGTGAAGTAATTGGATATTGTAATCCCCTCAGCCTTTCTGGGATGTCTGTCTAACTTAGTCCTTTGCTTGTCACGAAATCATGGGCATTCCGCCTTCACAACACCGAAACAAGAAGCCCTGCTTATATCAAAGTGGCCACTAGAGGGTAGTATTTACTCACTGTTCTGCTGAACAACGAGCACCCTCATTGGGTGCCTCAGAAGGGAATTTTCCACAATCCCCATATTAAAGAAGAAATGGAAAAGGCATTTATGATGTTTTAGAGTTGATATGAGAGATACGGTTACGGTTTATAGATTAGGGAAGGTTTACCAAAATTTAGCTGGAAATAATTTGAGAACAGATTAAACTAAAAATATTGGTTAGAGACAAAAAAACACTGCAGATGCTGGAATCCCAGGGAGACAAGAAGGAGGCTGGAAGAACACAGCAGGCCAGGCAGCATCTGGAGGAAAGGAGAAGTCAACGTTATGGGTATTACCCTTCTTCAGGACTGGATGTGGGGGCAGGGGCAGCTACAAATAAAGAGGGGAGGGGGCGAGGGGTGGAGGCGGCATGGTGGTGATAGGTGGACACTGGTGATAGGTACAATCTGGTTGGTCAATGGGAGGGATGAATCTGGTTGGTGGCTGGAAGGGAGTGTCAGAAGGTGGAATGAAAGGGAGGAGGTGGGCTAGAAAACGAGCCGGGGGATGGGTAGGAAGGTTATTTGACATTAGAGAACTCAATGTTGAATCCTCCAGGCTGTAGGGTATCCAGGCGGAAGATAAGGTGTTGTTCTTCAAATAAAAATATTCATGTTTTTGAATGCAGCCATTATATTCCATTATCTTTGGAACATATTCTATTGAATTCAGTTGCAACTCAGTGTTGAGTGTAAAAGCATTGCATACAACCAGAGCTGCAGAACCCGCATAGTAACTGGAGGAGCTCTGATGAAGGGTCATCCAGAGTTAGTTTGCTCTCTCTCCTTGGATGTTGCCTGACCCACTGTGATTTCCAGCATTTTTTGTTTTCAGCATTATGATTGCTAATGGAACTGCAGGTAACTTATGTGCTGGAATTTTATATTGCCTCCCTGCCTGCGACCGGGATGGCAGGCAAGGGGTATGTAAAACTGCATGGGTTAGTGGGTCCCAGCCCTCCCCACCTGCTTCTGCTTGAATTTTACCAATGATAGGGTCGGTGGTGGGAGGACAACTGAAGCCTGAAGTGGTCAATCAAGGCCTCTTCCCGCTTCCAGTCTTTTATCAGCCCCAGATAGGACTCTTTCGATGTGGCTGGGCTGTGTCGGGATATCACTCCATGTGATTTGAACCAATTGGAGATAGCAAAGGCTATTGATCCTGTCAAGATGCTGAATATATTGCTGAAGGCCATCGCTCTAAAACTGCACAGCAGCAAGAAACATTTCCATTTACAATCTCTCCTTAAACAAAAGAGCCCACAGCAAATTCGATTTATGATCGGGACTTTTAAAAGGTGCTGAAAGTCTAGTACTAAACTACTAAAGCACTCCTATAAAGAAAAAGAGCAAAATATAGATTAAAACCATGAGCTAAAAAAGATTTTTGCGCATCAAAAAAGCCTTACCTAGCTCCAGACATTGGTCAATTCCACCATCTTGCTTTTCAAAGTCGGCATGAAAATCAAAAAAATTGCATGTGTTGTCATGACTCATACTTTTTTGGTGCAGACACCAGCTACAGGTATCAGTCTGCTACTCTTAAAACTGAAATGCCTAAAGCACCAATACAGAGAAAAAAGAAAGAGGGCAGCTAACAGAAGCAAAAAGATAACTGAACCTAAAGATAAAGAAAATTCGTCTCGAAATTAAAAAGCACATGAAACACAGCAAGGATGTAAAGCAAACATTTAAACATGGATTGCCATTCCAACAACATAAATGTTGAACTCCAGTTATTTAAAGAAAGAGTCAAATTCTGCTTCTTAGAACAATAAATAACTGACAGAGAGATTTCAAACTTCTTATCACTCCGGGGAATGAAGGATTAAGAAAAATAAATCCTCCAGTATTTTGTTTGATGACTGTAAAGGTCCAGGCAAGACTTTTCAAGTTCTAGAAGATCACCTAAAAGTCAGAGTACACTTTGGAACAAATATGTTTCAATTCGTCTCATATGTCTCAACAGCCAAGTGAAAATATCAACCACTGCAGAGACAGATGATGATACAAAGGTATGTGAGTTCACCAAAGGAAGCTTAGCCAAAAGCCTGATAGAACTAATCATTGCCATTATACTTATCATACTTTTCTGAAAGGCATTTCTGGATAAAGTCAAGGATTACACCACTAGTATTCTACTAGAAGAAGGATGCAAGCTCATAGCAATCGTAGCAGGACACCAACATCTACAGCTGCTTGACTCTGCAGCAATTATTGCAGCCATCAAAAAAGTCATAGAATGTCTTAACAAAACGTGGATTGTCTGACCCACCCAAACAGTGTGCATCATTTTGTGACTTGTGCAAGCAACGTTATACAAGAGGATATTTAGGCTAAAATAAGAAGAAGCTCAAGTGCTCAGGGACACTCAAAATACAATACACCACTCCACAGTAGCTTATGAAGAAGAGACAGCTAAGGAACAATGCCAAAGCTGTTTCTGAACTTCCACATGTGGTATACAAGCAAGTCACTCAAATCCAAGAAGTAACTGCAATGTTTCAGTTTGCAGACCCCAGACAGACAGCATATGGGCTCAATTTGACACATCACATGGACTCTGTGAGAAAAGCTAATGTTGCTACTTCTATTCGAATGACATGCCCCAAAAGGAATGGACAATAGTTAAGTGCCAAGATGGGCACAGGTGTAAAAGTCAATATTTATCCGTTTTACATGAGATGTACCCAGAAAACTGGCACCATGCGGTGCAGTCTTTGCTTGACAAGCTAAATGCTTAACAACGAATTTGATGAGCCACAAACTGGCATTATCAATCTTAAATATCAATACGGCTCTTCCGAAGGACAACTGAAACTTTTTACACTGTTAGTAGAGTATGACCCTCTATCATTGGTCTACCTGCTCTCACAGAATCACATATCATCATGATCTATGTGATAACCAGTACGCCAATTCCAACACCAAAGATTCCAGAGCATGGAGGAGAACTATTTCAATTCCTTGGCTAAGGGATGGGCAGACATCAGCTGGTGGTTTTCATGTTTGACTTAATACAATGACACTTTGCATCCAGAGTCAATGTTGAGGATTCCCTCCCAACAGTGGACCGTTATGCCAGACCTCTGGAAGGGTCTGTCTTGATAGTGAAAGAAGACATACCCAGTGATGGCGGTGCCTGGGACATTTTTACATATGATTCAGTGAGTTTGACTCTATTAAGTTGTTGCTTGTCTCATCTCTTCCAATTTGCTGCAATTCCTAGATATTAATGACGATTTTGAAGGGAAGTGTACTGTAGGTGTTCCTTTGATGTATCTGAATCCAATGGTTAGGGTGATTCTAGGTGAACTCTTCAGGCTAACCCTCCTTATGTGTGTTTGGAGCCATTTCATACAACTGAATAGTTTGTGAGGATATTTTAGAGGAAAATTAATGTTCAAGCACATTGTTGTGGATTAGAGGCACACAGGCTATACCAGGTAAGGACAGCAATCTTCAGTAAGGAGATTGTTGAACAAACCAGTTTAATTGTTAGATCAATCCAATAGCTTTTTATTTCAGAGATAGTGGGAACTGCCGATGCTGGAGATCTGAGATAACAAGGTGTAGAGCTGGATGAACACAGCAGGCCAAGCAGCATCAGAGGAGCAGGAAGGCTGACTTTTCGGATCTGGACCCTTCTTCAGAAATGGGGGAGGGGAAGGGGATTCTGAAATAAATAGAGAGAGAGGGGGAGGCAGATGGAAGATGGATAATTTCAAATGAAAATACAATGCTCATGTGTAACAGTGAGAGAGTGGAGGTTGACCTAGGGTTGAAAACCTCTTCAAATCTCAAGGAAATATTCTGAAATTGATAAATTACATTCTTTTAAATGGATTTCATCTGCAACATCTTTTTTCAAGCTTTGCATCTATTTTTAATAAGAGTTCTTGTTGCTACTTTTTATATCCATTATATTATTTCATAAATCTGCCCAAATGTGGAAAGACGGTTCAATGCAGGTCAACCTAGCTCCATGGAAAAATCCTTGATTTGGATTGAATCCAAGCAGTGGTATTGTCTGCCATCTTTAGGATCATGAAGGAGCAGAATCACGAGGACTGTTTAATTTTTAGCAAGACATCCAATCTGTACAGGCATTACACCATCTGCAACTCAATTTTGCAAATGTTTATGGTGACCAAGCACACTTTCCCAGAATACTTTCCCAGACTGTGGTCATTGCTGGAACTCTGTCTTCAACAAAAGTAAAACGTCCCATCCTGTTCCACAGAGCAGTTATCCAACAAAATTTCACACAGGAACAAAAACAAAGTTGCTGTTAAAGCTCAGCATATCTGGCAGCATCTGTGAAGGAAAAAACAGAGGTAACGTTTTGGGTCCGGTGACCCTTCAAAGGAAACATTAACTCTGTTTTTTTACTTCACAGATGCAGCCAGACCTACTGAGCTTTTCCAGCAACTTTGTTTTTGTTCCTGATTTACAGCATCCGCAGTTCTTTCGGTTTTTATTAAAATTTCACACAGTACCACGGAAGGATATATAAGGAGACCTAATCAAAAATTTGATCAAAGGCGTAGATTTTAAGGAGCACCTTCAAAGAGGAAGACAGCAAAGAGAGATTGAAAGGTTAAGGGAGGGCATTTCAGAATGTCAGCAGCTGAAAACATAGCTATCAACAGCAGGGCAATGGAAATCAGGGATATGCAAGCGAAAAGCCCCAGTTTTTGAATCAGATTATTAAAAAGCACAACAAGCCACATGAAGACTTTAAAGCAATTTCCAGCTTAGATATACTTCCCCCAAGCTTATTTCAAAGTCCCAGAAATCATCAAGGGCCTGTTTTTAGGATTTCTCTCCTTGTTATTATCACTTGCTGAATTGTGCTTCGGCCTCACAAAGTCATCATTTGAAGCTTGTATCATTTAAAAAAGGTAGGCACATGATATTTCCAAAGGATTGAACAGTGTGGCCTTTCTCAATGTTGACAGTTGAAATTGCAATCTGATTAATGACACCCTACATATGTTCACACCAATTAAATTTTACTTATTTAAAATAGCAGAGCTTACCTATTTTTGGGGATGAGTATGAAGGAATTATATATATACGTAGTGGAGTGAGAAAACAGCGGTTGTTTGCTTTCCTGCTGTTTATCTGTCAATGTGACTATGAGTAGATTATTAAATCAGTGACCTGCTGCCTGAACTGTATTGAGTTTTCCAAAGTCTTCACACAAGTACATCTGAATGTGAAACACAATCACTTATTAAAAATCCTGAAGCAAAGTTCCAAATCAACAAAGGAACCATATATAAGCATCATTAAATATTAAAGGAAAGTGAAAATAAACATTGAGAACACATAGTTCCATAAAGTCATTTTTAAAGAATGAATTTGGAATGCAGCTGCCAAAAGGACCTTTTTGAAGAGTGGATCCTTGAAGGAGACCTCTAAAAGCTTAAGAACTGATTAATTCTAGTTGAACTGAAAGACTTATTCACTAGATTTGCCAGGTTTGTTCTCAAAGGAAAAATACATTGAACTTGGGCTGAGAGCAGCACAGATTCATTACATTTACACCAGGCCTAAAATGGTCATATTCTAAGGATACAACATTTACAAAACTTAGATATGTGTTCCTTCGCATCTAGAAGATAGGGGCTGATATTATTGAGATGTGTGAGCCAGTTGAATGATGTTACAAGATAGATAGAGAGAAGCTGTTTCCTCTGTTGGGGAAGTGCAGAACATTGGAACAAAATCTTAAAATTAGAAATAGGCAGTTCTAGGCAATGTCGGGAAGCATGTCTCTACTTCAAGGGATTGTGAAAATCAGGAACATTTTCCCCCACAAAGTAATCAGTGTTATTTCAATTAAAAATGGTAAACTGAGATGGATCAATTGTCAGTCAGGCTCATAACGTGGCTAACTTACCATTGTTTGAAATTACATATATTCATAGACAGGGATATATCTTTTGTAGACAAATGGAACCTGTCTAGCCATTGCAGCTTTTTTGAAGTAAAGAAAAAAATATGGGCAAGAGTAGCACTGGCATGTGTCCTCTATAGCACTACCTTGACCAATCACAGCTGACTTGCCAATCAACTAGTAACATTTTCTCATGCAGTTTTGAATTGTTGCTCCCTTTGAATTTGGCATTCTTGTTTTCATCCTGATGAATGCAAGACAAAAGCTTCAACAGAATGTCTGTTTCCAGCAATGCTCGATTCTTTTTTAAGTCAGGGTATTAGGGATGTGGAATCAAGGCAGATGGAGAGAGTCAGAGTATAAGTCTGTCATGTTTCAATTGATTAGCAAAATAGGCCTGAATGGTCTATTCTTGTCCTGTGCTCTCAAACTCTCAAACACATGTTATGTCGGTATTTTTACACATAGTATGCATTTTAAATTGTGCTTACAGCCCACAGAGTGGTATTTTCCATAAGGAAATGTTGTTGTAACTCAAGAAGCTTTCTTTCCCACTCATACTGAATAATTGTTATTATTGTGGATTGTCACACATAAAGTGACAGAAATGTTTAAAATAGCACAACATTTTAGTTTTATTTTTGATATAATCACTTCCAGCACCCTTCTATGCCTATTATACGAGCTGACGTGAACAGGATATCCAGTGCTATTCCAGAAGGTGGATCTCTTCATCTACTTTGGGTAAAAGTTTTCAGGAGTTGAAAAATATAGTGGCCACCATTGAATGGACAATGACCATTTCTACTTTTTATGTTTGTCCATCTTTGTTTTGCTTTGTAATATTTTGCTTATTCTTGAAACCTGACCAGCCTTCTTTCTGAAGTGCCATTATCAATTGTAGGTGTATACAGTGTTTCTTTTTCAATTTGACATTTAACCACTTTCTTTAGTTGTGTATAATGCACATTTCTTAAAGATTCTTTCCTCTCACTGAAATATATGTTTGTTGAGAGTAATCAAATATCTCCTTAAATATCTGCCACTGCATCTCCACTGTTCTATCTTACAGTCTAGATTTTCAGTTCACTTTAGTTAGCTTTGCCTTCATACCATTATAAATACTTTATTCAGGTTTAAAGCACAAGTCTTAAGCCCACACTGCTCCCCCTCAATCTGATGGTTAAAGTTCTATCATGTTATGATTACTGTCACTTACAGCCTCCTTTTCCTTGAGGTTATTGATTAATCCTATCTCAATGCTCATTATCAGGTCTAGAATAGCCTTTTTCTGGGTTAATTTTAGAAAATATTACCCTAAGAAATGGTCCCAAATGCAGTTCTATGAACTCATTAGTCAGGTAACCTTTGCCAATCTCATTTATCCAATCTACATGTAGATTAAAGTTCCCCACATTTGTTACAGAATCTGGTTTACATGCCCCCTTTGTTTCTGCCCAGTTTGGATGCCCATAAAGTACTCATACAAGTGACCTTTTATCTTTCCTATTTCTCATCTCTGCCCAAACTGATTCTACATCTTGCTCCTTTGAGCTCATCGCTGTACTAATGGAATCTGTAACTTACAGAGCATCATCTTTTCCCAGCTTTGTGTCTTTTCCACCTATCAAATACCCTTCAACAATCAGGACCTAAACCTTGGTCACCTTGCAACCCATGTCTCTGTAATAATTGTCAGGTCATAAACATTTATTTTGGTCTGCTAACAAGTCGTCTATTTTGATACAAATGATGCATAGATTCAGATATAGAATCTTTAACTTTGGATACTTTTTTGAAGCCACTGGTTCTGCTGGTGAACTCTTAAACATGTAATATTTGTCCCTTCTTACCACACTCTCCTATCTTTATTCAAATTAATATCCTGTTCTAGTATTGTGTTGTTTGCCATGAATTTATAAATATAAATTCAAATAAATATGTGATAAATTCAGATTCTATATCTGAATCTATGCATCATTTGTGTCAAAATAGACGACTTGTTAGCAGACCAAAATAAATGTTTATGACCTCACATATTCACTTCCCTACTTAGTTTAAAGCCCTCTCAATCACAATAGTGACACTATTTGGCTGAATAATGCAAAGTTCAGGTGAGTGCCATCCCAGTGTTACAGGTCCCACTTTTCCCAGTAATACTCTCAATGTCTTATTAATCAAAACTCACTTCTTCACACCAGTCTTTGAGTCACACATTCACCTCTCTAATCCTATTTATTTTAGCCTGGTTATCCTAGCCTCCCCATGCAGAGGGCAAATTATTCTGAGCAGTTCTCTATTAATTATTTTCAGTGATCAGTCTGACAGCATGGCAGCAGTGCTATGAACTGAAATGTTTATTTGTTCACCCTTGTGTTCAAATACAGCCCATGCTAATGAATTGAAGATCTTTTGCCTGCCATCTAGAAAAATTTGACAGGTTCAATACAGCTCTAAATCAATTAGGAGTCCAGAATACAAATGTTTGTAATTTAACAGCACTTGGCAGTGTGACTCAAAGAGTCAATAGGAATGGGTAATATGGTAACGGAAATAGCCTGAGCCATTTGCTGACCATGTTAGCTTGGTGCCAAAAGAGGGTGCATCAAAGTTATCCTCCAGGATAATAGTTACTGTGAGTGGACCACTGTTCTCTGTGAATCACCCATACTCATGAAAAGGCCTATGCCCACACTTTCAGACTTGCAATGTGCTTAGTTTACCGCAAATTCCTCTGAATGTGCGAAGCCAGCTGATTCATGCTGCCTATATGCAATATAGCAATACAGGTAATATTTTCCATTAACAGCATGCTGCCTTCTGAGGGAGCAAGATACAAAACTTTGAGAGCATTTCTCCTGTGTTACAGCAATACATCGTGGACAAAAATCACACATTGGGCTGTACCTTGTAGGGGATGTGGCCTAGCACCTGACTAATGTGGAATTAATGATCCAGGAATAAATGAATTCCAAGTAAGCAGATGCAGTGCTAAAACCACACACCTTTCTTTTCCCTTCACAGGATGTGGGTAATATTGACAGGGTCAATGTTTATTGCCCTTATGTGGGTAGTGGGGAGCTGCCTTCTTGAATGTCTAGTTGAGTTCAGCGGCAAGTGAAAAATCAACCACATTGCTGGAATAATGTATGGGGCTGGTCAGGAAAGGACAGCAGTGTTCCTCTCATCAAGGGCATTAGTGAAAATCTGACAATCTGAAATAAAAATAAAAAAAAGTACTGGAGAAACTCAGTAGCATCTGTGGAGAGAGAATCAAAGTTAATGCTTCGAGTCCCATATGTCTCTTCTTTGGAACTCTGACAATCTGGTAGTTTCATCAACTCCATTACATTAATTATATGTACCAATAAAATACACAGTCTTCCTGAACAGAACTGCTTTAATACTTATAAACCATTCTACCATCTGTGTGTTTAGTCCTATTTTGGGACCGAAACATTTAACATTTGTCATAAACAAGTCACATCCAGCAGGACAGAACCTAACAAGCTGAGAATCTTAGACCTGATGGTATTCACAAAGCAGTTCTATTCTTTCAAAGAAACACTACCACCCATCTTCATCTAACTTGTTTCCACCTTTTAGAATTAAAGATTGATGTAACTCTCAGTAATATATTGATGTGCAAGCCTAGATCATGTCATATATACTTTAGTGATACGTGAACCTTCAGATTTCTGGTGATGTTGAGGTAAATTGTTACGTGGATATAAGAAAAACAGATATAAGGGGTAATGAAAGTCAAGAATGGATTTCTAACAATGCTACAACAGGATCAACTGGAAGTGATCCATTCCGCAGATGTCAAGAGCCGAACACAAGAAATTTTTACAAGTTTCTGGAAATCCACAACAGCCTCTGTGGAGGGAGGATCAGAGTAATGTTTTAGTTTGGTGTCCATTCGTCAGAACCGACGCACCATAATATCAATGGAATGTAAAATCTTTGGCCCCTTTACTGATATGAAAATGGCTTCTTAGCAAGGCATGCAGAATTACACGGGAGAAACCCAGATGTCAACTCAGCAGGTTAGAACTGACAAACTCAACTCAATCGATGAATTCATGGTGATGTCCAGGTCTCCCCATCACCAAATTGTACAGCAGATGTGATGAGGTTCTCGAATGATCTGAGCTGGACTTGAGGAGATAGTTGGCCAATGGAAATTCAAGGTGTTCAGAATGTTCAAAGGTGAGCAAAGGTAATGCTCATGTTCAATGACACTTTGCTAAAATTCCTACTGGATGTAATCAGAAGCAGGAGGATGTGCTTTTCCTAGCAATGGTAGGAATAAATCTACCGCTCAGACCAAGAAGCCACGATAGGAGGTCGTGACGTGGAGGTGCCGGTATTAGGCTTTGGTGGACAAAGTCAGAAATCACATGACACCAGGTTACAGTCCAACAAGTTTATTTGAAATCACCAGCTTTTGGAGCATTGCTCCTTCATAAGGTGAAGTGTATGGTAGGAGGTAGCTGAGGGGTTGTGCAGTCTGAAATATTGGACTCAGATCATGCAAGCAATGCAATTTAGGAAGCAGTTTAATGATGAAACCAGTTCAGGTAAGGTGACTGCGTTTGCTTATTTAGCTGCATCCTGTCCTTTGAGTCTCTGCCCACTTTCATTCTGCCTTACTCCATCATATCATTCCTCTCACAACGTTCAGAGCACCCATCCTCCATCACCGGTGCACTCCATCACCTCCCCATTCTCCATGGTTGCCACTCAGCCCAGTCCCTCTGCAATGTGGTGCAACCACTGATAGTGCTCCTCACTGAAGGCATGGCATCTGGTGCATGAATGCTTGACCTTTACTCACTCTCAGGTCTCTTTTCCACCTCTTGTATGAGAAGTGAGTACAAAATGCAAGAAAGAGGGAGAGGATAGGAGGTGGGCACTGTAGATCATCCAGCTAACAAGAGATGGCAGGGCTGGGGAGACAGGGAGTTCACCTGGGTGACACACATATTCTGACCTTATTTAATTAATGACTGGGCAGGAGACTGAGCACAGTGATTGTTGATATTGGGGTGTAGTATCTCTCCCTGGACCTCCATGCTTACAGTAAATGTCACAAGAATTAAGATGGACGATTCCACTGAGGACCTCATTCTTTCTGAGGCTATACCATCATGGAATGCATAGCCATGCACCAGTGCAAATACTCACAGTGAGGTGGATCCACTAAGGCACTTAGTTGGGTTTTCACCTGGTGTTTCACATCACACAAGGGAGCACACAGTAAACACTGGTGTCACAATCCTCATGTTGGTCTGAGCCTTTTAGGACCCGTCGGACACTTTGACCAATCGGTTACAAATGAATTTACCCAGGTATCCCATAGTATCAGAACAGTTAAATCACTACAGACACAAGTTGTTACCAATAAAGCTGTCATAACTTTATTAAGGAACAACTACTTTGGTACAAACAATACTATTCCTAATCCTACCCAATCCCCTTAGTCATTACAGTATTTTCCAGAGTCTCTTGTAACTTTAGTTGGGTTCACAAAGTCATTGTTCTGTTTCTCTCTGAATCTGAACTGTCAGTAGGTCTTTCCTTTGCCCCACCAATGCTTCTTTTCATCTCCAGAAGGACCAAGAGATCAATCTGTAGGTGAGTCCTGTTTTGATATCTTTTTGGACGGTTTTGTGGAACTTTCTACAGTCTGGCCTACCAGGGAGACTCACTTAATGGTTCAAAACACCGTCAATCATTGGATGGCTTGCTAATGTTTGTTTCTTTGTGCAGCAGGGCCTGGATGTCTTTCTGTCTGGTTTTTAGTTGAAAATATGCATGCCTCCTTTGTTTGGTTGAACTGTTGACATGACATGTCCTTTTACACTAAGCTAATGTCATTAGCACCTGGCTGCTGTGTTTACACTGTGTCTAGTTTCTGGGTTTGCAATTTGCAGAGCTTTACTTGGCTAATGTGTCCCATACCCAGCTTGCCTTGCTGTTTGGCCAAGTTGGCAATCTACTTGTGTTTTAGCAGCCACGAGGCTGCTACACTCATGAATCTTGCGTTTAGTTGGGCACAAATTGCTGTGATTGAGAAGGAGAATGCTGGAGATTCATTAACAACTTTTCCATGCACGTTCTCCACAGCAGAGGTGAGGAGTGAGGAGTCCAACTTGATTTCCAAGTGGATTGTTGGTACGGGGAACAGTATAACTGTTTACCATGGAGAAAAGCTGCCTCATGAATCTGCAGCATGGGCTGTGAAATGAATCCATGCAGGCTATGGCCACAGCAGTGCAAACTTTAGATGCAGAACTCCCTGCGACCTTAAACAGGATGACAAAACCTTTGCGATTTCTCATTTCCTACTTCTACCATATTTTGCTTTTAGATGCAAATGTACCTGTTGCCTTACAAGGCAAACCTTCACCAACTGGACTGCTGCAGATTGGTCAATGTAACATGGCACTGGCCCAGAGGTTGGTTCTGGAAGAGAACATGGAAGTTGGGACATTTGGGGGCAACACAAAATGTCTCAAGTGTCCAACCTTTGCCACCCCCCCACCCCTGGCAATACCCAGCACTGTGGCTTGTTTCCAATGTTTGAGTCTGCCCTTGCACGCACACACACGCTTGTCCCTAGTTGCCCTTGAGATGGTGCTGGTGAGCTGCCTTCTTAAACGGTTGCAGTCCGTGTGCTGTAGGGAGGGAATTCCAGGATTTTGACCAGTGACATTGAAGAAATGGCGATATATTTCATAGTCAGGATGGTGTGTGGCTTGGAGGGGAACTTGCAGGTGCTGGTGTTCCCTTGTATCTGCTGCCCTTGTCCTTCTAGATGGAAGTGGATGTGGGTTTGGAAGGTGCTGTCTATGGATTAATTAAGAGCAGGAATATGCCATTCAGCTTTTGTGAGCTTGCTCCAATTAGATGCAATCAATAAGGCTGATCTGATTGTGCTCTCAACACCACATTTTTACCAGCACCTAATAGTTGTCTCCGTTGTTTACCTCTGTCTTGAAAATATTCAATAAGCCTGTTCTAGGGAAAAAAGTTCCAAAGTCTTCAAGAGAAAAAAAGTCACCTGATATCCATCTTAAATGGGTGCCCTTTTATTTTCACACTGTTCCTCACAGTTCTTATCTTTCCCTAAGGGGGAAACACTCTTTCAACATCCACCTAATCAAATCCCCACAAGATCTTATATGTTTCCATAAGATCAACTTTCATTCTTCCAAACTTCAATCGATAGAGGCCCAGCTTGTGCAACCTTCCCTCAGGAGATAACTTCCCCCAACCCAAGGGTTAGTCAATTGAATCTTCTCTGAACAGCCTCTAATGTATTTGTACCCCTTTCTTAAATGAGACAAAGCTGTACACAGTACTTCAGATATGACTCACCAATACCCTGTATAGTGTAACAAAATATCCCTGCATTTACATTCCATTCCTATGTGTGCAGCTCCTTCCTGTGCTCCTCCTACATGTGCACCTGCCATTGTGCAACTTCTTTATGTATAAGTATTCCATTTTTTTATGTGCTCCTGCATATCTTCCCTGTTTTTGTGCCTCCTTGCTCTGAAGTGACTCAGGTATACCTCTCTCCTGAGCATGTGTTGATCTCACCACAGTCGTCATTACTGTCAATGAATGATCATGATCTTCACCTTCTGGTGTATTGTCAATCACGTCCAACACAATTACTGTCCTGATCTTGTCAAAGTTTGGGATAAGTTACTGAAAACAGCAAATGCTGGAGATCACATGGGTCAGAGAGCATCCATGGAGAGACAGCAAGCTAACGTTTCGAATGAAGAGTCATCTAGACTCAAAATGTTAGCTTGCTTTCTCTCCATGGATGCTGTGTGATCTGCTGTGATCTCCAGCATTTGTTGTTTTCAGTACAGATTCCAGCATCTGCAGTAATTTGGTCCTACGTTTAGGAAAAGCTACATCCACACAAGAACTCTCTGCCCAGGATCCTGGTATAGAAAGCTGAAGCAGCAGCTGTAACAAGTGAGGTTTTGGTCAGATGGAATGGAGAAGTCTAAACATCTGCTTAAACTGCTACTTGAACTCACTTGGGTTTCCTGGTCAGTTTCTGCTGCCCTGGGAGACCCCTGTGCCTCAAATTAAATTTATAGTGAAGCAATAAACAATTTAAGTAAAGATCAGTAACTACTTCTAAGGACATGAAGGGCACCTATAATTACCTGCTTTTGTTCAATTGTCAAATTTCTGAAATTGGCAGATTGGTTTCCTACTGACATCCAAATGAGTCTCTGTTAAACCCAGGACCTGGTGTGTTGGAGCTATAATCCGAAAGTCACTTATTTTCAATACCAACTATTCCCAACCATCCACTCTACCATCAATCCTTGAAGTTTTAATTCTCCTTTTAATGTTCTGTTTGGTTCACCAGCTTTCCTGGTGAAATTCCATTCCAGTTCTGTCACATTATTGGAATCCTGTAGGAATGCCATAAGCTGGAGATACAGAGTGCAATGTTTCTTATGAGCCAAGTCTCAAGCTATATCCGGCCTCAATTAACTTCTTTGTAACCTCCCAGTATATTTGAAGGTGTTGGCATCTGTCACTGATTTCACCTGAGTAACTGAGCAGGAAGAGGTAACACAACTCAATGGCTCCCATATGGACAATAAAATTGACTTACTTAGAGCATCATCAAAGAGAATTATTTTTGCCCTTTTTATATTAACAGGAAACATTATGTAATAAAATGTATACTCACACAACTAACTTCCCCATTAATTAAACCGCAAGGGAGTGTTAAGATGATAGCTCAGGAGCATTTGTGTGTTGTTTAATCTTGCTGCTAGGGAAGCACCTCACTTCGATATACGGCTTTACTTCTAGCCAGTTTCACACACCTGTCTTGGTGCCTTTCCAAAAATTCACCAACTCATCTTTGCTCATCGCTGCGCCAATATTCACTGGTGCTGGCTGCCCTCCACTGCTGCTCACCATCTCTGTGCTCCCCCTTGCAGCTCAGTTAGTTGAACAACATCTTAATGCATAATATGTAATAGTAGTTTTAAAGATTAAATTGGCACTCCCCTAAATCGAGGAGGGTTCTTGTCATAGAGTCCTGGAATGGAGAGAGAAAAGGAGAGCAGCTGTATGAGACAGGAGTCATCAGCACAAGATTAAAGAGGTAGAAAGGGAAGGAAATAGACAAAAGAAGAAACAGCTTTGACAGGGGAGAGGAAGTTCAGTAATGAGTCAGTCTATCGCACTGTCTGTAGTCAATGAAGGGTTGCACGCCTTGCTCTTGGGTTTCTGGCCTTTGTAATCTACCCTGCTTCAAAGACACCCTCCACTTTGCTCCATAAGGGCTGCTAAGGTCAAAACCAGTCTTCTTCAAGTAGGCTTTCAGAGGATATGTGAAATTTTCCCACTGGCTACCCACTGGATATTCAACCAGTCACAGGTTGAGAGTGTGAACTTTGGAAGAAAAGTATCCAGTGTTCTGTGCAGCCCAGTAGCTGCATAATAAGGCAAAAGTACTCCAGCCAAAACTGGGCCTCACATCAAATATCCTCAGCATCACAGCTGCAAGTCAGCCTTGAGAGGTAGTCGGTCACTTCTGTATTCTAGGTAGACATGTGTACAAGTCAGCATTGATCAACTTGGGCAATGTGTGAGCTTCTCAGCTGGGAAAATACAGTTCTTAGGCCTAAAGGGCTTAAAGAGCATGGGGAGAAAGCAGGAACAAGGTACTTAGTTGGATGATCAGCGAAGATCATACTGAATGGTGGAGCAGGTTTGGAGGGCTGAATGGCCTACTCCTGCTCCTATTTTCTGTGTTTCTATGTTTCTACGAAGCTGCTCAGGTGAGTCTTCATTATGCATTGACTGGGGACAACCACAAAGGTTGCAGTTTACAAAGCCAAGTGTTCTCCTGACACCCCTCTCTGCTGTGAAACCTGGCATACGTATCATTGACACCTGAGAAAGCACAAGGCATACTAGCAGCACTGCCTACAGAAGACCCTACACATCACTTGGATAGATTGCTGCACAAACACATACTCAACGCAGGTGGTGCCCTGAGCAGAGAAAAAGTGTAACGATCTGCTACAAACATTGATCAAAAGGCAAATAGAATATTAGCCAGTAGAACAGGAGGGCTAGAAAATAAATGAAATGAAGTCTGAAGGAATAATACAATGTCCCAGTTAAACCACACATGGAGCATTGTGTCTAACTGCAGGCACCAATACAGGAAAAAATACAATGTCCTTCAAAGGGGCACAGATTCTCCAGAATGCGACCAGGGTGAGATAATGAGTTGAGATTACCTAAATTAGACTTGATTCCTGAAATAAAGAAGGGCAAGAGGTGATTTGATTGCAGGTTACTGGAATTTAGAAAGGAATTAATAGTATTGCTGATATTCTGCTGCTGGGGAGTCTAAGGGAAGAAGAAACAGCTCATTCAGGAGAAAAGCTAGGAAACATGTCCTCATGAAAAGGAAGTAGAGGTGTGGATTGTTTCCCACTGAACACAGTAAATGCTAGCTCAACTGATCGTTTTAAAGCTAAGACTGATAGATTTCCATTAAGCAAGGGTAGAAATGGATATGGAGTGAAGGTAGGTGGATGAGGTTATGATACATATCAGGTATGATCTCATTGAATGGCAGAACAGACACCCTCCTGTTCCCACATCACCACTTGTTATTGCATCAACATTTGAAATCTATGCTTTACCACCCATGGATGTGTAAAGTACCAAAAATTATCCCTTAGATGGTAGCCAAGGACAATTTTTACCCTCAATTCCATTTGTTCCATGGCATGACTCCAGCATTACAGCACAGACATAGTTTGGCAGGAAGCCAGTCAGTCTGGAACATTCCCTCATTTTTTTCAATTCTAAGTTTATCCAGTTCAGCTACGGATACTGTTTAATGTTGCTTCACAATTTACCTTTCATGTTGATGTGTTATGCTTGCCATTTTTTGTATATTTATGTGTCTATATTTAGTTAACTAATTTGTATAAGAAACTTGACATGTTGTCTACATCTTGTAATAAATATTAACAAATCTTGAATGCATTACAACCTGAAAAATATGTAGACTCAGTGCCAATTGAACATAGTTAAAATAAAGTCCTTGGCTGCATTTTCCGGTTAATTTGACATATTTACCAAAAAGCAATTAGGGATGGGAACAAATGCTGGCATTGCTAGCAACGCCCAAATCCCATGAAAGAATTTTTAAAAAGCAGCAAACTCAAAGAAAGCATAATTAGGAATATTTCATTAATGCCTCTTTATGTTGAATGTTACAGCAATGTCTATTTTCATCTTCATAGAATCATTTGGTATAGAAGGAGGTCATTTGGCTCCTTGTGTCCATGACAACACTTTTAATAGACTGATCAATTAGTTAATCCTGCTCCTCTGGTCATTCTGCCTCTTCTTTTCAAATTAGTTTCAATGGGCTGACAGTAGGCACTCATTGTTTAGTCTTGACCACGCAAGGCTGGTGTTTCTTTTGTGTCTGACAAATTCCTGAAAATGTGAACTAAAAGTGTCACAGTGAGAGACCTGAATGGACAGGGCAAAGAACAGTGTATCTTAACTAATCAAATTGAAGGAATGTGAAGTAAACAGCAACGCAAGTATACATTAAGGTGAGAGATTTCAATGTTAAATCAGGCATAGAAAGTGAAAGTAAAAGAAGGAAAGAACAATTGGATTAGGATAGAGAAAAAAGTCAACAAAAAGTTCATTAAAAAACCTGCATTTCAAATTTGACACCATTAAAATGAAGACCTGAGGGAACAAGACTCAGGTTTGTAACAGACAATTTTCAATGGCACAGAGGTTAGTTGGTGATAGTAACAGATCACATTGTTAAAGGTGTGCTTCAGCACCATGATCAGTAGTGACTTCACATGATTTGAGCTGGTTGCATATTCTAGAAACCATTGGTAGTATCCAAGTATTTGCATATTTCATTTCTAACTCACACTGTCTGCTCAGTGCACTGTTCTGGTCACTCTCCACCTATTTGCTCACTGTGTCTTCTACGTTCTCCTTTGTCTTTGAAAGAGAGTGACCTGTATCTTGAAATGGTCAGACAGTTGGTTATTGGTCAAGGTCATTTGCAGTTAATGTGCAAGCATTAGTTGTGCTGGAGATGGTAATCCTGTCCCTGTTGATGGTACATGAAATTTCAGTAATTCAATGCAAAAATCTTGCTAAGTTGCTTGATACTTTATAACCATTGATTTACTAGTACACACTATTTGTCTGGTAGACCATCTGGGCGTAGACAGTGGAGTGATGGTGTGATATGTGTCACTCCCCATTTAGCACACATCTCTTGAAATGGTTTACCCATGTACTATGGTCTGTTGTCAGACACCCAGTGATCTGGGATACCAAAAAGTTGAAAAAGCACTCACTGTGTCAACAACTATCATGCACATTGTATTGCTAAGTCGTGAACAAAGAGTAGAGAAATGATCCATCACAAGGATGTAATCTCCCTGGTGCAATGTAAACAGATTTGTGCTACCTTCACTTAAGGAGTGGTGGAACATTGTGTGGATAGACCATATATAGATATACACCTCCACTGCTGGGCTTGGTATGTTTGGCATACCTCATATATATATATTCATGAGTTATTGAATATCCTAATTTATCTCTGGCCAGTATATAGATTAACAGGCTAGCCTTCTTCTGTGTTCAATGCCCACAGGTCCCTGGTGTAATAGGAACAGTAATGCTTTTGGTATTAGGACTTGTTTGCCTTTAACATAATTTGTCATGACTTAGCCTCTGTATAGCCACAATGAACAAATCTTCTCAGGTACCTCTATAACACTGACAACCCATCCCTGGATAATGATAACTTGCAACTCATGTAGTTGCTTATCTTCAGTAAAAGCTGACTGCAACTGTTCACACTGGTTCTAGCCACAGTGTAACACATTAACCTTAAGAATATCTCCAATTTCATATTGAACAGTATCAAAATGTGCAGCAAGAGAAGTGTCATGGTCTTTGTGTGGTTTGGATAATTTGCACTGCGTGTCAAATGTAATCATCCTTGTACCTGTCTCATACTTCCCCGCAAAGTTCTACCCCTTGACCTTAACAAGTAAAACACTACAAACTTGCCACTCTTAGTGGTTTACAGCAGATCATTTAATATTGTTTTATCGGTCTCTATGGTAACATTCTTGCCAAATAAGTATATGTAAAGCCACATGATACCAAATACTCGAGCTAATGTCTCAAGCTCTATATTGGAATAGTTGGCTTGTGCAAATGAGCATTTTCACATCTTGCAAAATATAGGTGCCTAGGCCGTTTTGTGATACATCCACTTAGAGAATTGTGACTTTCTTGGGGTCATAATATTGCAGCAGGCAAAATTGTACTGAAAGAACCTGTGGAAAGGATTGAAGATGTATTGTCTTGTCACACATAGAGGGTGTCCTTCTTGAGCAATACATGTCCACAAAGTTAGAAGTATACGACAAGAGCAAATTGAAAAATTCAAGGCAACATCACAGGTCCTCATTTGTTTAACCTCACAGTAAAGAGCACAACTCTCTCCCAGCACAAACATTATCACACTTTGATCAATATTATAAGTGGTCAAAGCAGCATGGACAGCATAGCTGCAACACTCCTGCAACCTAGGTTTTACCGAGGAATAGACTGCTGGCATTGCTTCTGCACAAATACTGTGTTAATACAATGGCAATGCTAAAATTCAAGCAAGTTCTGGTGGGAGATAGAGTGAATTATATTTCCAGAGTAGTTGGAATAGTGGAACAAACACAAGCGGGCTGTGTCCTAGAAGTTACAATGTTTAAGTTAGAGACTCTCACCATAGCTCAGGAATCAGTGTCAGTTGATTTATGCTGATGGACAGTCTCTTTAGATTGAGAACTTTTCTACATAGGAACATATGAATCAGGAGAAGTTGGCCATTCAGTCCCTCAAGTCTGCTCTGCCATTCAATGAAGTCACAGCTGATCTGATTGTAACATCAAATCCACATTCCCACCTAGACCTACTAAACTCTGTTTGAACTGGGCAACCCCTAGATCTAGATTCTCCTTCGCGGAAACTTACTCTCCATATCTACTCTGTCAAGGCCTCGCAGGATTTAATATACTTTAATCAAGAAGCAGATTCAAGCCCAACATGCCCATCCTTTCCTCAAAGAATTCCATCCATTCCAGGTATTAATCTAGTCTCAACTGCTTTCAATGCATTTACACCCTTCCTTAAATGAGGTGACTAATACCATGCACAGTACTCCAATATCCTGTAAACTAAACCACAACTTCCCTCGTTTTATCTTTAATTCCCCCATGTGATAAATGGTAACATTCTATTAGCTTTCCTGCTAGCTGTATCTGCACACTAGCCTCTAGTGATTCATGCACAAGGACACCCGAATGTCTCTAAATCTCAGAACTCTGCAATATCTCATCATTTAGATAATATGCTTCCTTTTTATTCTTCCTTTCAAAATGGACAATTTCACATTTTGCTCACATTTTACTCCATTTGTCACACCTTTACTTGTGGATGCAACCTATTGACATATTTTTGCTACCTCCTGGTGTCCTCTTCACAACTTATTTTTCAAACTATCCTTGCGTCATCAGCAAATTTGGCAACCATGCCTTCTATTCCTTCATTTAAATCATTAATAGAAATTGCAAACAATTGACGTCCCAGCACAATCACTGTGGTGGTACACTACTCACTATATCCTGCCAAGCTGATAAAGACCCATTTATACCTCTGTGCTTCTTATTAGCTAGGCAATCTTCTATCCATGCTAATACGTTACCTACCACACCATGAGCTTTAATTTTCCACCATAGCCTTTGATGGGGCACCTCTTAAATTCTTGTAGGAAATCTGAGTACAGCATATGCATCTTTATCCATAGCATGTTCCACCCTCAAAAAACTCCCAACAAATTGGTCAAACATGATTTGCCTTTCACAAAACCATGTTGATTCTGCCGGATTATCTTGGAACTTATTCAAGGGTCCTGCTATAACTTATTTAATACTACCTTTTAACAAATTCCCTGTGACAGACATTAAGCTAACGGCCCTGTAATTTCTTGTTTTTGTCTCCTTTGTCAATAAAGGAGTTGTACTTCCTACCTACCCATCTTCTGAAACGCAGGTCCTCAGCAGTTCTCTGAATGATTGATAAGTAACTACATCATCAAAAAGGCAGTTTTATTATTAGTGAGCACGTATAGACATGCTTTCAAAAGGTCAGTCACCATCGGAAATTTGAAAAATGCATTTGTGACAGTGACATTGACATTTGTTCTTTCCTAAGTTGTTGTCTACAATGCCATGTAATTTGAAAGCTGTTCCACTAGTGGTTGAAGGCAGCCTAAAGCTGCATTATCCAGTTGACGCAGTGTTGACATGTGTTACTTAATTGACATAGCATTGACCAAAAATTATGGAACTTTTCACCTATTTTCAGAAGCCCTCCATTTCAGGAAATGAAAGATGTATGCATGCTTTCCATCCAAACAGTTTTATGTGCAACTGTTCTGAGACATTTCACTTAAGGAACTTCAAATAAATGTTTTTTTTTTTTTACCATTTTCAATGCCACACCAATAACTCTGGGCATCAACTAATTATTTTTAGTAGCCCAAATTAGACAAAAAAGGGTCCCAAAGATGCTCAAATGCAGAGAATGCTTGAGAAATTCAGAGATCAAATCCACAGCTCAATTGCAATAATGTAAACATTGCACAAGTTTCAATTTGTGTTCAACTTCAATTTCACAGCCTGAAATTCTTTTGAGAAGTCTCAAAAGGCGAGATTTTATTTATCATCCAGGACGCACACACCTCTAAATTTTTATAATTCAGAGCAGTCATGTAAAAGTGTGTTGTTTGACCATTTAGTCATTTCTTCAAATGTGGTCATTCAAATGAATTTTGATCCTCATTGAAAACTGGCCAGCCACAAACACATTCTGCCCTCATAAAATAGCCACAGCCACTTTCAATTACTGACCACTGCAAAGTATCTTCCCTTCACCAATTCCCACCACCTTGTCCATAACCTTAAACGACCATCATAACTTCATCCACTACCTTATAACCCTCAGCAACATCAACACACAATCCCCTGCCATCAACTTGGCAAATACCAAAGCTTCATCCCCTGTTATACTACAAAACTGAAGGATTCACCTTCCAAAATGCTATAGAAAGCAAGATCTTATTAGCCACCCCACACCTGAGGGCTTTGAACCTTAGTACTGCAACTGGATCCAGTACTTTATCACACATGGAGTACTGGTGGGCCGCAGATGTCCTATGATACATTACAGTGGTGCAAGCCCATTTGATCTCTCTCCCATAGTCTCTGTGCTCCTAAAACCCTGCTGTGATGCTTCCAAGCTGTAAAAATACTTTTTTTCCCCGTAGCCACTGCCAGGCAACAACCTCACAATTTCCACCTACTGCCTATTTAATGTTCACTCATGGGTTGTCAAGAGTTGCAGACAGGGCCAGCATTTATCATTGCACATCCCAGTTGCCCTTGGAGGTGGTTGTGAGCTGCTCTTTAACTGCTGCGGTCTATGTGGTTAACAGACCCACAATACTGTTCGGGAGGGAATTCCAGGATGTTGACCCAGTGACACTTAAGGAACAGCAATATATTCGCAAATCGGAATGATGAGTGATTTGGTGGGGAACTGGAGGGTGGTGTTGTTACCATATATCTGCTGCTCTTGTCCTTCTCAATGGCAATAGTTATGCATTTGGAAGGTGCCATCGTAGTACCCTTGCTGAAGTTTTGGAATGCATCTTGCAGATTGCTGCTACCGAGCATCAGTGATGGAGGGAGTGGACGCTGTGCCAATAAGGATCTTGAGTCTTCTTGGAGCTGCACTCTTCTGAGCAAGTGTGGAATAATCCACTATACTCCTTGATTGTGCCTTATGCCAGTCTTTGGTTTGAGGAGGGGTGTTCTTTGCTCAGACCGGCCCTTGTAGCCATCATATTCATATGGCTAGGCCAGTTCATTTTCTGGTCAGTAATAACCCCAGGATGTTGATAGTAGGGGACGCAGTGATGGCAACATTACTGAATGTCATGGGGCAGTAGTCAGATTGTCTCTTATGGAGATGGGTCATTGCTTGGCATATTTACAGCAAATGTTATTTGACACTTTTCAACCCAAACTTGGATATTATCAAGATCTTGCTGTTTTTGAGCAGTCACAAATGGTGCTGAATATTGATGACTGCGCAATGAACTTCCTCCCTTCTGACTGAGGGAAGGTCACTGATGAAGCAGCTGAAGGTTGTTCAGCCTAGGACTCTACCCTGAGGAACTAGGGCTCTTCTGATGTAGTGCTAGTGTCCCTACCTCTGATCCAGAAGGCCTGGGTTCAAGTCCCACCAGTACCAGAGGTGTGTTATAATACATCTGGAAAGGTTGAATGGAAGTATCTACCCTGAGGAACTCTTGCAGAGATGTTCTGGAGGTGAGATGTCAGGCCTCCAACAATTATCTTATGTGCCAGGCACAACCCCAACCAGCAGAAACTCTTCCCCGATTCCTTTTGTCTCCAGTTTTGTTAGGTGCCTTGATGTCACTCTTAGTCAAATGGCATCTTGATATCAAGAGCAGTCACTCTCACCTAACCACTCTCCCAGCCAGCACTTCCTATTTCCTGCAAAGATGCGTTCAAATCCTCAATTTTTTTCAGCTTGCACGTTTTCACCAAGCAGCATCTGTGCCCAGTTCTTCACAGGTTTTGTTGAATCTTGTCTGGTATCCTACAGTTTTAAAAAGGCAAGACATAAAATATGGAATTTGAGAGTTAAGGAACACGTAAGCATAAAATAATGAAATATACATCAAAACAAAACTGATGGCGAATGAGTTGTATAAAGAGGGAGAATCATAGGTAAATAAATGGACAAAACGAAAGAAGTGAAAAGCAGACAGAAAAGGGGACAAAATGAGTTAGAGTAGCAAATAACAAGACAATTGTGAAAGGCAACTGGTTTTATTTTTCTGGAAGAACAACAGCAGATAAATTATACTGTGTAAGACACAAGGTTACACAACATCCTTATTGTGCACTCCTTCACTGTGAGAAATGCCACAGAATATCTGCTAGTAGTTGGAATATTTTAAAGCAATGTCTATTACAGGTGCAAGCACACAAAATGGTCACAAAATTATGGTATATTTTCACATTCTGCAGTGCATTAAAAGGTTTATTGACAAATTCCAAAGAAAACTCATGACAATATCTGATTGTATAACTTTCCTTTCAGTACATAACCTCCTCTTCCTCAAATAGCTTGTCAAAGTTTAACTCTTTTGATGGTTTAAATAGAAGCTCCCATTTAGTAATTTTCTATCAGTTAACATTCTAAAAAATTAATAACTTTTCTGTTTAGCAATGCTAAAGACTGTTAGATTGCAGGAATTATTTACAAATATGTACTGACTGCAATTTGTAGTATTCTCCACATTATCTTACCCTTGCACTTTTTCCACATTTTTGTTTGTGCTCATAGCCCAGTAACAGTTTCAATAAGCAGTCCAAGCCTCCCATAAACTACAAACTATATCTTTATTTTCTGCTTTGTATGAATCAGTGCAGCTCAGGCTCAACAATTATCTGGGATTGTAATAAACTGATGTGGAATATTGACCATATTCACCTGTCACCACACAGCAAATAGTACTATAATGCTAGACCACCGCGTGCAGATTAAGATTACAGTCCAGATGTACTTACAGAGAGCACACTGTTGGAAACAAAAGTACCAGCAAGATATCAGACAGTATAATCCAATTTTTGGTTACTTAATTTACAACCTAAAGTCAGCAAGCATAGTTTTAATAGCTTACTATAGCAAATTATTCGAAATACAGCCTGTAATGGATAAACTTATTTTGAAATGGAGTTCCTTTTACAGATGAAGAAAATTAAAACAATTCTAGAAAGACTCTGGATTATAATAATATTTCCTCTAAGGAACAAAGTTTTGTCTTTACCTTAATATGGCAAGAAAAAAGATTAATAGTTTAGGTATGTTAGACAATCAGTGGAATACATTTTTTAAAAAGCTATTTGAGGGAAGCAATGCTAAACTAATTTATATAAATCTTACAGATAGTTGTATGAGGGAAAAGAAAATGGGTTGTGTTTTGAGCAGCTATGCAGAGGTATGAATCACCTCCAGAAATATATATACAGGACATCAACACTGTACAAGATGATGTAGGCCAGGTCTCTATAGCTGGCCACCTGCATAGTTCATCCACAGAGTAACCAGCACAGCACAAAAGGTATTTCATACAGATCTACAAGATATACAGTTGGCTGTTGCCTCTTTTAATTAGGATTTATCCTATCCATTAAAACCACAAAGACAGAAATTTCTACTTTTACATCAAACATTGTTTGAGGTGCATCTCAACACTAACTGAAATTCATTCCCAGCTACATCTATTCTATATATTTTTAATCTGTATAGATACAAACTCAATTATTCCTTCTAGAGACTTGACAGAAAGCTACAATAGGCCAAATTTGAAATGACTAGCAATGTAATAATGATAATAAATTACAGAATAGAAAAAAAAACTTCATTTTAAACCAAGAAATATAACATTATGTCTACCCATTAAGATTGAAATTTGAAAATATTGAGGTCATTGGAATTGAACTTGAGGTGAGAATTTGTGAATCTATGCAACAATTAACTATTACTGCAGACAAATCTCAAATAATAGCACAGCAACCTTTGTCTTTTAAAAAAAAAATTGTGGTAGAAATATCCTGCCAAATAAAATTTGAATTAAACACATTCTATCCAATTTAGCCCTGACTGACAGTGGACTAAAAGCAATTGAAAGAAAGATCTGGGCCAATCTCTTCAACAGACACTAGAGTAAATACGTTTGCCAGCTCTTCCCCTATGTGCAATTATATTTTTCTCAAACATTTATTAATGTCATAACCTTATTTGTCCCTGTGGTCATTTATGGCAATGTAATCTCTGTTCTAAAGACCCTTATATTAAAAAAGGTTCTGACAAACATCCCTATTCTGTTAATTGTAATTGTCCTGCCTTTGTTATCAATCAGACAAATGGAAAGCTTGATCCTTTATTTTGTTTTGAAAAGATCTGTCAGATATTCCTTCCTTACTTCTGTTGCAGTGGAAAAAAATTGCAATTTTGAACCTTTCTTCATAAATACATATAAAGATATTATATCTACTTGAGCTGTTGTAGAAGCATTTCAGTTCTATCATTCAAGGGCACAAAATGTTATATACAAAGTTTTAAAAGAAAAATTATAATCGTCATAGCTAGTTAGGTACCTTATTATTTTGTAGGCAACTCCATTCCATCAAAGCAGATGATAATGAGCAGAAAGCATACAAAATTTGACAGGAAATACACATTTATTTACACCAAACCCATAAAATAAAAAAAAACATTAAAAAGCATAACCATCCTAGTTTATAATTAAATTAAAAAAACATGGCTATGGCTCAACCAAAATGTCAGAAACTACTTTGATTAGTTCCTTCATATTACTTATTCAGTTTTTAAGAGCTCTTCAGTGCTCTTGGATTCATTATTAAATGACGCAGATTGCAGTGCAGTCAGTCAGTATAGTACTTTCGTTGTGTCTTAAAAAGCCATTTGAGTTTTTGCCCAAATATTCATATTATTCAAGTAGTTTTCTTCCAATATTAAATCTTAAACAATGATACTAATGCATTCACAATTTTGAACCAATATACAGAAAGTTCTAGTATATGTATCTGCACAAGCCCCAGTCAAATTACACAAATAGTTCAGTACAAATTTTTTCTGTGAATATGGACCCAAAAGAACTATGCTTGATGGGTGATACTAAATTCACAGAAATACAATTAGAAAAACCCTTCCCTGCACCCTCGCTTCCACCTCTTATCTTCCCCAATTTTAGCAGAGGAATTAGCCATTATCCAGCCAAGTCATTCAGTAAAAATTCAGCTGAATTTGTCCTTCTTGGTAACTAGGCAGGCAAGCATATCCTCAATCTACATTGAGGTTGTCTTGAAATTCGCTCAAATCACTGACTCCTTTAGACTTTCGCATCTTCACTATTGCTCTTTTGAGGTCCTGCTGTTTGATGGGTCGAAGCCTGTCCCCATTACTATTAAATCAGACACAAGTTGACAATTAACAGTTGTGACAAAGATATTAAATAAAGAAACACTTGCATAGTCTACACAGAAATTAACCAGAATACATTACGAGCAAGGCCTTGATAAGAAATGGGATGAGATCAACATTACATAACTGAAATTTGTGTTTACTGGACCAAAATTCTATGCATTCCTTGTTGACAATTTATTTCAGGAACAGGTTTTCCTGCAAAACTTATTTGTTGCTGAAAATTTCTACTAGTGGATCGAGAATGTTCTCAAACTGGATGCAAACCATACAATTCTACCCACTTTAAGTGGGCAATGGAGGACAGGGGCGCCATCCTATTCTGAGTTTCAATTGGCAAAATGAAAAGAGAAACAGTATTTTCACTCTTTTTGGGTAATATTGCATCTGTTGCAGTTTATTAAATGTACTCATAAAGCTGGTGGAGGAACTAATGACATTTCTCTACTTCATTCAGTCTTCAAATCAACTTCTAAATTACAGATTTACATCTTGCACACCATTTGTGGCAGAATACAGTAATGCAAAATGAAAGCATACAACTATAAGACAAAAAAGTAGATATCAAAAATTTTTACTGAGAAAAGAAAGAGGGAGCGAGAGAGACAAACAGAGATAAAGAGAGAGAGCACACATTTGAGATATAGACCTCCAAAAAGCCTGCAGCAAGTGAAATTGTGCACTCTTTCTTTGGAAAAGAAATAAAACACAGAGACAATCAAGCAAAAACCAGGTCCAACTAATAGGTCACATAATTGGGGATTGCTCCTGTTCTTAACAACTAACATGACAACATTGTCAAAAACAAAAAATATCTAGCAACAAAGATCTTCTCTTTTTGATTGGACTTTGATCTACAGATCTTGTACATTTTTTACCCATGGTATTCCTAAAAAGAAGTTTGTCTCATCCATCTGTCCATCCTATGTGTGAAGGAATGTGTGTGTCTGGACTTAAAGGGGATATGGTTGCAGATTGTATATTAGTAATTAATAATCTTTTTTGTCACACGTTAGGGGATAAATTTGCAAAAAATATGCTAGTTTTTACATTTCAGCATTCATTGATGATACTTGTTTTAAGCTTCTTTTATCTTAGGTAGTGGTCATAGTCAGGCATTAACCACCCAAGAAGGTAAACTAATCATATCTCATAGTTGCAATGACTTTTGGAATAGTGAGGCTCAATTTCCAGTGTGCTATTCCCATGACAGTAGAACAGGAAAGGTAGTAAGTGAGAAAGAAAACAAGAAAAAAAACCCAGTAAAAGTAATAAGAAAAGTGATCAGATGAGGAAAAAAAAGTAGAGGAAGGAAGATAATTAAGAAAGATTGCAAATCAACTGCTGAAGGTGTTCATTCTTAATGACATCCTTTCTAAAAATTCTTTCATGATGAACACATTACTAACTAAACCAGCATTAACAGCCCATTGCAGCTGCCTTCAAGAAGACGGTGGTCAGCCACCTTCTTGAACCCTTACCGTGCTTGTAGGGAGGGGTGGGATGCAAGGTATAAATCTTTAATTTGTAAATGGTGGGTAGGCATAATGAAGTAGAGAAATTCTGAAGGAAGTTCCAAGATTTGACCCAGTCACAGTAAAGGAATAATAATAGTATAATTCCAAGTCAGGATGATGTGCAACTTGGAGGGAATCTTTCTAGTTGTGTTCCTGGCTATCTGCAGCACGTGCTTCTAGATGGTACAGGCCTCGGGTTTGGAAGATGCTGTTGAAAGAGCATAGTAATATAGTCCACATTGTCACCAATGTGGTTAATGGTAAAGGAAGTGACGTTCAATGGAGTTCCTTTGCTCTAGATTGTGTCATACTGTTAATAGATCTGCATACATCCAGGCAAGTGTAAAATATTCCATCACACTGTATTGAAGATAGTGGAAAAGTTGTCTCGAGTCAGGAGGTGATTACTTGTCACAGCAAACAAACTCTGATCTGGTCCTTGTACTTGCAATATTTATATGGCCGATTCAGTTTAGTTTCTGGTCAATGGCAACCTCCAGGCTGTTGATAATGAGGGATTCAGTGGTGACAATGCCATTGAGAGTCACAGAAAATAATTAGGTTGTCTCTTGTTAGAAATTGGTGATAATTTTCAATTGTAGGGTGCAATTGTACCTGATACCAGTTATTCCTGATGGCTGTTCATGTCTTGCTGCATATGGACACGGGCTGCTTCAGTAGGAGGAATTGCAAATGCTGCTGAACTTGGTAGGGTTCTTTGTGGATGATTGCAAATCTGATTTTATGATGGAAGTAAGATCAGTGATAAAGCAACTGAAGACTGGGGGTGGCGGTGTGTGTGCATGCATGTGCACATGTTAGGACATTATCCTAAGCAAATTCTCAACTTCTGCAGTGATGATGGGCCTCCAACAAACACCATCACTTTCCCTTGTGCTAGGTATGACTCCAGCCAGTGTACAGTTATCATCCTGCATCCCACTTGCTACCGTTTTGCTGGGATTGCTTGATGTCACACTGTGGGTAACAATTGGCTGAACTGGGTTTGCATTTTTTGTGGGCAGGACATATTTGGGCCATTTTCCACATTGCCAGGTAGATGCCAGTATTGTAGCTGTACTGGAACAGGCTGATTATGGGTGCAGGGAGTTCTAGATCACACAGTAAAATGAAGGATATCCTCAACGTAAAGATGGTACTTTGTTTCCACAGGAATGCAGGATTGTCAATTCTATCCATACAGTCACAGATTGATGTATCAGTGATGGGTAGATTGGGGAGGATGAGGTCAAGGAGATTTTTCCCACGTTGGTTCTCTTACTACCTGCTGTAGACCCAATCTAACATCTATGACCCTTAGGACTTGGCCAGCTTGTTTAGTAGTGGTTCTCCCAACCCACCCAGTGTTGAACAGTGATTGGCTTCTTCCAAATAGTATACAGCATGAATCAGTATTGTTGCATCAACTGTTTATTTTTTGGGGGGCGTGGGGAGGACCATAGGCAGTAATCACCATGTTGAAAATCATTTCTATGACATGACTAATCAGCCTCTAAATGTCATCTAAATTAAGAAATAACAACTTCTTAAACAAAAGGAGCCAACATAAACTGTAGTTGCAGGAATCTAGGATTCAATGTTAATTTTAAATTTTGGTAAAAAACCATTAACTTGCATAACAAATGTACTGAAATTGCCAGTACAAGACCTTCAAAGAAAATAGCTCCTCAAAAGTTTAAACGTCAATTAAAAATATATTAAAACAATAAACAGTGTACTGATTCACAGCCTGAAGAACCTGTTTTATTTGCATTGTACAATCTGCCAATTCATACTGTGGTTACATTCATGGCCCTGATGTTAACAGTGCTGAAGGCATGTCTGACAGGATGTGTATGTTAGTTCTAAACAAAATTGCTAGTAACCCAATTTCTCATCACCTTACTTACGCTTTGACATTTATCATACAGCTGGCGAATGAAATCCTTCGGCTGTCAGACTGTGAACTAAATCCATTAGATACTACACTAAAATAAAATGACACCTTAAAAAGATCTGATTTACACGAACCTTTCCTCCTCATTGGAGCCATGTACATAATCCCGGACACAAAACATGGCAGCATCTCTACAGAGTTCTTTCAGGTCACTCCCTGAAAAGCCTTCAGTTTCCCTGGCAATTTCATTCAAGTCCAAGTATCGATCCACCTGTTTACAAACAGCAGACCTTTTAGATTGGGTCTAAATTTCATTTCTGAAATTACTGGCTTAGGATAATAACTGATGCATTTTTAAACTGGAAATCGGGACTGTGTGGTTGCAGATACAATTAAATATTGCAGCCCTATTCAATGACTGAATGCCTCTGTGAGCCATCATTCCAAAGCAATCATTCAACCAAACAGGACATGGTGCATTTTCACGGAGAAAAAAGAAAAGAGTTAAACTTGTACAACTGTCACAAAGGGGTGAATAGTCAATTGACAAGATATGGAAACAGAATTCAGGAGTGCGAGTATGAATGTGATCTAAACCTTGAAGAATGAGTGAAATACCCTACTGAGCGCCAAAATAATAACAAAAACTGGTTTGTGGTAAACAGAACCATCACTGAGTAATATTAAACAGTATGCGAACACAAGCTGAATGAGATGGCCTTAAGCCATTTGGGATCTACGAACGGACCCAGAGGACTGCAAGGACCGAGAGGCAATACAAAGCTGGAGCAAATCAAAGGATTTGATGATAAGCATTAGGATTTAAAAGTGAAAACATTAAGGGGGCAGGGAATTGGCAGAAGTTGAAGAGGCTAGAGGTGAACTCAGTGCAGTTTTTACCGTGCAATGGGAAGACGGTAAAGGAGATTTTTGACACACTGAGACTAACGGGATGGAAATAGAAAACCATCAAGACGGATTTTTGAGAAAGGAATGATAGCGTCATAGAATATTATAGCATGGAAAGAGATCCCATGGTGAATAATTAGATAAACAGCTAACCTGGAATGATGAATAAGAGATCAACCAATTCATTAAATGCGATATTGTTTGACAATGCAAAATTTGAAAACAAAATACGTCAGACCACATTAGTTCTCAATGCTAGCTTCTCAGCCTCAACCAAGACAAATATTACTCTGCATTTGAACCAAGTTTAGAACTCCTACAGCCTGTACCAGAACAAGCAATCTAGGACATAAATGACCAATAATCAGCACCGTTCTACATGAGCAGTGCCGTCATAGATTCCACAAAATTTTCTGGATCATTTGAGGAACATACAAAATTTGCCAGTCCAGAAATCTATTATTCAAACATGCTACTTGTCTGGAAACTTTGTCAGCAGATTCGAGCAACTCTTTGCATCATTATTTGGTACAATATTTGGAAAAGTAAAACAATTTTTCTCACTATTATAGGCCTGAGTTAAGTATTTTAGCTGAGGTCTTTTGTGGTTCACACATTGTGGTAAAGGAGTGCTAAAGTTATTCCATTATTCCAAAAACTAAATCCAAAAATGGCTTGTTCCCATGCATTTTGGACAGGCGATGTTATAGCATACCAGCAATGTGCACCAATGTTACTGAAGGCAAACTATCCAGTGGCTTCCATTTTCATCAGATGCTGGTCATAGAAGTCTCAAATTGCTGTCTTACAATTTTTTTGTTGATACAATGCATGTAGAATCAGTGGAATTTACTGTCTTTTCCCAATAACTCTTGAAAAGTTGATGGTAAACCAAGTTCTTGAATCAGTTGTAGTGTAGGTATTCCACTAGTGCTGTTAAGTAGAGAGTCCCAGGATTTTCTTGCAATTGCAATAAAATAAGAACAATATATTTTCAAGTTGACAAGGGGGTATGGCTTGAAGAGCAGCTGGTACAGTTCTCAAGTGTCTGAAACCCTTGAAATTCTAGGTGCTAACGGCGATGTTGAATAAACTTTGAGTTGCTGTAGTGAATCTCGTAGATGGTACACATTATTAGTATGAGGAGTCAGTGGTGGAGGGACCAGCCATTCAATAGGGTGGTTTCTTTAATATTGTTGCTGCTACACCCATTCAGGCAAATCTACTCCAGCTCTAGAAACCTCTTGACATCTGCACTCTAATTTTTATTTCTTGAGCCTGCCAAATTTTAATTGCTCTATGGTGGCTATACTTTCAGCTGCCTCAGTCCTAGGCACTGGCATCCCCTTCCTAAAGCCCTTTCCTGCACACCCCCCCGCCCCCAACCACCTTGCTTCCCTCCTTTAAGATACTGCTTAAAATTGATTTATTTCACACTGCATATAGTGATCTGCCTTCATATCCTTATATGGTATGGGGATCCATTTTCTTTTGTAATACTTCCATTAAATAGTCTAGGAAATATCACTGCATTCAAGCCACGATATAAGTTGTGCTGTTAAATGCGAATGCAGGCTTCTGCTCGAGCAGTAAGACAGTTTCTCAATTCTGGATTAAGTTCCCAGATGGTCACAAGGACTGTGCAGGTCAACTGGTCTTCGTGTTGAAAACCTTGTACCTAAGTCAATGCCAGAGGACTTGATCACTCTTAAAATAGATTACAGTTTATTGTGGCAGTTTGATACCATTGTGTCATTTCCTAGGCAATTTAAGAGGGCTTTAATAGTTAACCACATTGCTGTGAATCTGGAGTTACTTTTAGGCTGGAATAGGTAACAACAGATATCCTAGCCTAAAGCAAACTGATAAACTAGATAGGCTTTGCTATAATCCAGTAATTTAGGATTTAAAATACCATCTCTAGATCATTAGTCCAGGACTCAAGTTTACTTGTGCAGTAGCATTGCCATAATACTCCTATGGTTTCTTTTCTGAAAAAATAGCATAGGCTGATAATAAAGAAATAATACAATTTCTAAACTAATGTCACGAGTGGCCTTAGAAGGGAAAAATGATTAACAACGTACGCGATCAAAAGGTTAACGCAACCCAAGTTTGGAAAATGTTTGGCAAGCCAACTGAAAGCATCTAGTCAACTTTATTTCCTTCTACTACAAGCTACATACCTCTTCATTTCGTAGAATTAAATTTAGGATTGATTTCCGTTGATCAGTATTCTGTGAAACACAACATAAAATTTAGGAGTATCCTCAACATTGGAAAACAGAACAATAACATTATAAAAAAAGTTCTTGTCAACTGTTACCCAGGGACAGAGAAAGGCAATTTTGTTAAACTTAGTACAGATAATTCTGTTTGTTGATTGTGTTCCTTTCAATTACTTCACTTTTATATGTTATGCTGCTGAATTCAAAAATATAATCTGCCATTTTCATGGCCTCGTCTACTTAGGAGACACCTTTCATGATTGGTGCTTTTGCACGACAAGGTCTCTTGCTCATCTTGTAATATTGTTACTATTTACAGCATACTATCCTTATGACCAAAAAGTATCTCTTTACACTTTTCAGTATTGGCCAATTATCAACTCGTCCTGCGGTTCTACTCATGTATCTCACCACAATCTGTCAAAACGTCCATCCTACCCCACCCTATATGTGGTGTCTTAAACATATTTTACTGCTAATTATCATTAGTGAAAATGCTTGTGGAAATAGCCTTCCCTGACAGTGGAGGGATACAGAGGCATGGTTGAATTTAAATGCAGATGAGCATAGTTTTGTTCAATGAAAATCCTGAAGCTCTGAAGCAAAAATTCTCTTTTTAAAAATCATTCCTGTATACCTTTACCTGGGAAATACATCCACCTGTAACTGAACCCCAAGCAAAAACAATCTCAAACATAATTCAATATTTCTTTTCAATATCTTTTCATAACATGGGCATGATGAAAGTGCCTTATTAACATCTAAACAACCTGAATTGGCAAAGCAGTGTTTAAGACTAAGTGGTCCACATATTAGAAAGTATCTTATGAAATCCAAACATCAGAAACATTCAGATTGGAGAAGCTTAATGAAATAGTAATGAGTTCATTATTTCTCAAAACATAACCCATAATGATCATTTTGTAAATATGTTGCATGTTGGTAATCTCTGGCTTGGTCAGGGACCAAATCCTATTTCTAACTACAAGCAAGCTACCACCTTCTCTTATGCCTTCATTTCTAATTAACTCCAACTTCTCCAAAATGACATGGGTAATTTTCTCTCCATTTCGCAACGCAAAATCTGTGAACACAGAATGTTGCACACCCTCCCATAATTTTCCTATACATTAATATTAGGTGGCAGCTCTAGGAATACACCATTTCCTGACTTGGCCTCCGTATACAGATAGTTCTTCTATAACACGGGTTTTGTTAACATGAATTGGCTGTAATGCAATTGATGAATAGCGGATGCTATTTGGATAATGCGAACTTTCTGCTATACAGGTGTAGTGATTTTCTATATCAATTTCCCATGGCAATTTTCTATAGGGAGAGGTCACGCAAAAATGCAACTATCTTGTTATAGGAGAACTACCTGTAGCAAAGAGGAAAATTTCAAGACAAAGCATCCAAGTGTCCCATCTGTGCCATAGGATTGAAAAACAATCATTACCCCTTCTCAATGTCTCCACATTAAGGTTCTATTGCACGTTGGACCTACTTTCCACATTGTTTTCAATTTGCATCATTTTTCTGATGTAAAACATCCAGACTCTCAATTATTTACTCATCCAGTCATAAAAGTCATTGTCAATTCATATTTTGTCTCCAAAATGCCAACATTCAACATGTCCGAGTGAATTTGGTTCATGAGATCCACAGCCAGTTTTACAAATGTGGGTTTTTAATCTACCACAAACTGGACTGAAAGTATCTAAAGATAAGAGATCTTACCAAGTAAACTGGAGTTCAGATGAATGAGGGGATGGGAACTCATTGAGACTTATACAATACTAACAGAACTAGACAGGGTAAAATACAGGGAGGACATTCCCGATGGTTGGTGTGTCCAGAACCAGGACCACAGTATGAGGATTCGGGGTTGATCATTTAGAATGGAAATGAGGAGACATTTCTTCACCTAAAGAGTGGTGAGCCTGTGGAATTCATTACCACAGGAAATAGTTAATGCCAAAACATTGAATGTATTCAAGAGGCGGCTATATAGCACTTGGGGTGAATGGGATCAAAGATTATGGGGGAGAAAGCAGGATTAGGCTACTGAGTTGGATGATCAGCCATGATCGTGATGAATGACAGAGCAGGCTCAAAAAGGGCCAAATGGCTGCCTCCCGCTCCAAATTCTATGTTTCTACATTTCTTTGTTCCACCTTTTGGAAATATCTAAAGTTTAATTTTCCCTAATATTCAAGGAAGTGTGACCATGCAATCTAAATTTATGCCATGGTAAACAGATCAGCCTCAAAACAGGTTTTCACATCAGTGGCAACTCAATTTAAATACTTAATTATAAACCAACTGCGACCAAGAAAAATGGAAGCAAAATCTATCTGGATTGCACTTAAGATCCATCCTCCAATGGTACCACTCGTCTCCCATGATACATCTACTCCTTTATTTAGAACAAGGTTCTCAGCAACAGTTCATAGGATTTGTTCACTTACTGACACAAAGAACAGAAAGCTGTGAAAAAAATCTTTTCACCATCCTCAAATTCTAGCTCACTGTTTCTTCTTCTGTTTACTGTTCTGTTTACTCCTAATTTACTGATACATCAGCTAAGGCCAGGGATCAAATATCCCCCAAATCCATCCAAGGGCCCCTGAGATTTTGTGGGTTTGCTTTCTCATTTTCACTAACCCATTTATTAAGCAATAAAGTTTGGGTAGTAACAATACTTCACTTTATTTGTGTTGATATATGGGTACTTGGGACTCTCACAGAAGCAGAATTAGAAAAACATTAATATCCTAAATAGTTATCAACCCACCATTAAAGTTCAAGGTACAAACACTCAAGGAAAATTTTAATTTCTTAGATGGCATTGATAGTTGGCATAAGACAACAGGCATAAGTTCGCAATAATTTATTTTTCAATATAACTGACGCACTTCTACACACTACCCTAAATTCAACCACCACAGAGGTCACAGCTAATGTGATTCCGTCACATATGCACAAAGGTGAATGATTTTTATCAAGTAATTACTACTCTTTTTTAATTGTATCTCAGACTTTAATACAACAATTGACATAGTGTTCATTACTACAGCATCCACTAAAATTTGTCTGCATAGAGTGGCGGCTGAACTCAAAACATGCATCCCTCTTGCAGCTTCCTCATCCCCAGCATCCCCTGGCCTCTCTTGCACCCTCCTTACCACCATCTGCATCTGGCAAGTTCTTCCTTTCACCATGGTAAAAAGCTTCCATGGGCCTTGGAGAAAGGCCATCCAAACAACAATCCTAGTCATCTCAGCCTTGGCAAGAGGCTATCCTTTTACATTTGTGCAGAAACTTCTGAAATGTGAATTAACCTTGTGGCCATAGTGAAATATTAAACATTAATCTGTATTTGTACTCACAGGCTGCCCTATGTGAAACCTTGTTGGCATCCTTCGCAAAATGGCAGAGTCAAGATCTTGTGGTCTGTTAGTGGCACCCATCACAATTACCTGACAAAATAGGCAATAGGCATTGATACAACATGGATTTTGAATAAAAACAGCATAGATGTAATGGTTACTAAACAGAGCATTCTCTATTCATTTCTCTAAACTACTAGCCTTCAATAAAAATACAGCTCCAACAGGTAAATTATTCAGTTGGTTGGGGTGGTGTCAGCTTACTAAACAATCTAAAATAATCATTTTATTATTGTTGAGAATAACAGCAAAAAAAGGGAAGTTTATTTAGATATACATTCTTACTCCTAAAATAATTGCAAATGCATACTTTTTGCTGGGAATTCAAATGCAAAGGTATGCTGCATTAGTGACAAATGTAAATAACCATAGCTGAAATATCAAGTATTAATTTTGAAAAGTAATTCATCCAGTCATCATATCTGTATCACTCAAATGATAAGAAAATCCTACATGAGTCTCCCCGATGGCTTAGCAAGTTATCTCTGAGTCACTCAGTCAAACAACCTAGAAGACCATGTTTTAGTGATGGGAGTAGAAATTAAGCATATTTTCCGCTCTGGGTACTTGCAACAAGCATACAACTGTGGCTGTTAGGTGAAGTCAGGATAAAGCTTCACTATGACCTCCAAATGGTCAAATACCCAAACTTATCCTGAAGGCTCATAAATGGATAATAATCATTTAAGTGAGCCAACACTTCACGTGAGCAGAGATTCTCTCAATGTCGTCAAAAAAATCTTTCATAAACTCTCACACCAAATCATGTGGAGGAAAATTGTGGACAATTAGAATGCTGATGCAATAAAAGCTACTTTCAAAATAGTGGCTGACATTGGAGCATGCTTTCAATAAAAAGCAATGATTGCTAGTAAATTAATGATCAGCAGATAGCATAAGCATCTGGACAATTATACACTTATTAAATAAAAAGGGAAACATTTTCACTCATTATGTTCAGTCTACAATCCATGGTATTATATAGGATGTGACAGTATCTTGTTTTATTGTCAAATGATGCCAAACAGTAAATGTTCATGGAAATTTATTTCTAACATGAAAGCTTTAACAAAGTAGATCTATCATTATGCTCAAGGATATAAACTATCACTTTGATACATGGAATAGTACCGTAATACACTGTACACATGAGATTGCTAAGTCCCAATACGCTTCAGGAAATGGAAAATGTTACTCAATAGAAGAGGAAAGGGAGATGGCCAAAAACATCACTAGACGCATGTTTAGAGTAAACATGAATCAGTAAGCAGCTTGGTAGTATAGTCGCAAAAGATGTGGCAGAGCAAAAGGAGGATTTGTAGACAAGAATGATATCTTAAGTTCAATGCATTGAAGAATGAGGAACCATTGTTAAGGAGGTAAGGATAGGAAATATGAGAGCAAAACTTCATGCAAATAGAGTTACAAATTAGGAGTGGGCATGTAGAATGGAGCACAGGAAACAGGCAAGAAATAAGCTGGACAAGTCAAGCCTGTAGGTGTCAAAAATATGCAGCTTACTAAAACATCAAAATAAAATACTGCAGTTACTTGACAGCTGAAGTCTGTATCGAGGCCATCCCAGAGGCTCATAAACTGAGCTTTCATCATTGCTGTTGCTTCGTGATCAGAGCTGGACCGATTTCGTAGGAAGGAATCTAAGGGAGAAGTATAGAATGTTCTCATCAATAAATATTTACACGAAATTTAATGCCTTTATTCCTTTGTCACCTTTTTCAAACTTTGAAGATTGGACCAGACCAACATAACCAATTTCTCATATGGGAGCATCAGTTCTTCATCAAGATGAGAAGAAATTACCAAAACTGAAACAAGCCCTTTGGTCCAACTCATCCATGCTGACCAGATATCCAAATAAATCTAGTCCAATTTGCCAGCATTTGGCCCATATCCCTCTAAATCCTTCCTATTCATATACTGATCCAGATGCCTTTTAAATGTTGTAATTGTACCAGCCTCTACCACTTCCTCTGGCAGCTCATTCCATACATGCACCACCCTCTGTGTGGAAAGGTGCCTGTTGTTAGGTCCCTTTGAAATCTTTCCTCTCTCACCTTAAACCTGTGCCTTCTAGTTTTGGACTCCCCCACTCCAGGGAAAAGACCTTGTCTATATGTCCTATCCATGCCCCTCATGATTTTATAAACCTCTATCAGGCCATCTTTCAGCATCCAAAATTCCAGGGAAAATAGGTGCAATCTATTCAGCCTCTCCCTATTGTTCAAACTCTCCAACCCTGGTAGCATCCTTGTAAGTGTTTTCTGAACCCATTCAAGTTTTACAACATCTAAAGGAACATATAAACATAAGAATGTTTAGGGCAAGTACATCATGCTCATGCCAGGTCTCTGCAAAAGCAATTCAGCTTGTCCCATGCTCATGTCTTCCCCACCCCTCGAGAACTACAGATTTCTTAATGCATCAGATAACAAATTAGCGGACTGGACATTCAACTCCTACCTCACTTAAGTGCATTACAGGGCTCTTGTGGTGCTGTTGAATGGGTTGGTTGATGTATTCCAAAATTCTGTAGACCTGGAAGGGTGCTGACAGATTGGTGTATGGCAAATGTAACTTCACTATTCAAAAAAAGGAGAGAGGGAAATAATCGATCGTGATCTCTTTTGCCGTGACAGCACTATTTACTTCCATCGACATCCCCCCAGCTAAGGGAACACTAGCCTCGTTACTGGACGAACCAGTAATGCTGACCCCCTACAACACCAACACCATCAGCTAGGACAGCACCCTCAAACTACTAGATTTACGCCTCACGACCCACTTGTCTTCAATGGCCACCTGTACAAACAAATCGACCATGCGATCACCCATATCAGGACCTATAGCTGAAGCAGGAATGCAAAGACTAGAACGGGCAGCCCTTCCCACTATCCAGCCAAAACTATGGTCTGCTATGTGGAAGACACATCTGTCATGATCAAGAACACAAAACTGGACGAAACCCACCAACTCATTAACAACACCTTCACCGGCATAAAATTCACCAGGGAAGAGAACCGACTCCCATTCCTGGATGCAATGATCAAATGAAGGGCCAATGGCGAGCTCCAGACCAGCATATATAGCAAGGCCACCCGTTACAGACCAAATACTTAACTAGAGCAGCAACCACCCCAACGCTCAGAAACAGAGCTGCATCAGAACTCTGTTCAAAAGAGCCATAACACACTGCAGCACCCCAGAACCTAACAAAGCCAAAGAAGTATACCTCCACAGCATCTTTTAAAACAACGCCTACCCAAAAAGCGTAGTCCACTGATATTTATGCAACAGACAACAACAGGAAGACACAATATGCCCGGATACACCAGTCACCCTGCCATACATCAAGAACGTATCAGAGATGATCGGCATACTACTCCAACCACTAAGAATCGTGGTAGCACACGAACCCACAAACTACGACAACTACTGACAAGAACAAAGGATCCCATTCCCACAGATAACAGGACCAACGTTTTATATAAAATCCCATGTAGGGACTGCCACAAACACTACATCAGACACGCCAGGAGAAAACTAGCTATCAGGGAACATAAGCACCAAGTAGCTACAAAGAGACGTGACCAACTATCACTCGTTTCCACACATTTGGACAAAGAAGGCCACCAATTCAACTGGGACAACGTAATCATTCTTGGAAAAGCCAACCAAAGACATGTACAGGATTTCCTAGAGGCCTGATACTCAACCCGGAACTCCATCAACAATGTGGAAATAGACCCCATGTACCAACCACTACGAAGCAGAACCAGAAATGAGGCCAACCACCATATCAGATCAGACTACATAAATCACAAGCGGGGAAGACCAACAAAGTTTCATTGGAGGCGCACTGACGATGTTAACTAGTATGGCAATGAAACATCTGCAAACCAGCCTACCACATCCACCAGTTATTCCCCATCTATACTAGTTATATCAGCAAAAAAACTCCACTAGGCTTGTCAAACGGGATGCCCTTTCATAAATCCATGCTGACTTTGTTTAATCCTGGCGGCATTTTCTAAGCATCCTGCTAACATATTCTTTATAACAGACTCCAGCATTTTCTTTACTAGTGATGCTATGCTAACCTGTTTGCAATTCTCAGTTATTTCCCTCTCTCCTTTTTTTAAATAGTGCGGTTACATTTGTTATACACCAATCTACCAGAACCCTTCCAGATCTACAGAATTTTGGAATACATCAACCAACCCATTCAACTATTTCCAAAGTCACCTTCTTTAGTACTCTGCAATTAGGATGATCCGGTCATGGAGATTTACCAGCTTTCAATACCATTAGTTTTTCCAACATTATTTGTATTTCACTCGTCTCCTTCAATTCCTTCTTCCCAATAGACCCTTGTTTCCCTTGCATTTGTCAGAAGTTAT
The DNA here is from genome assembly GCF_021869965.1 of Rhincodon typus. Lineage (NCBI taxonomy): Eukaryota > Metazoa > Chordata > Chondrichthyes > Orectolobiformes > Rhincodontidae > Rhincodon > Rhincodon typus. The sequence goes on from NC_063351.1 coordinate 11,669,150, forward strand.
GTGTCTTCTTCTATGAAGATAGAACTAAAGTATTTGTTTGATTGCTCTGCTATTTCATTGTTCTTCATTATTAATTCTCCAGTTTCAGACTACAAGGAACCTACATTTATTTGGACTAATATTTTCCAATTTACGTAACTGTAGAAGCTTACTGTTCTCTTTTATGTTTTCTATAAGTTTACTTTCATTCCTCTTAATCAACCTCTTGGATCTCCTTTGCTGCATTCTAACTGCTCCCAGCCCAAGTTTGCTACTTTTTATAGCAAGCTTTAAATGACTTCTCTTTGATCTAGTATGATCCCAACTTATTTTGTTTGTTATGATTGGCTCACTTTTCCTGTAAGTCTTCTTTCACCCAAAAGGAATGTGTAACTGTTACAATGCATGTACTCACTCTTTAAATTTTACTAGTTGCCTGTCATTGTCATGCCTTTTAATGAAGTTATCCAGCGTATCGTAACGAACTCATCCCTCATGCCTTTGCAGTTTCTTTGCTTTATATTCTGCACCCCAGTTTCAGACTACACTACTTCAACTTTGATTCCAAACCTTATCACTGCTGTTAGGACATCCATAGACAATTCACATATTTTCCACCATTTCTTGATTCTTAGTGCCACCCAGACTCATTCCACATTTAGATATTCTGTGTCACTAGCCTTTCTCCTCTGTGGATTTCATCTTTGATTAACAGTGTCAAGCCATCTTCTTTTTCTTTTTTGTCTGTTCTTCCTAAACATCAAACACCCTTAGATGTTGAGTCTTGTCTCTGTAATCATTATCATATCAAATGTGCGTTTACAGTTTTTTGCACTGTTAATTAATCAGCAAATTAATAGTGAACACCCTGTGCATTCAGATCCGGTGTTTTCAGACTTTTTGACATTTTTGCTCAATCCTTTGTACTGAAGCCATGTTTGTTACTAGCACTGCTTTCCTCTGCCTTCCACTTTAACTTTCTATATTACTTTTTTTTAACTTCCATCTTCATCTCACTCATTCTTGCTTTCTGACTCAAGTTCCCATCCTGCCACTCTAGTTTTAGCCTGCTACTTGTTCTGCTTCCACAATTTGTCTTGCAGCTGTTAACAGACTAAAGTACTGGGAAGAAGCTCAAACTGAAATAATAACCTTACACTGAATTGTTGTAACTCACGTGGATGATGCAAGATTGACAAGCTAAATATAACTAGTCTTGAACATTAAGCTGGGCTCAAACCCCACGATCTTTTGCAGTGCACTTTTGTTGCAGCAAGCACTGAATGATGAGTTTGTGTCATGTAATTAATAGTTGCCTGAATGAGACCCTTCATTTGAACAGAAAACATTGAAGAACAAATCTGTTATACAAAAAGGAAAAAAAAACCAAAAGTCATCTGTTTACAAACAATATCAGCATAAGCTTAATATGACCACTATCTATGCTTCATTAATCAAATGCCATTTTGTGATCAAAGTTACCAAATAATCACGAACCAAATTCTAGTTGGCTTCAATGGATTTGAGCCAAATTATCTAGTGATCATTATCTTGTTCTCAGTCAATACAGGTGTTGGGTGAGACAAAGTTGTTGCATTATTCATTCATAATTCATAGGATTAATTCATAACTCCTTGTGTAAGTTGCCAAAAACAATGTTAAATTGCAAGGACAGCACTGAACATCTGGTGTTCTAAAAAAGTGTGTAGAAGTTCTAAAATAGATGGCACAAACAAGTAGTGAGAGATTCAAATATGTATTATCAGCAATACCAAGACAAAGACTTAGATTAGCAATACCAACCAAAAAAATGGCTGAACAGTTGACAGCAATCCTCAAACTGAAACTGTTATTGCTAATTCTATTAACTCATTGACAAAATCCAAACTGTTATAAATAAGTTACATCAGTGAAGCATTCAATTACCAATATAACAATTGCAATATGCAAAACCCATTCAGTAGCCTGATAATACATATAAAAAAAACTTTAAAAGATAGGAGTCAGCAATTTGGCTTCTCAAGATCCATCTTTCAATGGGGAGGCAATGGTATTATCGTGGGACTGTTAATTCAGAAACCCGGATAATATTCTGGGGATCCGGATTCGAATCCCACCACGGCAAATGGTGAATTTGAATTCAATAAAATATCTGGAATTAAGAATCTAATGACGACCATGAATCCATTGTCGATTGTCAGAAAAACCCATCTGGTTCAGTAATGTCCTTAGGGAAGGAAACTGCCATCCTTACCTCGTCTGGCCTACATGTGACTCCAGATGCACAGCAATGTGGTTGACTCTGAACTGTCCTCTGGGCAATTAGGGACGGTCAATAAATGCTGCCTAGCCAGTGACATCCTCATCCCATTAACGAGAGAAAAAAATAAGGTCATGGCTCAATAAGGTGCACCTTCAGTGTGTAAAAGACTTCATCGGAATCAGACAAAAGCTGAGCTAATGAACTGGGAATCTGGTTCAAATAAGAATTTGGGAGACAGGTGCGCTTTAAGTGTAAAGCACAGGGAATCGAGTGTAATTCATTTATAAAGTAAGTAAATATTACAGTAATGGCAGGATGAGTGACCTGTTCCTGCTTGATGCCAAGGTGACCCACAGCGAATGCATCTGTAGTGTTTGCAGCTCAAGGAACTTCAGTACTGAGTTGAGGAGCTGGAATCCAAATTGTGCCACATCAGGGACACTTTACACCTGTCAGACTAGGTAATACAAATTTGAAGGCTAATCAGGGACAGGAGAGAGTGACTGAGGTGAGGCAGGTATGGGGACCCAGCTGGTTGCATTTGAAGATTTTTCAGGCCCTGCAAGTGTCCAATGTTTATAAGATATTTCAAGCTGTGTGGATGAGAGTGGAGATTGCAAGGAGGAAATAGGACTGTAACAGTGGTAAGGAACAGTACAATGCAGGGGATTGTTCAGCCTATTCTTTGCAGCCATAAGTGGGAATCCCTGCCCAGTGCTGGGGTTAAGGATATCTTTAGACTGGAGGAAAACTTGGAGTTGGAGGGGAGGGATCCAGTTGTCATCATCCATGTTGATATCAACGATATTGATAGGACTAGAAAGAAGATTCTGATGAAAGAATTCGAATAGTTAAGAGCTAAATTGAAAGGCAGAACCTCCACGGTAATAATTTCAGTACTTCAGCAGTCTTGGCAGAGTGGTTAAGGCGATGGACTTGAAATCCATTGGGGTGTCCCTGTGCAGTTTTGAATCCTGTCGACTACAACTGTGAGCTTAAGGCAAATAAGAAGAGAGCTCTCTTCCTGATTGTGAGAGGAATTTCAGTGGGTGGTGGAAAATAATTGGGGCGGCACAGTGGTTAGCAGTGCTGCCTCACAGCATCAGGGACCTGGGATCGATTCCACCCTCTGGCAACAGTCTGTGTGGAGTTTGCACATTTTCCCCGTGACTGCGTGGGTTTCCTCCGGGTGCACCGGTTTCCTCCCACAGTCCAAATATGCAGGTTAGGTAGACTGGCCATGCTAAATTGTCCATAGTGTTCAGGGATGTGTAGATTAGGTGGGTTTATAGGGGGATAGGTCTGGGTGGAATGCTCCGAGGTTCGGTGTGGACTTGTTGGGCCGAAGGGCTTGTAGGGATTCTATGATTCTAATTTCTGGATTACTACCAGAGCCATGGACAAACTGGCATAGGGTAAATAAAGTCAAGGTGACAAATGAATGGCACAAAGTTAGATGTTGGTGCAATGCATTTCCGTTCATAGGGCACTGGCATCAGTACTGGGGAAGAATGGAGCTGTGCCAATGGGATAGGCTTCACTTGAAATGTGTTGGAACCAGTGTCTGGCAAATCAAACAACAGGGCCTGTAAAGAGGGCTATAAACTAATTAGAGGTAGGGGAAGGGTTTGAGAGAGGGGAAATGTGGCTTACAAAGTGAAAGGATTTGGCAGCATTACAGGGTAGCTATTTGGATAACAATACCCAAGAGAGGGACAGAAAGGGGCAGAGTGTACAAATATAGAAGAAAAACTGCAGTAAACAGGGTCAGAAAGGGAAACAAAAATGGTAATGACAGTAGGCAGGAGTAGCCTCTGTAGGACAGAGAATAAATCAGGAGGTAAAATGGGTATGTAAAAACGGCAATACATTAATCATGGGTGACTTTACTCTTCATGTAGATTGGGAAAGTCAGATGAGCAGAAGAAGCCACCTAAAGAATTCAGAGTGCATTCAGGATGGTTTCCTGGAATAAAAAGTTGTGGGTCCAACCAGGGATCAGTCTATTTTGGATCTGGGTGATGTCTCATGGGATACGTTTAACAAATGATCTCAAAAGTAAAAGATCCCTAGAAATCAGTGATTACAATACGGTAGAATTTAACATTCAGTTTGAGAGCTCGAAACTTGGATCTGAAACAATTGTGTTAAACTTAAATAAGGGAAATTTCAAAAGAATGAGGTTAAAGCTAGGTGGAGTGGACAGGGAAAGGGGTTTAGCAGCAAAGACAGATGTGGAATTATGACAGATGTTTTAGGAAATAGCTTCTGGATCACAACAAAGGTGTATACCAGTGAGAAAGAAGAATTTTAGTAAGGTGATAAGCCAACCACGACTAACTAGGGATCTTAAGGCTAGCATCGAGTTCAAAGAAGAAAAACATAAAGTGCGACAAAGATTAGTGGTAAGCCAGAGGACTGGGAATGCTTTTAAAGCAAAAAGGTGAGCAAAATAAGAGGGGGAAAATAAGCATTGAGGATAAACTTACAAGTAACATCAACTAGGACAGCAAGAGCTATTTTAAACATATAAAAAGGAACAGAGAGGGAAAAGTAAACATATGTCCCTTAGAGCAGGAGGCTGGGGAAATAAAAATGACGAACTAGGAAACGGCAGAAGAATTGAATAAATATTCTGCAGTCTTCACAGTAGAAGACACAAATCACATTCCAAAAATAGTAAAAATCAGGGGGCAGATGTAGACGAGAAGAAATAAATACAACAATTATCACTAGAGGAAAGTATCAGGGAAACTAATGGGACTAAAGACTGATTGGTACCCAAGGGGATACTTGTCAAACCAGAACCCTGATGCAGTGATTAGAATAAGGTCGGAAGATTTAGAGACATTGATTTCGTGCAAGACATTCCACACAAACATAAAATAATCGATGTTGGACTTGTGGCTCAAAGAAAAGGAGCTGGTGAAAACTTGGAAATAAAGACAACTGCAAACATTTTAATGAACTGCAAAGAATTTACAGCATAGAAAGAGGTCATTCAGCGCATCAGGTCTACAATAACGTTTATGCTCTCATCCCACCTCACCATAACTTAACCCATCACTTTCTTTCTCCTTTAATCATGCACGCACCTAGATTTCTGGTATTGCTCAGTCACAGGCAAACTTGGAGAAGAATCAGTTGTAGCAAGTAAATATATCAGAGAAAAATCAACCGGAAGACACAAACATTTCTGACTCAACATCAAAGTAATTAAAGTCAAGTAGCATAGGACTGCAAGATAGACATGGTTAAGGCTGCAGAATCTCTGGGTCAGAGTCAGAGAATGGTGTGAATAATTCCAACTTCATTTGCACCATTATTATTTTTGCCCGATGCCATTACTCTTCAATTGCTCAGTGTTTCCTCTTCCCTTCAAAGAAATACAGGATATATTTACCAATCCGGTTCAATTCAAAGAGAATGTGATCAGACACTGGCATAAGTGACATTTTGATAACCTGCTCCTAATCAGATTTATGGGATCAGGCAGCCAGTAAGGGTGTGAAATTCAGGGACAACTTAAGTTTATAGGATCGTACAGAATAACAACAGCAGACCTGAAGAGGACTGACAATTTAGCAACAGCATAAATTATGGGGGAATATGAGAAAGATAGCACCATATATATCTTAAAAATCTATATTAGCATTATAGTGCATCATAGACCTTGAACAAAATAGCAAAACCTAAATTATAGATGCTTACCAATTTCATCAATAAAGACAATGGCAGGTTGCAGTTTGACAGCCAATGAGAAAACAGCTGCAGCCAGTTTTTGGGATTCCCCATACCATTTATCTGTCAAGGTGGAAGGCTGTAGATTAATGAACCGACAACCTGCTTCTTTAGCAGTAGCCTTGGCAATAAGAGTTTTTCCACAGCCTGGAGGTCCAAACAGGAGTACACCTGAATGTAAAACACAATCAATGGCATTTTTGAAAACTGCTTAAACAACATTATACCATGAAGAACCCAAGAAAAATCTGTTTCTATTTTCTGCCACCAAAGTCATTTCTAAGTTCAGTTAGAAATGTGCAATATAATAAAAGGAATATCCAACTCATCATTAGGATCATGTACTTTTCAGATGAAGAATCTTGGACCAATCAATGCACAATATACTCAATATATTTTTGACTATCTAACCACATTGCTGCAGAATTACTGGACTTAAGATTTCCAAAAGGCAGTTGATAAGGTGTTGCATCAAAGTTTATTGGGGGAAAATAAAAGGTCATGGTGTAGGAGGCAACATTTTGGCATGGACATAAGATTGGCTAGCTAACAGGAAACAGTAGTCATAAATGGGTTATCTTCTGGTTGGCAAGATATAATGAGCGGTTTGCGACAGATAGCAATGCTGGGACCTCGAATGTTCTACAATTTATTTAAATTACTTGAATGGAAGGACTAAAGGTATGCTGACAAATTTGTTGATGACACCAAGACAGGTAGGACAGTAAGTTGTGAAGAGGCTACAAAGAAGTCACCAAAGGATATAGACAGGTTAATTGAGTAGGTAGAGATCTCACAAATGGAGTAGAATGTGCAAAATTGTCTATTATGGTAGAAAGAATAAAAAGAAGCATATCATTTAAAGGCTGAGAGATTGTAGAGGGTTCTGGGTGTTATGCACAGACTAGTAAGCAGGTCCAAATAATTAAGAAACTAACAAAGTGTTACCAATTATCCTGCAGGGAATTTAGAACAAAAAGGTAGAGAGGATATGTTTTAGTTATACAGGACAATGGCGAGGCCGCATCTGGAATATTATGCATATTATTTAAGGAAGGATGTAGTGCACTTGAAGCAGATCAGAGAAGGTTTACTATACTAACATATGGAAATGGGCAGATTTTTGATGGAGAAAGGTTTATTAAGCTAGGCTTACATCCACTGGAATTTAGAAGAGCAAGAGATGACTTGATTAAAACATACAAAATTCTAAATGGTCTTAACAGTGCAGATTTGGAAAGGATGTTTCCCCTTGAGAGTTTAGAACTAGGTGCCACTGTTTAAAAATAACAGGCCACTTATTTGACACAAAGATGAGATTTTTTTTTGTTGAACAGGATCCTGAGTCTATTGAATGCTCTTCCTCGAAAGGCAGTAAGCAGAGTCTTTGTATGTTTTTAAGACAACATTAGATTGATTCTTAATTAGCGAGGGAGTGAAAGGTTAGTGGGTAGATGAAATGTGGAGTTGAAGTAACAGTCATATCAGCTACAACATTACTGAAAAGTGGAGCAGGCTTGAGGAGCTAAGTGGCCCTCCTGATCCTAATTTGATATGTTTGTGCATGTCAATTGCCATTTACAGAGGAGATATCCAAACTTCTATCACTCTTTACAAGAAGGGTCAAAAGGTCTGGCTTGAATTTTAAGACAGTGGACCTTAGAAGTAGATTAGTCAGCTAGCAGAAATAGTTTCTCGCAATCTGCTGTGTCTGGTTTCCCTTAATACTGTGAAAACATTGATCAAATCACCCCTTAAATTTCTAAATTCTAGGGAGCATGACCAGTTTGTTTAATTTTCCCATTGCTTGACTCTGGAATGCTAAGAATCATTTGAGTGAATTGATACTGCAGACCCATCCAAGGTTAATACATCTTCCTAAGGGAACATCTACAGATATTACCATTAAACATTTCCAGTAAGCATTTGACAAAGTTTCTAAGAAAGATTGTCGGTTGAAATTCATGGAATCAAAGCCTGTCCACATCTACAAGACCTAGTCTGATATAGGATGAAATACTCTGCCTCTACCTGGATGAAAGCAGCTCCAACAACATTCAGGGAGCTCAACACCATCAAAGCAGTCTGATTGACTGGCACCCACCTAACAACTTCAACATTTACTTTCTCAATCACTAAAAAACACTGATAGCAATGTACACTGCAACTACTCATTAAGGGTCCTTCAACATTACTTTTCAAATCTGAGACCTCTACTACTTTGAAGGACAAGGGTAGCAGGTAAATGGGCACATCACCATCTGCAAGTTCCCCTCCAAGCCACAAACCATGCTGACTTGGAATTATATCACCGCTCCTTCACGGTCACTTGGTCAAAATCTGGAACTTCCTTCCTAATACCACTTTGGGTGCACCCAAACTACACAGACTGTAGCTTCTCAGAAGACCGCTCGCCACCACCTTTGAGAGCAGTTAGGAATGCGCACTAAATGCTGGCATTGCCATAACATCCACATCCTGTGAATGAATTTAATCGAACATCTGAACACCTTGCATGCCTTGTCAGCCCACAATAATTCTTATGTTCCATTCAGTCCAAATCAAATTCCGTGGTTTTCTTCCCCAAGCAAGCCAATCAAAAAGCATTGCCTAATAGGAATAATTAGCTAACTCAGCTCATGAGGGACCACCTTTCCATACCAAGAAAACAATGAAAACTTGACTGAGGGGTACACCATCATCCTGGATATTAATAAACAACATTGTAACCTCAACTGCCTGGCACTGAATGGCCAGGATCACAGCAATAGATGACATGGTGAACAGCCAGTTGTTCAAAATACAACTTGAAGGTCGGCAGCTGCATATCATTTCCAAGTA
>NC_063351.1:11678473-11689638 GCF_021869965.1 Rhincodon typus
CAACCTCATCCCGCCCCCTTGACCTGTCCGTCCTCCCTGGACTGACCTATCCCCTTCCTAACTCCCTACCTACACTCACCTTTACTGGCTCCATCCCCGCCTCTTCGACCTGTTTGTTTCCTCTCCACCTATCCTCTCCTCTATCCCTCTTCTATCCGCCTCCCACTCTCTCCCTATTTATTTCAAAACCCCCTTCCCCTCCCCCTTTTCTGATGAAGGGTCTAGGCCCGAAACGTCAGCCTCTCTGCTCCTATGATGCTGCTTGGCCTGCTGTGTTCATCCAGTCCTGCACCTTGTTGTCTCGGATTCTCCAGCATCTGCGGTTCCTACTATCTCTTGGCAAGAATGTAAGTGTTTTTGTGGGGAGGGGGGGTGGTGGGATCATACATTGGGATTCACGGGACGAGGGGTCAGGTCAGAGACAAAAACATGGGTGGTGGCTTTCAGTGAATTGGTGCAAATCAAAACTCTCTCCTCCCCCAACAAATGCCACACTTGGATCTTCCCATTTGGAAGTTAGTTTGTGAACTAACATAAAGAAATTGGGTCTCGCCCAAGTGCCAAACTGCTCAATTATTTGCCTTTCTCACCAAATGTCCCATCACTTCGTATGAAGGAAAACCTTGGCCTTGACGTCTAGAGCACTTCATTTGCTTTGTACTGTCTTGAAGAATCCTGTGGTCACGAAAGGTGTCCTGTACAGTTATATTTTCAATACTAAGTCTGCTGCCAGCCTGTGTGTGTGTATACATGTAATACATATGTGTATTTATATTTATAATTACATATTTGAAGACTATTGTTTAAAATAAAAGGATCATGTTTGAAAGGTTCGGACATATTCTGGATTAACAATGCTTCACCACGTTGTTTAATCAAGGGATGAAGTCAGCAGCTTAATGTATTCTATAAGCCAACTACTGGTTAAAGAATAATCATGTGACTTTGGAGAAAAGGCAAGCAAAGCTTTCAAGGAGATAAATGATAAGGTTTATGGCCTTTAATTGATAGAAGATGAGTTTTGAAAAGACGAGAGGGCCTCGAGGCCAATGGTTGCCGAGGAACCCTTACTGGTCACGGGTTTATGTTCCACAAAGCAAATGTAGTCTCTAAGAAAGATACCCCAGAAACTGTACATCTCTCTCCTGTTCTCACTTTCTCAGTAGAAGGTCCTGAGAATCTGATACAGCTTCCAAATCCCTGTATCTCTGACTACATTATAGACTTGAAAAACTGAACTGTGACCAATTTCTAAAGATTCAGATCCACATTGCTTGCATTCAGAACTGAAGCCCATCCATCAGTCTACATTTGTCAGCAAGAAATCCAAGAAACCATGTGACACCATCTCATTCTATCCATTTGTTTTCAGACCCTTAGGTCACAGAGGTGTTTGACTGCCTTTTGTCCTTTCTTTTTGAAAGCCATAACTCTCCAGAGATTGTTGTCTGCGTGTGTGTGTGTGTGTGTGTGTGTGTGTGTGTGTGTGTGTGTGTGAGAGAGAGAGAGAGAGAGAGAGAGAGACTATATTTGGGATTCAGGGATATAGTTTAATTCTAGATCACAGTTTAGATGTTAATCACTGTTTGCTTTAAAAATAAGTTTTGTTCATAAAAACTGATGATTATGAATTCATCAAAGAAGCCTGGTGAAAATGCCTTTTATTCCACATAGTAGTACAAAAAAATCTTCGCTAATTTGGTGATCGAGACAATACATTTACACTAAAAATGTGACTGGCGGAGTAATGGGATTTGATTACCATTACATTTATCATCATCACAGTAATAACAAAAGAACATAAGAAATAGGAGCAGGAGTAGGCCTTCTGGCGCATCAAGCCTGCCCCACCATCTAATAAGATCATGCATGGCTGATCTTTTTGTAGACTCAGCTCTACTTACCTGTCTGCTCACCATAACCCTTAATTCCTTTACTGTTCAAAAATCTATCCAACTTTGCTTTCAAAACATTCAAAGAGGCAGCCTCAATTGTTTCATTGGGCAGGGAATTCCACAGATTCACAACCCTTTGGGTGAAGAAGTTCCTCCTCAACTCCGTTCTAAACCTGCTCCCGCTTACTTTGAGGCTATGCCCCCTAGTTCTAGTTTCACCTGCCAGTGGAAACAACCTCCCTGCTTCTATTTTATCTATTCCCTTCATAATTTTATATGTTTCTGTAAGATCCCCCCTCTTTCTTCTAAATTCCAAGGAGTATAGTTCCAACTTATTCAATATCTCCTCATAAGCCAACCCAATATTTAGTCATCTTTTTAACCAAGTTATTTTTTCAATATTATTTATTTCGTCGCCTTCTAACTCTTTGTTGCCATTTAGCAACGTTGTTTCTCCTGCAATATTCTATTCTGAGGGAGGGCCGCTATTGACACAGTCAATCCTGCTTCACTCAAAGGGAGTGAGATTGACTTTACCAGATTCAAATAACCTTGCCTCTCCTCCCCTCGCCGACTCTATGCTTTGACCTTTTGAACACTAAGTAAACTTATAACACTGAACACTCATTGCCTCTCCTATTCTAAGCGTCTAACTATTCAGCCACGTCCAAGCATGATGTAGGGAACAGAAAGGAAAGTCAACTTTAATTTGAAACAACTTTAGATTAAGGATCCATCTCATTGCATACCTATGTTATTTTATCACTCTACACTAATAGAAAGGGCAGAACTAAGTCCAAAGTCCAAACTGATATGAATTTTGCAATAATTTTACAGCTCCTCTACATGAGGAAATATGTTCTATTTACTTGGGACCATTCCCGCATCTTTCTGCCTCAAACCACCTTTATCACTTTATTACGCTCGCCTTCCACCTTATCACAAACATTCCTTATGATTCTATCAATCCCTTCCCTTTTCCCTCTCTCCATTAGTTCCTAACCCTTTCAGTTTTCTAAGAAGTGACAAAATTTAAAGGTTAATTCTGTTTCTGTCTCCACAGATGCTGCTTGACTTGCCAAATACTCCCAGCATTTTCTGTTCATGACATTGGTTCGTTCAAACAGCATTTGAGGTTTAGGATGTGAACTTTTGACCCTCCCGTGTGAGGAGCGTTTAACAGCAACAGCTACAAAATTGTCCTTTTGATCGACTTTCTTAACGCTATTCACCACAGAGATGATCAGCATGATAAAAGTAGCCAACGCCCAACAGTAAATACCTTAAGACACCGCAATCAACGCCTCTGTAAGTGCAATTCAGTCCAAACTTCTTGACTGTTTTTAGACTCAGAGGTTAGAAAATTGCACTTTTTTTCATTTTTGGCAAGGTGAGTGAGGGAGAGAAAACAGGCTAAGAAACGGGCCCTGCCTGAACATGTAGGAAAATCACAGCAGTTCCTATTATTGAATAAATCTTTACTATTCTCCTCTCACCTCCAGCAAATGAAACTTTAAATGGAAGTGTGGAGTAACAAAAAACATAAAGTGGCAAAGTTTTCAGACTATGTAAGCATTTAAATGACATCACTTCAAGTCAAAAGCATATAAGTCTTAAAATACTTCGATAATAGGGGCCAGATTTGCATTGATACTGAGCTGCTTTGGATTGGTTTTATTGATAAACTGAATTAGGGTGACTCTGAAGTCAGTTCAATGACAGAGGTATCGACTGCATTAACTGGCTGCAGGATGGGAATGGTGCAACTCCGGTTCCACAGGCTAAGCCGAGATTGAAACTGCCCCAGATGGTCTGGTCAACCTTAAGAGCTTGGATTTCTAACTCCACATAGTTACACTGAGCTGCTGTAACACCCGGAAACATTTCATAATGAGCGACCTGCCTGCCAGGGAGCAGGCATTTGGAGTTCTGCCTATCCTACAGACACCACACAGCTCTGCAGTGGTAACAGTGCAATCGCTGACCTTTGTCACTACACACCTACAGTATTTGTCATTGGTGTCCACCAGCATTTCTACTATCAGCAGACTGCAATAAAGCATTACCATGCGTAACATTAGAGATACCTATTTGGCAAGAGGGTCACACCCTGTAACACTGGGTTTGATTTAATGTGGCAGGAAATGTGGCACACTTCTTCACAATTCAGACATTTGTCAGTGGGAAAACCTGCTCTGGAGGGGACCAGGGTAGGCAAATGTTCACCCACTCATGCCGGGATATCATTTTGGGCTCATCATTGAGCCAAATGGCACCGAGGGACTTTACTAGTGGCTCAGGAGTTACATGTGAGTAGTGCAGGTTTCCATGGCTCCTGAAGGTGAGAGAGAGAAACAGAAAGTGTGATAGCTTCAGGCCAGGGGATGTAGGTGTGACTGAACATATCTATAGCTGGAGAAACGTCATGCTGAACGGTGAGCCACTGGTTAGAACATTTGGAACATTGAAAGTGCACATTTTAGTGACTTAGCAAAGGAATATATTCCCTGCTGTACATCAAAGAAAATGACAGTAAAGAGCTCTGGGCAGATAGTGATACTGTAAATATCCATGATGGTTTTATCGATGATTAACATGATGGAACTAGTGAGGTCATCTGATGTTGGCGATGAGGGAGTTGTAAAGTCAAGATGTATAGAAAGCAGTGTAGCAAGAGGACAGAAATGAAAGAAGGCATGATGACAAAAAAAAAGTCAGGAAGTGCTAAAGAGAAAAGAAATAAGAGGGAAATCAAAGGGGAACTGGATGTAATGGAGTCAGGTCTGGACCAGCAACTAAAGTGTGACCACAAAAGGAAAACACAAATTAGAGTGTGTGATTAGGAACAACATACTCTGGTACATGATTGGGGAATAGAGAGTCGACAAGAGAATAGTGTCCAGAGTTGTAATAAGAGATACCATAGTTACATAAAGTTGAAAAAGATAAAGTGAAATCAGCTTGGAACACTTGATTCAGAGTCAAGTCTGGAGGCAGGGTGTGCTCAGAAATTATTTTAAGTGTAACTTATTGGAGGACACACTGCTGGTTGTGGGAATGAGAAGCCAAGAGATGCGCAGAAAGTCATACAAATAGTGGTAAAGTTGGAGAGCCTTTAAACCTCCAGAGGCAGTGGACAAATGAACATTATTATTTTTTTTTAACATTCGTTGTGAGTTTGGGATGTGGAGGAGAGGGGAAGTACTTCTCTTGCCCTAACAAGAAAAGATTAAGCCTCCCTTTGCCTGGGCTTTCACTCCTATCCTCACACACAACACTCTTCAAAACCTCTTCCTACAACTTACCTTCTTACCATGAGTTTCCTCTGGCTCAGGGTGCTGGTCTCCTGTTGCTCAGACATCTGCTTCCACCCATTTGGCCCTTCACGTTGGTAGTAATGTGTGGGCTAGGTGGGTTAGCCATAGTAAATGCAGGGTTATGGGGATACGGTAGGGGGCTAGGTTTGGGTGGGATGCTCTTCAGCAGGTCAGTGCAGACTTGATGGGCCGAACAGCCTCTTTCCACAGTGTAGGGATTCTATGAAGCATGAGACATCCAGGGGATAAAATAGCCCTGACCTCATGCTGCTCACCTCAGGCGTGTTTAGCGTTCAGCTGGTGTCCCATTGCCCACTCATCAAATTCCACTTTCAGTTCAAATTTCTCCATTTGTAGATTGCGTACCAGCTTGTTCTATATTAATCTTCATTAATCATAATTCACAATGAGGTTACAGTGAACAAGTGATAGTGGCTGCTTCAAAGAATAACTTGCATTTGCAAGATCAATAGCCTTTTGAAAGAAAAAACAACTTTGTTTTATGCCTTAAAATGTTCTGGCTGTCCCTATTTAGAGTCTGATAAGTCGGAAACCGAGGCTAATTTTGTTTGCAGGCAGATGCTGGGCATTGGTGACATGTAGAGACCTGTTTTGTAGTTATGTGTCACATTATCCAATAATGTCCCTGCCTTAAAAGAACAGTCAGGACCATGTGTATTAGTTGTTGCTATAAAGCCCAAGTTGTGAAGTAGTTGCTATTGAAAGAAGCGTGCTATCATACATGCATAACAAATAAAAATTAAGCAAGTTATTAAGACCAATTCACAATATATTTTTAGTAAAATATACAATAAAAACATGAATTATAAAAGCAAGGATATATTAAGATTATTTTACTTCTATTATTTGGATTATATTTTTTCTTCCAGAATCTTGTATTTTTACAGCTGATTTACAGTCTGTTTCTTTCAAAGCAAATTATCGTGCTATTTTATTATATTTTAAATTATATTTATTTGTCATTTATTTATATCTAAAATACAATGCAGCAAACTTAGTATTGATGGTTTTCCGAACATGTGAAAGTCATGAACAGGAAAAGATGAATTGGACCACTGAGCTTGCCGTATGTCATGGCAGAACGTCATGACTAAACATTTCTTCCCAGCATCCACAACAATCAGCCCTGCAGTCAAGCAATTTCTTAGGAGAGCCAAAGTAGAAAGGAGACAACAAGGGTCTTCAAGGGCAACTGGGGATAGACAAAAAATGTCAACCTTTCCAGTTAGCCCCAGTTCTGTGAATATATACTGAAAGATTTGACTGTTCCACATATTAAGTTGTCTGTCATGGTCAATACCTCAGTATACATTTAAGAGACATGCTCACGATATCTCTGTAACATAGCATGTGACCATATAAAGATCTTATATTGGATCTCTTGAAGCATGACACTCTACTGGATGCATGTTACTCTCTAGTAATCTAATAATTTAATATTGTATGCCTGAGCAATGTAACGTTTGCATACAATAGATAGTTGTAATAAACATCTATTGGATTCTTCAATACCACAATATCCATGCCCAGTTTCTTATGTTATGGGAGATAACATACGCATTGACATGTAAACTATTGGAGGCAAATTCACATTACCACTTTTCCCATAATTCCTTACAAAATTTGCTTCCTGTTCTTTTACCAAATCGGTAATACAAATTATCCATTGCTTCATTCTTTTTGTCATAGTTTTTGAAGCTTTTCTTGCTCCAAAGTTTAATGGCCAATATGTTAAGATTTCCCAACTGTGAACAGTGAAAAGATTGAGCAATATTATGATAGATTTTTTGTTGTACCAAGCTTTGGTCGTGTCAACAAGGAGCATGTGGAGTTGTAAACATTCTGAGCCAGATAAACAAATCTTGGTGCCTAAGACAACAGGAATAATCAGGGTCCTCTTTGCAACTCCCCTCCGAGTCCATCAATACCTTATGGCAACTGACTCTGCCTTGGACCTATCTGAAACCGTTGTAATTGCTTGCCTAGTTTGAACCAGCAATAATACAATGGTTCTTTGTTCTGTGGGGGGTGTTACCAAGGACGCCATATTTGATCAACATGAACCGATTGGCCCATATGTTAATGCACTCTGGAAGCACAGGAGAAAAGAACCAGATGTGTTTCTGGTGGGAGTCCAGAATAGGGGGGTAAATCCTTAAAATTAGAGTTACACATTCAAGGATAGTGTCAGGAAGAAGTTCTTCACACAGAATGGAAATCTGGAACTCATGTTGGACATTGTATGGAGGTATGGTCCATTGAAAAGTTCATAACTGTGTCTGATAGGTTTTTGTTAGGTAAGGATATTAAGGGACATGGAACCATGACAGTTAACATGGAGTTTAAAAAGAATCAGCCAAGATTTAACCAAATGGCAATACAGGCTCAAATGCTGAATGCCCTATACTGTTTATATGCCAGGGTAGTGATGGCATAGTGGTAATGTCAGTGGTCTAATAAACCAGAGTTCCAGACTTATGTTCTTGGGGACCTGGGTTCAAATCCCACTAAGGCAGGTGGTGAAATTGGAATTCAATAAAATCTAAAATTAAAAGCTTGTCTAATGGCAGTCATGTTATCATTTGTGTAAACAAACCTACGGATTCACTAATGTCCTTTCAGGAACATGTGACTCCAGACCCACAGCAATGTGGCTGGCTTTCAGAGGGCAGTTAAGAGTCAATCATGGCAATTAGGAATAGGCAACAATTCTGGCTTTCATCAGCAATTCCTGTATTTTCTACAAGAATGAAACGAGAGAAGAATGGTCCTACGCCAAATTGCCACTGGGGATAGTAATGGCAAGAATAATTGAAGATGATGAATTAAAAATGACCTAATATTAAATCATGCTTACTTAAGTGGAACTTTTTCTATAGTGTCTTGATAAGTGAAAGGGACACTGAGCCTAGATTGTGAAATCCAGCAGACTGCTCAATCATTTTTGTCTGCAGCTACTCATGACCTGCTTGAGATCAGTTACCTCAGCCCAAACCTAGGATGGATCATTCTCAGTCTCTGTAGCTTATTATCAAATTATACATTAGGTTAAACCACTTGAGATACTGGAGATCTTGTCAAACTCTTTTTAATTTGTAAGGCAATCAAAATCTACAGGCATTTTGCAACAATATTCCGACAAAGTACATTTTTTTTGTTCAGTTTTCAGGTTTTGTTTACATAAAATGACAACTTTATCTGTACAAGGACAGTTGCTCTAAGCACTGCATTAGGGATGAAATGAATCACTTAGACAGCGAAGTTCATTGCTTTAACTATTTCCATTCTGGCCAGAGCAAAACTTTTCTATTATACCTTTCAATTTCAATGACATTTAAGTTCCGGCTTTTGAACTGCAGTAATAAAATGAACTCTTATCTTAGGCAGGCTCAGCATTATAGCTCACCTTATAACACTTCTAGTAATGCTATTCCAAACACAATCTTGCCTGCTTTGCTCATCATCTTGGTGAACTAACAACCCTAATTTTAAAAAAATGTGGCAAACATAGCATCATCTCCTCATAAAGGAAAAGAAAAATGAGCAACCAAGCCAAGTCTAGGCATGCTTTAGGATTACAGTGTTTTACACTACACCAGGAGGCCATTTGCTCCTTTGTACCTATGCTAGCTCATTGAAAGAGCTACCTAAATAGTTTCATTCACCTGTTTTTTCCCCATAGACTTTCAAATTCTTCTTCTTCAAATAGTTACCCAATTTCCATTTGAAAATTACCAATTGATCTATTTTTCCACGTTTCTGGGCAATGTATTCCAGATCAGAACAAGTCACTTTCCTTTCATTGTACTAATGGCTGCATTGTCCTAAAGCACTTTCTGGCAACCTGTCTTTAGATATATTCAAGAGGGAGCCTGATGCGGCCCTGCAGCTAAAGGCATCAAGAGGTATGGAGAGAAAGTGGGAGTGGGATGCCAAAACTACATGATCAGCCATGATCATACTGAATGGTCAGGCAGGCTCAAAGGGCCGAATGGCCTACACCTGCACCTATTTTCTAAGTTTCTATGTTTCATTATGTTGTTAAGTTCTGGCTGCACAAAAATTATGCCAAACTTCATTTTCTTAAGATGAAGCAGCATTAATATTGGTTTATGTGGCTTGGGGGAAGGGAATAGTGGGGATGGGATCGATGGCAGCACTAATATGGACAAGATTTGAAATCCCTTGAATCCAAGAGAAGTTCCTACACAGTTCTGTCTGATCCAGATGTTTGTATATGATTGACAGTTACATTGTAGAATTGAGATGGCACAACAAGAAATAAGTAATTTAGATATTTTTAGCCTCTGCCATGGATTGGCACGTAACAACAGACATTTCTGTTACAGAAGTTCTACATTGGCATTTAGATCTTTATTAATAAAAAGAGAACCTATTAACATTAGAGGATGTCCACCTTTTCCCCTTCTCCTTTATCATCCATTTTAAAACCAACCCCCCCACCCCCTGGCCCCCAAGTTTTCTGTTCCCTCTTTTAATATCTCTTTATTAGGCTTTTGTATACATCTTTGTCAAATTGGGCTCCTGTGAAGCATCTTGGGACATTTTGCCAAGCTAAAGGTGCTATATAAATACAACATGTTGTCAACGTCTTCTCAAAAAAGGATAGTGGACAATTATTTCATAATTGCCACAAATACTTATTTAGGGGAGGAAGGAGAGAACTGATCCTACAATTCAAACATTTATGCCCACCCCCCACAAAACTCCTCCTCATTTCAGTCCTTTCCTTTCCTCTTGTACTCCGTCTTTTATTTTCTTCCTGGAGAGAATCCTGTTGAACTACATCTGGTTCATGTAGACTTCAGCTACTGTACGGAATAATATGCAAGCCTGAAAGGTTATAAACTGCATAAAAAGGAAGATTACAACACTAACCTAAATATAGCTTGGGAACAGTCAGTATGATACTTAAATTGCAGAGACATATACCAGGCACTGGTAGCAGTCTGTTCAACATGGACGTTAAGATAAATGCAGGGAGATTTTCATTTCAAAGCTTCAATTGTGTGAGCATTTAAGCCTGGGCCACCATTACAGATCAAAATTACAATCGGCATTCAGCAAGGAAGTAAAGATGCCACAGGAGGGGAATTGGGGCTGGGAGGAGGAGGAGCTGTGGAGCCTGGCCAGAATGGAAGTTCAAAAATGAAACATTTGGGCATTAAATGAAAAAGCCTTGTAGCTTTGAGACTGGAAACCTACTTAAGATTCTGTGCATTGAGAAATTTTGGTTCAAGTCACACTCTCGAAAAAGTGTGTAATGTGAGGCATCCTTTGATGAACGTTAGCAGGACTGGAAAGTATACAGATAAAAAGATAGCCTCTACTGGATTTTAAAAAAAAAACTATACACTGATTTAAGAGCCAGAATCACCTAAAAGTTTATCTTTCAAGCTGTTGAATTAAACACATTTGTTTATTCGACAAGTCAATCAGCAAATTTCTACCTTGCAAGATTTTTCAAAGTTGTTTGGATGACTAACAACCTCATAAGGCTAATTTTGAAAGCTGCATAACCTGTGTGAGCCTGAACATAGCAAATTGTTTCCAGACCAAAGTTTTTCCCACTGGCCTGCTTTGTACAGTCTCCAAACTGCTCCTTATGCTGCCACCTTGAGTTATTCATTACAACAGCACATCCTTAGCTATACTTTCTGCCATTCACTTCCTGCATTTTTTCAGTTCCTGGGTCACAGTCATTGTATTAACCCTTTTTTCTCCTGTTCCTTTTCTTTGGTAACATAGACACAAAATGTCCAGTCTAGAATGTCTTCAGAAACTGTTCTTGAGTTATACACGTGATCCTTAGCCAATGCTTGGAATACATAACAGGTGACATTCACTCTTAGATAACAAGGTGTAGAGCTGGATGAACACAGCAGGCCAAGCAGCATCAGAGGAGCAGGAA
>NC_063351.1:11690138-11704465 GCF_021869965.1 Rhincodon typus
TATTTACAAAGGTGGCCTCTGTGCTCACCCAATTTCATGGTTATGCCGGTAGTCCCATGTACCTTTTGGAGGCTGCAATAGTCTTGAACCTTCAAATAGGTGTCGTTTTTGAATGGGCAATAACACTGTGTCCTTGAGCTCCGAAATGACTTCATCCAAGCCAGCAACGTCACCCCAAGTAACCTATTCAAAGCAGATGAAAACATAACTGAATGACTGCTGAAACTGCTTTAACCTATGATATTACCAATGAAATAATGTTCAATGCAGTTAAAAAAGGCATGGTCTAATTTCACAAATGACTGGGTCAAAATCATGGAGTTTCCTTCCTAACAGCACGGAGGATATACCAACACATGGCCTGAAGCTAATCGAGCAAGTGGCTAATCACCACATTCTCAAAGGTAGTTAGGGATGGACGGTAAATTCTGGCCTCTCCAGTAATGCCCACATCCTTTAAAACTAAATCTTGCAGTTTCTCACATGTGACTTCTCAAAGTAGAAACATACGGCAGTTGTTCCTCTAACAAAATTATTCTGGATTTTATATGCTTTGAGGGCTTTGCAGCATTATCAGCTCAGGGATATTATTATTTTAAGGGAGATAAGATTGTTTTTAAAGTGGAAGATTAAGATGACAGAGACCAACGCGATTGTTGACACTAAGATACTATGCTACTACTAAATGTAACTGGCACAAAGTGGTCTTTGTGCACGAGTAATGTAATTTAGTGCAATTTCTGTTGTCCAACTGTATTGGAATATTACAATCGTTACGACACTGTATGTCACATTTGTGCTGCACTCATTATTTTATATTCTAAAAATAAAACATTTACTTGGCACTAAACCCACAGTGTGTATATTTTTGACAAACTGTTTAAAGAAAGCTCAACAAGCATATGATCGGTGACATAGGAAAATATGAATGAGAAACAAAAAAGTGGGCCATTCAGCACCTCAAGCTTGTTCTGTTCTATAAAATCATGGTCAATCTGTTTTAAGTTTCAAGTTCCACTTTCCTATCTCCCCTGATAATTGATGATTCCTCACCTAACGGGAATCTACTTATTTCTACCTTAAAAATAATCAACACAATCTCGCCTCCGTCAGCTTCCAATGCAAAGAATTCCAAAGTCACACAGCCCTCAAAAAAAAAGTCATGTAAAAACTGCAATTCCTACTTTCTTTAAAAATAGTCTCCCTTAGTTCTGGACTCACTCAGAGGAGGAAACACCTTTTCCATGGGGCGGCACGGTGGCTCAGTGGTTAGCACTGCTGCCTCAGCACCAGGGACCTGGGTTCGATTCCACCCTAGATTGACTGTCTGTGTGGAGTTTGCACGTTCTCCCCGTGTCTGCGTAGGTTTCCGCCAGGTGCTCCGGTTTCCTCCCACAGTCCAAAGATGTGCAGGTGGTGGATTGGCCATGCTAAATTGCCCCTAGTGTCCAGGGATGAGTGGTATAGGGGGATGGGTTCTAGGTGGGATGCTCCGAGGGTCGGTGTGGACTTGTTGGGCCGAAGGGCCCGTTTCCACGCTGTAGGGATTCTATGATTCACCTTGGAAGCACCACGCAGTATCTTATATATTTGAATCAAATCACACAGTGTTCTAAACTCCAGTGGAAACAAGCTCAGTCTGTGCAACCTTTTTTTCGGAAGATAACCGTTCATTCCAAGTATCAATCTCGTAAAGCCTATCTGAATCACCCCCAATTCATACACAATTTTAGATCAAAACTGCATGTGGTATAAGGTGTGGTGTCAGCAATGCCCTGTCGACCTGATGCATGACGTCCTTACTTCTATGTTCAATTCTTCACAATAATGGATATCATTCCTTCATCAGCCATCAATGGACATCAGCCCTTTTAATTACTTGTTGTACCTAAATCTTGCACTAGGACACCTTGATCACTCTGCACCTCAGAATCCTGTAGTCATTCCGTTTATGGCCTGCCTTTTCATTCTTCCTGCCAGTGAAGAACTTCACATCTTATTCCATTTGCCAGATTTTTGCCCACTTATTCTGCTTCAAAATGCATTCTCATGTTTTCTTCACAAAATATTTTCCTACCTATCGTTCTGTTTTCTGCAAATGTACTTACAATGCCTTCACTCCATTCATCTAAATTGCAATAAAAAAAAACACTTAGGCTCCAACACAGATCCCAGTGGAATCCACTCAGAAAATCCTGTCAATCAGCCAAAAACCTACTTATGCACACGGATTTCTGCCAGCCAATCTTCTATTCATGATAGCATGTTACTCCCTACATGAGCTTTCACATTGCACACTAAATTTTATGGCACTTTGTCAAATGGCTTCTGGAAATCCAAATACTGTACACCTTCAAGGTGCCCTTGATCCACAGCATGTTACTCCTTCATAGAACGCCAACAAATTGGTTAAATTTGCAAGCTGACCTCCACACTAAATTCAACATAAGTTATGGTTTATGGTACCTTGTGCCAATCTAGGGTGTCTAATAGATGATAAGTAAAATCTCTGTTAACTGCTGGATGAATGATTAAAAGTATGTCTCAGATTTTGATTTCAAAATTTATTTAATGATAGCCAAATTTGATTCCCAGGGTTCTTTGCTAGATATTTACAAGCAGGAACTGAGATGAGACCAAGTACTCAAATTTAGTACTGAAATCAATTTTTACTTCTGTATATAAACAAGAATGCAGTTTTAAAGAAGAAATTGAAAAGCAAGATACAGGTGCTGGAAATCTAAACTTAAAATATAAATTACAGGAAATAATCTGACAGTCAGGAGGGATAAACAACTAACACTTTTCTTCAGGACATTAGTTTTAAAGGCCATGTACCAACGAGAATTAATTTTATGCTTTTGAAAAATGAAAATAATTTAGTTATTTTTCTAACTTTTCATTTCAAAGCCATGTGCACATATTGTAAACTTTGAAACAACATTGTTTAAGCCACAAATTTTGTTTTCCAGTTTATCCTTCCATTTGTTTTTGTATTTTCTGCTTTTTAAGTTAGAAATTAAAGCAGGTAGATTACATCGAACATTTTTAAGCAAATACTTTTTAATTTGACTTTGTGACCTTTCTCCCAATTACGATTTGATCAAGTCTTGGTTCAAAATTTTGTCAAATTAAAAGTAACAGACTTTTCTACCCAATAACACATTTGACACTTGCACTCAGAAGTTATCTACATTTTTAAAAACATATTTCCAAACTCTGGTTTTATATTTTGAAAAATAAGACACCAGTTTGAGACACACATTGCAATGAGTTTTTTTTTTAAAAACTGTTCAGGTGGCATAAAGTTTAATACATATATACTTTGCTTATGATCACTATTTGCTTCAAAAAAAGGAGAATGTATTAAAATGCATGAGGTGATTGCTTACAGTAGGATTAATTACCCTACTTTTAATTGGAGTTGGTGTGAAATTAAAAGTGGTGGCCTTTGTTAGCCATGGTTAGAGAGAGAATCTGATATGGCAACTTATAAAGCTCCCCACTGCCCTACATATTTCCCTTCAGGTTCTCATGCAATTCTCCTTCACATCCATGATTGAAACTGCCTTCACCACACTCTGAAACAGCACATTCTAGATCTTAATTACTCACTACACTAAAAGCTCCATCATGTCACCTTTGGCTCCTCGGCTAATCACATCAGATTTGTAGATTCTGGTTCTCAACTCTTCTGCCAATGGGAACAGCTACTCTCTGTTTAAATCCATCATCACATTGAGAACCTCTCTCAAATCTCCTCTCAACCCTTTCTCCAAGGAGAGATTTCTATACTGCCCACTAACGTCTCTCACCCCGGAACCATTCTCCTGAATCTTTTCGGCACCTTTTTTAAAAGCCTTTACGTTTCGATGTGGTGTTCATTCGACACAATACTCCAGTTAAGTCCAAATTGTTACATAAGACACACTTAAAGCTAAGCTGCTGAAGCAACATGACATGTTTTGTTACAAACGTAGGCATGAAAACTTAACGTTCTAACTCATTCACCTAAGATAACTCTTTAAAGAGAAAGCTCCTAATCCTAGCAATGCTATTAAGAGGTGAAAACTACTCTTTCCATATGGAGAGAGGAAATTTAAAAATGTATTGGTTGCCTAAGGCTTCTTTTCTGCAACTTCTAATGGTCAGCTCCACAGTACTACTAACAGTGGTCAGGTTACCACCTGGTTGAACAAAATACAATGTACAATTTAGAAGGGCGCAAGAGATATTAGTGAAAAATTCAAATTTGGAAACAAATGACATTGTTCCTAAAATTCAGGGAAAGAGCTCAGTTACACTCTACTGAACCGAGGACAGAAGTGAGGTCCACAACACCCATAACAGCAGCCTTCCAAAGCTAGTCAACTCATATTAGGTGTAGTAAGACATGAATCAAGTCACCCTTTGACAGTAAGGATAAGTAAATTTAAATTGGCATCTAAAAGGAAAGTGGAATTTTATATTAGGCAAGCTGCCCCTAATGAGATTTGCACAACATGCCAGATGCAACAGTGCATAGCTAATATATGGATTAGTAATTCTACCCTATCCACATTTCACTTTGCAAGGCAGCAAGAACACCAAATACAATTAAAACATGTCTTACTTGCATGCTCAGGGGGTCCACTAGATGGGCTGCAATGTTCATCTCGTATTCAGAAAGCTTGACATTTTTTACGCCAATCTGTTTCATTAGTCTTTCTGCCTGCAAGTAAATTAATAATTAATCTAAAATATAAACAGGACATAAGGACAATCCCACAGCTTCACTTTGATCCTAATTTACTCTCTTGCATTCCAATTGCATTCAATATCACGAACTGTTATTTTAATATTAATTTCAACAGAAATATCTATTATTACATTTACTTCCACACGTATATCACAGTAAAATTTTTGTTATCCAACAAATTAGGGAAATGAGTGGAGACAGTTAAATAAAAATGTCTGTTAATGTGAAGTTTCATAACTCCATACACAAGACAAGGTGCCATTTTATTTTTGAGAGTTTGAAGGGCTAGGGGAAACAGCTGGGCAATCAAGGGCCCCAGTACAGCATGGCATTGCAATGAAATCTGCACAACTGAAGACAAGCTGACAGCACAACCTTCAACACAGACTTTTTTTTAAAAAAGAAATCAAGCTGTCAATTTCATTCGCAGTTACTTAGAGTGATATATTTGTTCAGGTAAGATAACTAAAAACTTAATAATTTCAATGTAAATCCAAAAACAACTTCTGCAGATTTACAACCTGCCATCATTATTAGTTCTTTTTTGAAAGAATGCATTATCTGAACAGCAAAAATAACCAGGCTTTTAAAAAGAAAAATCCAGCTGTCAGAATTTCCAGTAACTAGAGAATTCTGCTTGAGTGTGCCAGATAATAAAGCTTACTTTTCATTAAGTTTAAGTTATCAAATTATAACAAATAAATTTAATAAAAAATAATGTCAAAGGAAATAACTGCACAGCAAATCTTACCTGAAAGATGTCTCATGGATTATATACATAATTTACTACTTCAAATACATTTTTAAATTTTAAACTATATTTTATTTAAGCAGTCCCAAGCCACTTAAAACACAAAGTATAAAGTAACAACTTCTACAACATCACATAGCTGTAAAAACTCTAAATATGCTCTAGAAAACACAAACCTGTTAACAATGTTATCTTTTTCAAAGAAAAGGACATATTAGGATTTAATGTTTTTCTAAATATTCACATTCTCCTTCTTACACAGTAAACACAATAACCCAGAGAACAGATTTAGCATAACAGCACAGAAATTGATATTCTCAATTTGAAACTAAATGTGGATTGAGTACAGAGGGGAATATAGAAAACATGCATCTCATGAACAAATGGGGCAGCATAGTGGCTCAGTGGTTAGCACTGCTGCCTCACAACGCCAGGAACCCAGGTTCAATTCCACCTTCGGGCGACTATCTGTGTAGATTTTGCACATTCTCCCCGTGTTTGCGTGGGTTTCCTCCGGGTGCTCCGGCTTCTTCCCACAGTCCAAAGATGTTCAGGCTAGGTGGATTGGACATGCTAAATTGCCCATAGTATTCAGGGATGTGTAGATTAGGTAGGTTATAGGGGAATGGGTCTGGGTGGGATGCTCTGAGGGTCAGTGTGGACTTGTTGGGCCGAAGGGCCTGTTTGCACACTGTAGGGATTCTATGATTCTATGAAGAAGAAAGTATGAGGCTGGGGAGGGCAAAGACAACAAGAGAAGTAGGAGGGTATATCTCCTTCATTAATATTAAATCAAGCAATAACAAAATAAATTGCACTATATAACATTTCATGTAATCTTAAGTTATTTTTCTGAAACAATCAAACTATTCTCACTTGAATGAGAAAGACAATCTGAATTTTCAGTTTGCCACTGTACTTAACAAAACTACCTACCAGAACAGGATAGAATAACAAGTGAGTTAGGGAAAGGATGCTCAGCTTCTCAGATCAGGTAGTACAGAGCTTTAATCACAATTAAATTTCTAAATTTCAATTAAATCATGCATTCGAATTTGTCATTCAGCACTGGAGCTAGCAAATCTTAATACCCCACAATACAGGTAAGGTCAAAATGTCTTAGAGAATTACAACACTGAATCTATACCACAGAACATCTCTGATCTGTCACATTAGAAATTACCAAAGAAAACAATATCATGTTACACCTACAATAAATTGAATTCAAAATTTCGACCAATCACATTGACAATCCTCAGCTGTAGACTGCACACATTTCTATCTGTACAGATATGAAGCTAAGCCTCATGGTAACGCAAAGGAGAGGGTTAAGACTGCTTGCCAGTATTGGAGGTGTGAACCTAAGAGAAACTTGAAAAAATACCTTAGGGTAAACCTTAAACAAGTATCACTAGACACAGAAAATAATATACCTTCAGATATACCAATGAGCGGAATAAAATATAAAAGGTAAAATACTGTGGATGCTGGAAATCAGAAACAAACTAGAAAACGTTGAAGAAACTCCGGAGGTCCGGGAGCATCTGTGGAGAAAGAAAGTTAATCATCGAGTCCAGTAAGATTCTTCTTCATAATGGTTCTGAATAGCTCTGAAGAAGAGTCATATTAGACATTTTTTATTCACTTGTAGGCCGTGGGCGTCGCTGGTTGGCCAGCATTTATTGCCTATCCCTGATTCCCCTTGAAGTTGGCACTGAGCTGCCCTCTTGTACCGCTGCAGTCCACATGGACTTGAAACATTAATGCTGTTTCTCTCTGCACAGATGTTGCCAGGCACGCTTAGCGAGATAAGAAAGCTCAAGATTGTGAAGAACAAGCCTGTGAAGTAAGTTAGTAATTTGAAAAAAAGTCAACATATAGAACAATTTGCTCAGGAGGATTGCCAGAATCAGCAGTCCAGGAATATTTGAATGAGAAGATAGCAGGCACTATATTCTGGAAGAGTACGACCAGGTGAGACAAGGATTTTCTTCTGAACATATTCTGCAAACCTTCTGGGAAAACATTAATTAAGCTGGGATATCTATTTGAAATGGTCACAATCCAAGAGAAATGTCACCTGCTCTGAAGTCTCAAGTGAAAATTAGCATTCATGTCCTCCAATTTATGCTCATAATCAGGATTATCTGACTGCAGCAAGATTTATTCATTTTTTTTAAAATCTGAGACCATGTTTCCAGCCAACGGTTTGTCCAATATTTCTGTTCTTTAAGCTTTTTCTCCACAATTTAGAACCCAGAACTAATTTAAATTTCTATCTTTGAATCTCCCACTCCTTCAGATTACAAACAAAAATCAATATTCCAAGGTATTCAACGCATTAACCAACTTCTAGTAACCAGCTCCTGGACAACATTAAATGGAAGCTTTGAGGAGAAGTGATTTGATACAGCAGACCCATCAACATTGAAAAGCCAAGTCTCAGTGATGGGTCCCTTAAATTGTGGGCAGAATGTGGTTTATAGAGCATGGAGCCCCAAGTAATAAAAAGGATAAAACGATTCATTAGAAATGCTTAACTATAAAGAGCAGTGCTCACATGATTTCACTAAAATCTAACTGGAGAAGGAATAAAAGTACGAAATACAACATTCTAATATGGAAATACCGCAAAAGTCACCACATCATTAAAAGCACAATCCTGCATTTTTAAACAGTAAGAATTCCATGGGATTCAAAGAACTAACAAAACTACAAATCTGAATGAGGAGGTGCCGGTGTTGGACTGGGGTGGACAAGATCAGAAATCACACGACACCAGGTTATAGCCCAACAGGTTTATTTGAAAACACAAGCTTTTGGAGCCTCGCTCCTTCTGGTGTTAGTGAGAGAGGTAGTATCAGACACAGAATTTATAAGTAAAAGATCAAAGGATCACACCACTGATGAGGATGTATTAAACAAACCTAAGATGCTATTAAATCTTTAATCCGTTAGAAGGTTTTAATTGACTAAATATCCATGTGTAAATCCCCAAATTCCTTTCAAGTCACCGTCCTGAGAGAATTAAAGGTTTTACCTAACATGCATTGTCTAAACTAAAATGTCACCTCTTCTTTACACTAATAAAACCTTTATTTCTCTCAGGGCGGTGACTTGAAAGGAATGCAGGGATTTACATATACATATTATTCAATTAAAACCTTCTAACTGATTAAAGATTTAACAGCATCTTAGGTTTGCTTAGTATATCCTCATCAGTGGTGTAACCCTTTGATCTTTTACTTACAAATTCTGTGTCTGTTACTACCTCTCCCACCCACACCTGAAGAAGGAGCAAGGCTTCGAAAGCTTGTGTTTTCAAATAAACCTGTTGGGCTGAACCTGGTGTCATGTGATTTCTGACCTTACAAATCTGAACTAACTGTAAAATATTAATAAGACGTCTGGGTAAGACAACAGAGAACAAAACAGTTCCGTAAATCTCTCAGACAGTCAACCTATTCTAAGTAAGTCTGAGTCAGTGTGCAAACTAACCATGTGCTAATAAGTAATGTCGAACTGGTCAGTTGTACTTTTGCTTACTTAAGTTGGTAGAACTCCAGGTTCTGTGCAACATTGTGATTTCAAGTTCCAGTCTAGACATTTGGGCTCAAACCAAGGCTGACCTTTTAGTCTAGTATGTTATGGTATGGTATGATATGATGGGGTGGGGGTGGTGCTGCTGCTGCTGCATTCTTTGACAGAATACTCAATGGATGAGACAGGGAATCAAGACCTTGTCTGTCCTCTCAGGTTGGTATTAAACACTCTCTAGCTTATCTAAAGAATTGGTAGTACATTTCAGTGTCCTAGTCAATATTTAACCTTTGACAAACATCACAAGTCCAGATTTCCTGATCATTTACCTTATGGGAGCTTACTCTGCACCAATTGATTGCCATTTTATAGAAGTGACTATACTTGAAAGGACTTGATTTGTTAGAAAGCACTGTTATCATCTTTTCACGACCAGAGCAAGTACGTAAAATTATTTCTTCAACACTCCAAAGCAAGATTGAAGATTGTTATTCAACCCATTCCATGTATAAGATGTTAGATCAATATGCTGACTGTTCCAGCACATATGTTTATGAAAAATAACATGGCAGCAGAGAATTCTCCCAATTTCTTGCCTAACATATATGACCCAATCAACACCACGAAAGAAGTAAGTTACTGTCATTTATTTCTTTGCTGCTTTTGGAATTACGTGCCTGGCAAAATTTTGCCAACATCTTAGGTACTACATTTTAAAGTAATTTACTAGTACTTGACACTTCATGGAGATTGCAGGACTTGAAACTCCATGAATTGATCTTTCTTTTAGGCCAATTCTTCTAAGAGTCAAGAGCAAACTGAAAATTAAAAAGCTTTGCATTTGTGATCACAGCAAAGACAACAGATAGAATTTGCACTTACATAGAGCTCTCTATATTATTTGATATACCAGAGCAATTTCTCAACAATGGAGGACTTTTTGAAGTTGATTCACCTTGGAAATTTACACAAACATGCACACAGCAAGACTGCACAAGAATGAGACAAAGGACCATTTTAAATTGCCTTGGATGTTGGCCAACAGATAAAAGCTGGCAGGACACCAGAATACCTCTCCTGCTTTTTTTGAAATAATGTCAGGTATTGTTGGCATCCATCTGAGCAGATGCTTAATGTCTCAAAAGATCCCTGTGACAGAGGAGCACTCCATTATTAGCTATATCTGATTGACGCTAATATACAGGTACAATATGGATACAAAAAATATGACACCCAATAAATGAATACAACTTTCAAGAAGACGGGCACCAAAACCACCATTCCTTCATTGTTATAGATTAAGATCCTGGAACTCTCCCATTAACAGCAATTGTCCAATGGACTGCAGCAGTTCAATGTAACAGCTCACCAATACCTCTTGAAAAGCAATGAGGGATGACAGCAATAAATGCTGTCATTTCCAGCAATGTCCACAATGTACACAAATGTGCACATAAAGCATTGCCTCATTTGTACTCTTGGTGAATCAATGACGAGGAATTAGTTTTACTTTCAGTTAAGAGTATTGTTGTTCTTATTTGCCAGAGTTCCATTCAGTGAAGTCAACTAGTTGCCTAACTACTCAAATGAATCAATAAAACCTTACGTGGCAATATTCTCATTAATCAAACTTGCATCCAAGATGAAGAATATCATGAATGGGGAGCGACCATCAACAATTTCCACAAAACCACGAACTAATTAGCTTATAAAATTTGACTGTTGCTGGTCAATTTAAATTGATAATAGATCTCCACATGGAAAAAGTCCAATATGGCTATTAATCACCTTAAGTAAGTGGAGGAGTTCCTTAGGGTAGTGTCCTAGGCCCAAACATCTTCGGCTGCTCCATCAATGGCCTTCCCTTCAACGTTTACCAATGAGTGCACAATGTTTAGTAACATTTGTGACTCCTGAGACATTGAAACAGTCCAGGTCCAAATGCAACATGTCCTGGACAACGTCCAGGCTCAGGATGAAAAGTAGTAAGTAACATTTGTACCACACAAACACCAGGCAATGATCATCTCCAATAAAAGACAATCTAACCTCCATCACTTGGCATTCAATGGCTTTGGCATCACTGTCACTGAATCCCCCAATGTCAATATCCTGGGGGTTACACTGAATTGGACTAGCCACATAAATACAGTGCCTACAAGAGTAGGTCAGAGGCTAGTAACGCTAATAAAAGAGTAACTCACCTCCTGACTTTCCAAAGACTGTCCACCATCTATAAGGCACAAGTCAGATGTGTGAAAGAATAATCTCCACTTGCCTGGATCAGTGCAACTCCCATAACGTTCAAGAAACTTGATACAATCCAGGACAAAGCAACCCACTTGATTGGCACCACATCCACTCCCTCTACCATTAACACTCAGTAGTACACACTGCCACTATCTACAAGATGCACTGCAGAAATTCACAAAGGCTCTTTTAGGCAGCATCTTCCATCCCAAGAGCAGTTCCACCTAGAAGGACAGGCAGCAGATACACTGAAATACCTTTACCAGCAGGTTCCCCTCCAAGCCATTGGGGAGGCGATGGCCTAGTGGTATTATTATTATTGAACTATTAATACAAAGACCGAGGTAATGTTCTCGGGACTCGGGTCTGAATCCCACCACAGTATATGGTGGAATTCGAATTCAGTGAAAGTCTGGAATTAAGAGTCTAATGATGACCATGAATCGTTCTTGATTGTTGAAAGAACCCATCTGGTTCACTAATGTCCTTTAGGAAAGGAAATTGCCATCCTTATCTGGTCTGTCCTACATTTGACTCCTCAGAGCAATTAGGGATGGACAATAATGCTAGCCTAGCCAGTGATGTCCTCAACACATGAATGAAAAAAAAAGCCAGTCACCATCATGACTTGGAAATATATTGCCATTCCTTCAGTGTTACTGGGTCAAAATCGTGGAACTCCCTCCCTAAAGCATTGGGAGTCTATCTACAGTAGATGGGCAGTGGCGGTTCAAGGCAGCAGCTCACCACCATCTTCTCAAGGGCAACAAATTTGGGCCAAGCCAGCAATGCTCACATGCCACAGATTAATAGAAAAAAGATATTTATAGCAAATCAACACCTGATACTACCTACCAAAATATTTAAAATGCAACAATACAATCAATACAATGTACAATAAATAAAATACCATAAATCGGGCCCCATAGAAACTATAAACCATATGATTAAATATCATGGAGTGAGCATATCCTTTCTGTCACTATCCTTTTGGCTAGACTTTGTTGAGATTACCCATTTTAAATTAAATATATCTTGTTGAATTTGCTGTATGTTTCTAGGCATTAGGTCACACAACTATGCTGCTATTTTTAATGTAAAAACATAATCATTTACCACTGATGCAAGGATTCTAAATGGATTAATATCCAGTTAATCTTATTAGAAAATACTAAATATCTCTCTCAGCTGACCATGATGGCACATGCTCCTGTCTCTCAGAATAAAGTATGAAAAGAGGAAAGGCTAAAACATTTCAAAATATCATTAGTGCATGTAATAAATTATAAAACAAGGAACCAACCTGCTTCTGTGCTTCCAGTTTTTGTTTTCTTGTTGGATCAATGGCATCTACCATCCATTTGATAGTGTAATAGGTTACTGCACCAAATATTGTCAGTCGAAAAATTAAACCAACTATTTCATTGCGTGACAGAGGGCGAGTCAAAGATTCTGTTGGGATTTCTTTTAAAACCATTTTTACTGTTAGACCTAAAGGTAAAAACAGCCTTAAATTAGTTGGCCCCCATATTATTTTCTGATTGCAGAACCCAGAGGTACTAAACCACCTTTTGCACGAATTGAGCTCAACTTCATTTCATTTATGCAAGATTTATGAAATAGTGGTTAGTGCAACTAAAACTTCACTGGCTCAATCTCGCAGCTGGTATAAACCATCCATGACCCACAAAGGAACCAAAGTAAAATTGTGTTAACTCTTTGTAGAATTTCACACAAGTGCGTTTTACTTCCTTTTGATTGTAAATTAAAAACAAACATTTTGTGGCAAGCATGCAGTGAGCCATTTTTCCCAGCTTCTCCAATGATTAGTCAGTTTGAGGCATTAAACCATGTAGTAGTTGCATACTCAGACAAATTTACAATTGTTTGCAATACTCTGTTCAATTAGTTCTTATTTGTATTATAACAGAAAACTATCTATATTTGCCTAGTACTGTAATGGTAATCATTTCCTTTACCACAGCATTGTGACAACACAAAATTTCACAAAGGAAAGTTTCCCTTTCTCAGAAGGTACAAAACTTGACTTAATTCAATAATTTCTCTGCTATGCTTGTTGTTTTCCCCAGATAGACAGAAGCTGGGCCTGGGCAACACCTCCACACCATCAGTCTGAGCCAGGGGACTGAGGGTCAATGAAGAAGTCACATCAGTCAGAGTTTAATAAGAATGTTTAGTATTGCCATGAAGCTCAATTTTGTTGAAATTGTTCCTGATCACGTTTAAGCTAACTAATCACAAATTGATTATAACCTGTAGTTACACTTGAAACATTGATGAATTTTGATAAGTCATACAAGCATTAGCAATGCTATTATGTTTTGCTTTTGTAACAAAACTGACCAGTTTCATAGTAGAAATTCTTGCAGGACATTGTGTCACATGATGGACAGCACCACTGCTTCTGCTCAGGTGATGGTATTTACACAGGCTACTTGTTGCAAAGGTGCAAATGAAGAATACTATTGCATTGACAGTCAACATTTTATTGATGGCCTCATAGAAACTAAGGCATTTATTTCAGAAGTAAATGTGATTACTACTCCTAAGCTAACAGGTCAATTTTCAATAGGAACAGAAGCAGCCTACCAAGTATTAAGTTACTCATTACACTTTTAATTATAATCTGAATACGCCACTTCTGGTGCAACATCCAGTGAATATTATTGGGAATGAATTATGTTAGCAATTGGGCAACTTTCAGCATATAATCTTTTAGGCATTCTGAACATGCTGCATCGTGGTGAAATCATTACATTTATTTATAATGGCTTTCATTATATGATGACTTCTGTGTGGAAAATGTGAATGGTTAGCTTATGTATGTTTTCCCTAATTGTTAGTACTTCAGTCTTTTCCATCAGGACTATCATTTTACGAGGTGCATTAAAAAGCAGGAGCTGATAAATAACTGGTAGATGCACAAGTGAGCTCCCATCAGGGTTCAAACAGCTGTAAATGATCATAACTCAAACGCAGTGATAACAAGGTGTAGAGCTGGATGAACACAGCAGGCCAAGCAGCATC
>NC_063351.1:11704865-11741800 GCF_021869965.1 Rhincodon typus
GATGCTGCTTGGCCTGCTGTGTTCATCCAGCTCTACACCTTGTTATCTCAGATTCTCCAGCATCTGCAGTTCCTACTATCTCCATAACTCAAGCGAAACTGATGTAAGGGATTGGACAAGAGTCTTCCCTTTCCACAATATGGTGGATGACAGGTTAACCTATGAGGTAATTAGCCAACCTACACTTACAATGAAGCATCTCTGTACATGAAATTCATGCAGGTTGTAGGAGGATTTCAATATTTTACTTTACCAGATACATTGAAAGCACATTCACCTCCTATGAAATAAGTAGCTATTTTTGTATAGGATTAAGATACACTAAAATATGACATTTTTATGTAAGTTTGAAACTTTGTGCCAAATTGAACTTGCTTAGTCAAAATAGTGGACTCCTGAAAATTACTACTGGTGTTGCTTGCAATTTATTCATTTAAGAAAAAAGTACCAATTCAACCTGTCTACTTTATTGTTAGGTATATAGAAAACTACTCAGGCCAATATGTGCAGGGTAGGTGGATTGGCCATGCTAAATTGCGCATAGTGTCTAGGGATGTTTAGGTTTGGTGGGGGTTATACATGGGGAAATACAGGGGTAGGGGAAAGAGTTGGGATGGGATGCTCTTCGGAGGGGCTATGTGGACATGTTGGGCCGAATGGCCTGTTTCTACACTGATCCAAATGCTTGACGAAACCAACTCTTATCTCCGTAGACTGAACTTTCGATTTCGCTTTATCATTGTTGGTTACTCATTATTTCCCGGTCACGAGTTTCGATAAGACTTGTACCCTAGGTGACAGTTTGCATCGGGAGTTAACTGCCCAGCATCGTTTCCCGGTAAAACCCGTTGATCGAAACGGCCCCCTCGGTTTGAATAGTTGGTCCCCACTTTCTGTCCTGATATTTACATCCGCTCCGCCCCTCAACGAAGTCACATCCAGAACAATCTAAATGAAAGTGAATTTCACGGCTATATTACATATCCTGCAAGGTTAAATCCCGACTGATGTGACTTCTTCAGTGACCCTCAGTGTTCAAGCCAAGGAGAATTGGTTTTGGTGGCATTAACCGGGCCCAGCCATCACCCGGGGAAGGGAGCGAACGCGGCACAGAAATAGCCCGAAACCCACAGCAACATTCCCCATCCCACCGAACTCGCGAGGGAAGGACACTCCGGTTGCCCGCTTATTCCTGCACAAACCCAGAGGGAACCGATACAAAGAAACAGCCACAGAAACTCACCGCACCCGTGCACTAGGACAAATGTGCTCTGAACCCCACTTCCGCTTCCGTGTCCGTCCCAACACTGAATGAGCAACAATGAACCCGCACGACAGTTCCACAAACTGACTTCAGCTCAATTAGTAGCTATTCTCCCAGGCTGATCGTCATCTACTGCTTTGTCTATCCAACTGTTCTCTCTCTTCGGGCTCTAGTCTCAATCCATCGTTTCTTCCTTACCCGCTCCCCCACCCAATTTTACGAAAGAAAACCAACTTTTTCCGAGCTACTCAGGTGCAAATTACTGCAGATACTGGAATCTGTACTGAAAACAACAAATGCTGGAGATCACAGCGGGTCAGACAGCATCCATGGAGAAAGAGCAAGCTCACGTTTCACTGTAGACGACTCTTCATCAGAGCTGCCTAGCTACCATCAGTTCTGAGGAAGGGTCACTGGACCGGAAACATTAACTCTGATATCTCTCCACAGATGCTGCGAGACCTGCTCAGCATTTCTAGCAATCTATGTTTTTTTTTGTTTCAACTCAGCTATGACGTGCACGTACATCTTAATATACAGCTGGGGTATTTCTATTGATCACTGACACCAACCCTGTTCTGTACTCATCAATTTAACTTTAGGATTGTGAATAATGGTTTGATGCTACACTATGACTTTGGGTCAAGACACTGAGCGAGGAGAAGGGAAAAATTAAAAACTGCCTTTAGGCTTAGACTTCAAAGTAATACTATTTATGATACGTTAGCACTAAATACTGCAAATCATGGTGAACATAGATATAAAGCTTTGTTGGATAGCCACATTAAATAAGGGCTATCTATCTTCATTACGTGATAATGTCCATATGCTCTCATGATTCTCATTTTCTCCTTCTCTGTCCACACTGCTATTTATGCTCCGTGTTTCACAGTTCCATGACATAATTGCAAGGTTGCTCCGAGGATAAGAAGCAGTTAGAACCAAACAAATGGGCATTGTCTGAGTTCAAGATTAGCACTATTGTCCACTCTCCAATTGACTGCTGACAACAGTGTTCAACCTCACTTGGGCTTGACAACAAGGGGTACCATTGGACCAACCACACTGGCCCAGATTTGAAGAAAGGGTGCTTGTCACTGACCTTGCTTGGTCATAAGCTATCCATAAAGATCTTGTGATCTCTGTAATGTGAATTTCCCTTTGGTTCCAGTTCATAAACAGATCTTGAATGGTTTATAAACCTACACCAAATCAAGTAGATGTCTTGGCATGCAGTGAGAGTGATTAGATACGTAGTTTTCACTTCTAATTTAAATCTTCAAATAGTGATTACGTGTAGAAATAAAAAAAAATTAAGGCTCACATATTGCAAATTATCATCAGACCAGATCGGTCAGACGGTGCCCTCCTGAAATTGCCCACTTTCATGCCAGCGATTTTTATGGCTGAGAATCCTATACTAGCCTATCGTGATGTGCCTCATCAAAGATAACCAGGAAGAAAGTTCCAGTGATTGTTACAAGGTCAGCCAGGTGGACCTCATAGAATTTGAGATAACACAGTGTGGAGCTGGAGAAACACAGCAGGCCAGGCAGCATCAGAGGAGTAGGAAAGTTCACATTTCGGGTCGGGACCTTTCTTCAGAAATGTGGGAGGAGGAAGGGAACTGCGAAATAAATAGAGATAGGAGAGGTGGGACTGGGGAAGGTAGGTAGGATGGTGATAGGTGAGTGCAGGTAGGCAGTGGTGGGGATTGGTCAGTGAGGTGGGAGGAGTGGATACGTGGGAGAGAAGATGGACAGGTTGTGTTAGGTCAAGGAAGTGGGCATGAGAGGGACGGTTCGATCAATTGAAACTTAGGTCTCCTTTCTAACAGTGTTCTCTGTACCCTGCTTCTGCAATTTTTAGAATGTATGAATGATTAAAGATTCAACAGGAGGCAGTCAGTCAGCAATTTTGGGTTTGTTCACTGCACTCACACCAGTTGTATGATCCTTTGATCTCTCTGCCCTTCGTTTCTCTCCCTATAAACTCTGTGCCTGTGTGCTCTCCTCTCACTGCACCTGACGAAGGGGCTGCACTCCGAAAGCTTGAGATGTTAAATAAATCTGCTGGACTATAAACTGGTGGTCATGTGATTTTTGACTCTGTACGAGGGAGGGACTGGATGTAGGTACGTCAGGGGAGTCGTCGCTCAGAGCCCCAGGGACGTTCCCTTGTCCTTGCTACCAACCTCATTGCACCCCCTTATCTGTGGCACCCAATCTCCAGCAATGGCCTTCACTGGGTGAGGGAGCTCCCGGCTTCTGATTGGACACCAGCGTTTGCTGGATAAAATGTCACGTGATCTTCAGGGGAAGCCTTTCATTGTCTCTAAACCTAATCAGCAGACGATAGGGTCAGAGATAGAGACAACAAGGTGCAGGGCTGGATGAACACAGCTGGCCAAGCAGCATCATAGGAGCAGAGAGGCTTTTAGATAGTATGGTTGTTTCTCTTTAAAGTCAGTTCTAATGTCTCGTCACCTTTTGAGCAATCAAGTGAGATGCCTGACAAATGGAAAATTTCATGTTGAATGAGATGTAACTGGATTTTTACTAATTTATAGTTTTTCTTAAACATCTCTACTGGTCCTTAAAAGCTACTTTTATATTTCTGATATGCTGAAATCAATGTTTTCACAAATTTTTAAAAAAATCTTTATTTTAACCCGTAATTATTGACAATTGAAAGAAGTTATTGGCAAATGAAAAGAATGACACAGGATATTGAGACACTGGAAAACTATGCTAGACAATGACCTGCCTTCGAGTAGCACGTACGTGATGATGTTGATGAGAAAACGTTTTGCCCCAGCTATTCTAAGGCGAGACAGTCGTTGGAGCAGTGCAAATTGGAGGTGTGCATCAGGAATGTTCAGAATCCCCAATACTCCATGGGAATTGCCTGGGAAATTGAATTTTCCAACGAGCAACTCCCTACCTCAAACCCTCCAAAAAAAGTCCACTAAAGCAGTAAGTGGGTTCCGACTCTCTTAATCTCAAAAGCTATCCCAGGACATTTATCAGATTTACCTCATCTAACTCCCGGGTAACTATTAAATGGACCCCCTGACTAATTCCCTAGGTGCACAGCACTGGACGTCTGAAACAACCAACATCCTCCTCTTCCCCACGCACCCACCCGACTTCACCACTGAACTCCTCCCACCCCCAACACGTGACCTTAATTATTACTTATTACACTATCAGACACAAACACACTCAGACCTCTCTCAAGTGTGCGCACGCACACGCACTCTCCCTCTCTTTCGTATATTTCTATCGCTCTGCCTGTTTGAAGTTTGGAAAGTTAGGCAGACACTGATGAAACCTTTAATTATCTCAGGACAGTGACTTGAAACAGATTCTGGAATTTGCATCTTAATCAATTGAAACTTGCATTCTCCATATCCTGCTTTTGTAGTTGAGAGAATGCAGGAATGTATAAGTGATTAAAGATTCAACAGGAGGCAGTCAGCCAGCAATTTTGGGTTTGTTCACTCCACTCACACCAGTTGTATGATCCTTTGATCTCTCTGCCCTTCATTTCTCTTCCTATAAACTCTTTGCTCTCCTCTCACTACACCTGACAAAGGGGCTGCGCTCCAAAAGCTTGAGATGTGAAATAAACCTGCTGGTCTATAATCTGGTGTGTGATTTTTGACTTTGTCCACCCCAGTCCAACACTGGCACCTCCACATCATGGCTCCATT
The DNA here is from genome assembly GCF_021869965.1 of Rhincodon typus. Taxonomy (NCBI): domain Eukaryota; kingdom Metazoa; phylum Chordata; class Chondrichthyes; order Orectolobiformes; family Rhincodontidae; genus Rhincodon; species Rhincodon typus. The sequence continues at coordinate 11,709,845 of NC_063351.1, forward strand.
GTACAGTTCACCTGACACCCCACCCGACGTCTGCCCAAAAATGGCAGGCTACCCACTCTGGTCTAGCACAAGAGCTTGAACTGGTGGCAAAGAAAGAAGGTTGAACATGAGCCTCCCTATCCCAAAGTCAGTTCAGGTGAAGGTCGAAAGGCAGCAGTTTGTGGTACACGACCACCCACCTCAGCAAGTTGCCCTTCTAAATCCAGGCCCATCACTTCTGGGACCAGAAGATTCACCCAGTATAAATTACACTTTTTTCCAGGGTTTTGTTTTCAGTGAGGACAGCAGTGCTGGAAAGGGAAGATTTGGTGTTAAATGAGATGTAACTGGATTTTTACTAATTTTACAGTTGTTCTTAAGTATCCCTACTGGTTTCAAAAGCTTTTCTTTATATTTCTGACATGCTGAAATCAATGTTTTCACATTTTAAAAAAAATCTTTTGTTTTAGCCCATCATCATTAAAAATTGCAGCAAGTTATTGGCAGCGAAATTCTCATCAATTCCTAACTGCAAGGGAGAAAGCAGATTGTGGGAACCTCCACAACAAATTCTACAGAGGATCACGGACTCACCCACTGACAGAAAAATCTGCATTTCCATGTATTTCTGCATTTTTTTTTGTTCATAGTTCACACGGTCTTTTTCAGGGTTTATAGTTCGTCATGTTACATTCTTGAGCCTCAACTGAGCAGAGAGAAGGCAGTCCCCGTTTAACAGCTGCAGATTCAGGGCACTGCTGATTTGGAAAACAAACCAAAACAGTGACATCACTCGAAAGTGGTGTGTTGATGGGTTTGTGATTTCTAAAAAAAAAAGTACATTTTTCTTGGAAAAAGGGATTAACTGAGAAAAAACGAATAATCAAAAGTAACGGCCAATATAATAATGGAATATAAGTAAGCAGGGTAGGCTAAGGGAAGTACAGTTGGTGCAAGGGAAGTAAGTTAATAGTATTCTTACAGAAGCATATTTTTTATAAAAAAAGAGTTACTAAGGGGCTTAATAGAAGTCACGGAAGCAGAGCTTACGCCTGTGATACGCTTCTCTTGTGTTACATGGCAAATCATGGAAGCTTTGGTAGCCCCTGGTGACCTTATGTGCAGGAAAAGTGTCTAGCTGCAGCGATTGGTGAACTGTATTTCAGAACTGGAGCTGTGGGTGAATTCACTGTGGAGGACCCTTGATACTGAGTGAGTCATGGATAGCACGTTCAGTGAGGTGGTCACATCGCAGGTGAAGACTGAACAGGCAGAAAGGGCATGAGTGACCGCCAGATGGAGTAGAGGGAGGCAGGTAGTGCAGAAGTTCCCTATGACCAAACCCTTTTCTAACAGGTATACCATATTGAATAGAGTTGGGAGAGATGAATGTGCAAGGGAAATCAGTGGCAGCCAACTACATGGCACCATGGGTGGGTCTGCTTCACCAGAGGAAAGGAGAAAGAATGCAGGGCCGTAGTGGTAGGGAATTAAACTGTTAGGGGAAAAGGCAGATGTTTTGGTGGCTGCAAAAGAGACTCCCAGGACAGTATATCGCCTTCCTGGTGCCAAGGTCAGGGATGTCCCTGAATGTCTGCAGGCTGTTCTGAAATGGGAGACAAACATGCAAAAATTGGTACCTATGACAGTGTTACAAAAATGAAAGCAGAATTTAGGGAGCTTGAAAGTAGATTGAAGAACAGGACCAAAAGCTCGGAATATCTGGATTATTTCCAGTGCTGCGTATGAATGACTACAGAAATCGAAGATTCGTCCAGATGAATGCCTGGCCGGACAGAGGTCTTTAGATTTCTGTGACATTGGGACCATTTTTGAGGATGGTAAGGCCAGCACAAGGTGCACCTGAACCAGAATAAACTCTTGCAGGGAGGTTTGCTAGTGCTATTTAAACTAACTTGGCAGGGGGTTGGGATCCAGAGAAAATGCCCATCAGGAGAAGATTTTATTAAATTCACATTTCACCATCTGCCTTGGTGGGATTCTAACCCATGTCCCCAGAACATTATCTGGGTGTCTGGATTATGAGTCCAGAGACAATATCACTATGCCATTGTGTCCTTATTTTTCTTGTACTCCTCTGCTTGTACTCCAATTTGCTTACACTAAAGGATAGCATGTTATTTGCGTTCCCAATTACTTGCTGAACCGGCATTCTATCTTTGTGTTTTTCTGAGTATACTTAATTCTCTTTGGACATCACTACTTAAAAGTTTCATGTCTTTTAAAAAATGTTCTGCTTTTCAATTCTTACGACCAAAATGAATAACCACATACTTCTATAGTATATTCTTCTGCCAACTTATTGTCCACTCATTTAAACCTCTTTGTATACTCTTTACAGCTTACATTCCTATCTACTTCCTACCTACCATCAGCAAATCTGGATGTATTCTTCTTGGTAGCTTTTTCTAAGGCCAAAATTAGAAGAGACAGCAAGTGAGTGAGGAAGGCATTTTATAGTTGTATAGCATTTATTTTAATGCTAGGAGTCTGATAAATAAGGCAAATTAGTTGAGGGCACAATTAAAACATAGGAGTTTGATGCCATTGCTATCACTGAGACATAGCTGAGGGAGGAGCAGGATTGGCAGCTCAATCAATATTCCAAGATACAATCTTTTCAGATAAGTCAGGGAGGGAGGTAAAAGGAGGAGGTGTCAGAATTTTGATCATAGGATCCATTGCAGGATGACATCTTAGAAGGCTGCTCAAATGAAGGTATATGGGTAGAACTTAAAAACCTAAAAACAATTACATTGCTGGGAATGTACCATAAAGTCTAACAAGATGGCGACAGAGTAAGATCCTCCAGCCGGAGCTCCTCTGCTCACCAGCTCCTTTACTTCTTTTTTTCTTTCCTCCTCTTGCTGCAGTTTTCCCCACCCCAACTTTTAACTTCTTAAAGTACCTTACCTGGAGAGAGCAGAGACCAGAGTCCGAGACCAGCCAGGTGTGGGAGACGAGTCCTGGCTGAAGCGGGGAGCAGAGCGAGCGCGGGTCGAATCTCGGAAGCAAGTCACAGCCGGAGCCCGGACCGGGGAGCAGAGTGAGCGCAGGCCGAGATCTGGAGGCGAGTTGCAGCCGGAGCCCAGGTCGGGGAGCAGAGTGAGCGCGGGCTGAGATCTGGAGGCGAGTCGTGGGCCAGAACAGGAGCAGAGCGAGTGTGGGACGAGCTGGGGAGCCGAGTCGCAGCCAGAGTGGGAGCAGAGCGAGTGCGGGCTGGCTGGGGTATGAGTCCTGAAGGCAAGTGCTAGACAGAGGCCAGTGTGTGGAGGCAGCGAGGCCTTGTGTTCTGCAGCCTGGCAGGCATGGACTCAGTGAGAAAAGGGCTATAACTTGAGTACTTTAAAGATACTTTTTATTCTCATTCTGCACTATTTAAACACTGTGTTCCCATGCTAGTCTTTTTTTTTTACTATTTCAATTCTGTAACATGACTTAAAGTATTTGTACCTCGGTACCCTGTACCTAAAATGGCGCTGAGAGACGACATTACAAACCTTTCACTGCACTCATTTGAGCGTACGTGACAATAAATGCTATTTTGTTCTATTCTATTAACCCCTAACAGTCTGAGTGAAATAGAAGAGCAGATATATAAGCAAATTTCAGGGAGTAATAGTAGCAGTTGAGTGATAGTAGGGGATTTGAACTTCTTCAACATTAACTGGGATAGGTTAAGGTTAATATGCAGTTTCGCTTAGCAGTTAGGAAGGCAAATGCAATGTTAGCATTCATTTCCAAAGGGCAAGAATACAAGAGCAAAGATGTTCTGCTGAGGCTGTATAAGGCTCTGGTCGGACCGCATTTGGAATACAGTGAGATGTTTTTGGGCGCCGTAGCTAAGGAAGGATGTATTGGCTTTGGATGGGGCCCAGAAATGGTTTAAAAGAACAATCCTGGGGATGAAGGGCTCATCATATGAGTTGCAGCTGAGATCTGTATGCAATGGAGTTTACACAAATAAGGGGGGATCTCATCGAAACTTACAGAATGCTGAGAGGCCTGATTAGGGTGGATGTGTGACGTTTTCAGTGACAGGAGAGACTAGAACTCGAGGGCATAACCTCAGAGTGAAAGGACAACTCTTTAAAACTGAAATGAGGAGAAATTTCTTCAGGCAGAATGTGGCGAATCCATGGGACTCATTGCCACAGAAAGCTGTGGAGAGTGTATTTAACACAATGATAAACAGGTTCTTGATTACCAAAGGGATCAAGGGTTATGGGGACAAAGGAGGAGAATGGGGTTGAGAAACATGTCAGCAACGACTGAATGGCACAGCAGATGTGATGGACCAAATGGCCTATTTCTGCTCCCATATCTCAAGATCTTATGGTTTTGCAGACAAAAAAAGTAGGTAAATCTCCAGGACTATATAAAATTCAACCAGATTGTTGAGTGAGGTAATTGAGGAAATAGAAGGGTCACTTGTGAAAATGTTCAATTCTTCTCTGCCCGAAGGAGAGATGCTGCAGGACTGGAGGAGAGCCAGTGTGGTTCCTGAAATAATTCCACAGAAGCTGGTGTCCCATCATCAAGTCACCTTTTATTTATACGTGGAGAGTCCTTGACACTGATCCAACTCCCTCAGAGCCAGCTCTCAGACAGAACAGGATGTCTGACACTCCTGCTCTTATCTGTCAGCCAGGGCTTGCTGATTGGATGAGATTAACAGGCCCAATCAGGGAACTCATATTCTATGAGGTCCACCTGTTTGACCACGTGACAATCACTATATCCCTCTTCCTCTGATTTCAAGGACAGAGGCCAATTCTTTTCTTGTAGCTCTTCCTGGGCCATTTTAGAACCAGCTCACATTCCTTCAACTCTGCCTCTGTCAGGGGGAACGTGTAATGTACACTAGATCACCTCTTGTGCCAGGAACATCACAGAAGAAATTCATTTTCTTCTTCAGGCAGTAAAGGCATCTAGGTGGCGACATCTGCCGTGTCCATCTCAGGTCCCGATTTCATCCAGAGGATGGTGGGAATCTGGAACTCATTGCTTATAAGGGTGGTAGAGACAGAAACCCTATAAACACTTGCAATGCCATGGGATACAAAGCCATGGGCCAAATGCCATAAAATGGGATTAGAAAAGGCAAGCTCTTGTTTTTGACCGGCGCAGACATGATGGGCCAAAGGGCCTGTGTCTAAGCTATGGAGTTGTATGACTTTATGGCAATGCCTGAACTCCTTAAGTTTCTGTCAGTTTCACTAAAATAATAATGGTGACTACTGAATGAAACTATCATTGCCATCCTAAAATCTAGGCCAAGAAAAGTCAAAACCTCTGGGACAAAGAAGGAAGACAATAAAATTTTCTTGTTAAATAGCTTCAAAAACATCTAAATTATTAAGTGTCACAATGTGAATTTAAGAAATGAACAAAATTTCAAAATTATATCTCGTCTAGTTGTCACCAGCTGACAAACTGCTTTCTTAAAGATTTTGAAGCAAAAATGTTTCAGATGACACAAACTTCGATGGGAGTCTTCATAATGCTGTGAAAATGACATCATAAGGAATATAATGCTGTTTCATCAATCTTCCTTTTTCTGCTGACTTTTCTTGCTTAATTATGTCTCTCAAAACCATCATTTAATCCACTAAATTAAAATGTAGTTATAGTAGCTTCCTTTTACAGAAATATTTTCCCCACCATGTGTTGAGATTGGCATCTGTACAATATTTTCTCACTTCTGACACGTTAGCATCAGAAAATATGACTTTCCATTCTATCTTGCTATTAGTCCCTGAACATCCACTGCTGTGTAAAACACCAAGCCACACAGTGAGCTGGATTTTGTGGAGACCGCTTGGGCTGAGCACAGACAATCCCACAGGAAGCTACCTATCAGACTCCCAGCAGCCGGAAGATTGTAAATGATTATAACAACGTGATGGGAAGGTAACAAAATAGCAAACTCACTCATTATGGCAGGCAGCTCATCACTATGCTCAATTGGCCACTTGCATACAATTCAAGTGCAATTTGAGGTGATTTAATGCTGCCTCCCTGATTTAGTGAGGCTCACTTCTGTCTCTTGTCCCTTCATTAACCAGTGAAAGCTGACAGCTTATATGTGGTTTACTTGGCTCAGCGTGAGAGTCCTTTAGACTTCCAGGAGTCTGACAAGGGTACTAGACTGATCTTAGAGATATTTTCTGCATATGAAACTGGCTGAATTGACACTCTGAAAGGACAGAACTTCAGGCAGGGATTTCAGAAACCAGAAGTACTGAATCCAAAAGTGCAGATGGGGAACCCCATCCATTGGCACCAGAGATCTGAATCACTGAAGGAAGGACACTTAGAAAGCTTCATCAAAGGGAAGGAAAATACGAGACCAGCAGGGAATCAATCAGTCTGTCCTCAGTCATTCTTGAGTGCTGGAGGGGATGCACTGGGTGGACTGTAACACTGCAGACCGGAGATTTAATTTACACGGCTTTCTTAAAACGCAAGACAATTTCCAATGCCTGCCTTTTAAATATGCCTCCAGATCTTGGACGGCTATTGGATGATGTAGGTCTCCTGATGTCAAAATCACTCCCATGATATGATCTGGTGGCAAACCTGTATCAACTGTATTTATGAGCTTCCTGCCACATAATTGGGTTGAGTTGATGGCCACTCAACTGCACCAGACTGCCGTTGATGACCAGGTCGGCTGCCAGTCGTTGGACTATACCCAGCCCATTAAGTTCATTTCGTTAATTCTTAATATGCAAAATTATGCTTAGTTTCAATATAAGAAATCAGCTAACTCAAATACTAATTAAAAGACATGTCTGCTCTTTGTTGACAACTCACATTTACACATAGCCGGCTTTGCATATGTGCATGTGTCTCGTGAAGTGTCACAACTAGCAGTATAGTGGTACACAAAGTATGATAAATGGTATAGAATAGGAAGCTGAAAAATACAACAGGTAAGTCATGAATACAGAAGCATCATAAGAGTAGAAGATTGAGGTTTCAAAATATTGCTGGATGTAGGCTGATTTGACATCAGAAATAATGTACATCTTTGTGGATATTTGTCACCAAAGTATTCAGAATAATATTTAGAATTAATTCTCACTCAACAGATTACATCTGAATTATCTATAATTTGAAACAAATGTATAAATTATTTATTGACATAGATGTTAAATTTTTCTAAAACATTCCATTGATGGCATAATAACTGATAAAATAATAGATATTAGCAACTAATAGTGTGCCTTATAGCATCATAAACATATTCACCAAGATGCAATGTTCACTTGGAAAGCCAAACCTGATCAAAATGATGTGGAAATGCAAACACTTATCTATCCTGATAATTTAATCATGATGTTTACTCAGATCAGTTAAAATCTCAAGAATTCAAAGACCAGTCCAAAGATTATGTACAATTCAAGACTTATTAAATTTGGTTCAAGTTTATTTCAGGCTATTCTGATTAGTATCTTTCTGTTATTGACAGTCTATACACAATATGCAGAATGGAAGAAAAGGGAAGGCAAGATTCTTTGGTGCTGAGTTTCTAATATGATCATACTAACTAAGGATAAAAGTACACAAGAAATAGGAGCAGAAGACCGTAACTGCTTCACCATTCAATATGATTATGGGTGAACTTTGGTTTCAAATCTACATTCCCAACTGTACACCATATGTCTTGATTCCCTGAGAAACCAAACATCTCTCTACACCAGCCCTTAATATATTCAACAATGGAACATCCACCACACCCCAAGGCAAAGAATTCCAAAGATTCAAGAGTCTTTGAGTGAAGAAATTTCTCAGAATCTTAGTCCTAAATGTACAGCACCTTATCTTGAGACTGTGTTCAATGTTCTTGATTTTCGAGATGGGGGAACAACCTTTCAGTGTCTACACAGAATTTTGTATGTTGCCATGGATGTGCTTTTTGGGGGCTTAATTATATCATAGTATTTGGGAAGCTCAAAACCCATAACTTTACAGCTTTCACGTTGCTCCGAAATGTGGCTGGCTCAAAGCTAAAGGCATTATATGTATGCAAGTGATAGATGTTCTAGAGTGAGAAAATAAAGTTGCACTGATGAGGCTGTCTAAGGTTTCAGGATGAGTGTATGGCATTGATGGCTCACTAATGTCCTTAGAGGAGGAAATCTGCCATCCTCACATAGTCTGGCCTATATGTGACTTCGGACCCACAGCAATGTGATTGACTCAATTGCCTGCTGAAATGGCCTAGCAAGCCATTCAGTTCAAGGGCAGCTAGGTAAGGCAATAAATGCTGGCCCGTCAACAACATCCACATCCTACAAGTGAATATTTTTAAAAAATGGCTTGCCCTGCCCAAGAATGCACTGCTGAAAAAAAAAGTGACTAGAAGCCATGATGGACAGCTAAGGAGGCCCTGGACCACCACAGCACCAGTAGTTTGTTAACCAACCTTCAAACTTACTCTTGCAACAACAGAATAACATCAAAGGAGTGATAGGTAGGAATGTCAAACAGCTGAAACAAAATACAAACACTAAGAACGGTAGTGTGCCAACTCGACCTGCCAACATTCATAGTATACAATAGAGTAAATAAATACACTGCACATACTTTTGAACATTGCGCTGAGTATTTTTGTAATTACAGTGTAACAAGAGTCCAACAGTAATAGCAACTACTTTTTGTTATAGGTTTTGAGCTTGCCATAGATATTCATCATAGATTCCCTACAAAGTGGAAACAAGCCCTTTGGCCCAACAAGTTCAGAGCCTCAGAGCATCCCACCCAGAGCCACCCCGCTAATGTACACATCCCTAAACACTACGGGCAATTTAGCATGGCCAATCCACCTAGCCTGCACATCTTTGGACTGTGGGAGGAAATCGGAGCACCCGGTGGAAACGCACGCAGACACCGGGAGAATGTGCAAACTCCACACAGAAGTTCGCCCTAGGGTGCTATTGAACCACAGTTCCTGGCACTGTGAGGCAGCAGTGGTAACCACTGAGCCACTCTTGGATTCATTGGTGTTGGTCACTTCCGTAAGTAGAGCCTGTGTCTATTGCATTCAAAAGGTCACTCATATTGCAGAATACCTAATTATGCAATCATGCAACCCAGATGAGTAGCAATAGGTCTTTAACAAACACAGAAGTTGCTGGAAAAGCTCAGCAGGTCTGGCAGCATCTGTGAAGAAAAATATCAGAATTAATGTTTTGGGTTCGGTGACCCTGAGAAACGTTAACTCTGATTTTTTTCTTGACAGATGCTGCCAGGCCTGCTGAGCTTTTCCAGCAACTTCTGTTTTTGTTCTTGATTTACAGCATCCACAGTTCTTTTGGTTTTTATTAAGCAATAGATCTTCCTTTTGTTCCCAACAAGTTAATGTGTCCTTTGAACTCACATTAACCTCTCCAATCTTCTATTGGTTGTTTGACAATACTTAGTGAGATGAGGCCAGATAGGTAGAATTAAGCTGCTTTATTTTCCAGAGTAACTGAAGGAATTCCTTCGTTGACCTTCAAACACTTACCGTTAGAAATAACAACACATTTCCCTCCCATGAGCTAGAGGGCTATTTATTCCTTGCGTTTAATCAGTCTAAAGACTTCCTATAAGCTGCCTACAACTTCCTTGTCTTTCAACTGATTACCACAACTGAAGTGAACTACCTGGTCCCTTCTGTCTGTTTTTCCCTTATGTTCTGAGTAAACGTTGCCTACAACCCTGAATAGATAGTCAATTGACATCCCACTGTTGGACTTCCATGCCTCCTGATATAGCAGCTAACGGGTCTGAAGGCATGATACCTGTTGTGGTCATGTTCATTGGAACCATCTGAGCGGTCCACTAATTCTCCTTATTGCTAATAGTCTAAGTAACTGAATTCAAGTAGGGAAGGATGTTGTCCATATAAAATCTTTGGTAAAATTGAAGCTAAGACTTAATAAACAGAATAGACTTATTTTCTGTAGTATTATTAGTATATATAGTAGATAAACAGTATTTTATAGCATTTTGGCTGGGCCTGCTGACACCCTGGAGCTTGCGCAGTAACTGAAAAATTTCTAGATTACATTTAAATAAAGTGTGTTATAAACCTAACAAACATAAAAATATTTTTAAAAACGAAAATGTACAGTATTGAAGAGAAAATATTTTTAGAAATAATTAAAAATCTACTTTGTTTTTTTTTAAATGTGCATGAACATGTGCAATCAGAATCATGATTGTACCGTTGATGTCAACAGACACTTCGTAGTACTTAATAAGTGGTCACATAGCATTTGAGGTTTATGGGAGTCCTTTGTAAGGCCTCAGGCTGTCCTTACGAATAAGCACACATTACTATTGAATATATAGACTTAACTTGAAATGAACTAGAACGCTCATCAGTTCTTCCCAGAAAAGAGTCCTTTAGATGCTAATAAGTGGAGCTTAACTCATGATGTTAAGTAACATTTTCAGTAGCTGATTTATACAAAATCACTTCCCAAATTTGTCCTTTTTTATGTACAATTGTTTCAAATGCATAGGTATACCGCTACTCCCTTTTGTTACCTCTTCACCACCACCCCAATTCTAATAACTTGATTGAGTTGGCTTCTGTTGCTCGATGACGAAATGTTAATGCAGTTTATTCCTGTACTGGAACTTCTACATAGTCATTTTAGAACATGATCTGCTGCTGGACCTACAGAATGAAGAAATGAATTCATTTGTTCTTCCCTGGGTTTCCTCTGTTCTCCTGAAACTGTATCTCATGAATTGTGTTTTCCATAACATCCTGTTTAATTCACAGTCTGACATATGTGTAATCTTAAATCTGCTTGGAGGTGTGATATCTTTCTTTTTTGTCAGCGTACTCAACTGCTGTTGCTTCTCTTATATTAATGATTTACTTGAAAACTGTTGAAGGAGTTTTAAAATTGTTTGTCGTTGTGGCTGGTTTAAAATCTCAAGTTTTTTTTCTAATAATTACAACTATTTTCTTTAATTGTTGGATACTGAGGATGAAAGCTAATGAAGTATTGTAATTAAGAATCTTTGATGATTTAACGAAGATTTTTAAGTTCTATTGTCTTACTTTCCTTTCTGAAGTTCATTTTTAAATTTCTGTTTGTTAAAATTGAAAAACTTATAAATGTTTCAGAACTAACCTTTTAGTTTTGCAGAAAAAATGCTTTCCAAGTGTTTAAAGATCTTTGAAATACTTTAAAGTGAAGATTGTTTTGTATTTTAATCTTTTCTTAGGGGAGGGAAAATACTAAATTTGTGTTATTTTCCTCTTCTTTTTTGTGGGTTTCCTGTCCTTTATAACAATAAAATAATTTGTACCCTTTCTGCTTCTTCTCTGTGAATTTCATATCTTGTTAAATTGAAAAAAAACTTTTTGCATCTTCCACAATTTTCAATTGCAGAGCAAAAATTTGTTAATGCTTCAAAATTATATCTTTTAATGAACTCGGCCTCTGCTTTCAACTTTCCTCAAGTTTATGATTTGGATTTTTCTCTTTGTAGCTTTGATAAGGTGCATTCTATGCAAACTATTTCAGTAGCTTAAAATGATTTCATGATTTCTAAATGTTTTGAGCTCCTCTCAGCAGGCTTAGCACTGCTTTAGTTCTGCAGCTTTTTAAAACTGCTGGCTGCTGCATAGAAGCTGACAGGCTCTGTGTGCTTATAAACTGCTGAATATTTATCATGGAATAGAATCATAGAATCTCTACAGTGTGGAAACAGGCCATTCGGCCCAACAAGTCCACACCGTCCCTCCGAACAGCATCCCACCCAGACCCATTCCCCTAACCCTGCATTTCCCTTATCTAACCCACCTAATCTAATAAAGATACAGCTACAGTTTTCTGACAGGATTTTTTTCTTCTTCTTGTCGGATGGCCATGACTTTTGAAGAACTGAACATTTATTCAGAAGATCATGACTGCCAGCATATTCAGTGAGACAGACCACAAGTCTATATTTTTCATATATATACCAGCTCATGCCTGAATGGTACCTGCTGTGGTCATGCCCACTAAAACTATCTGAAGTGCCTTTGGTAGTTTCTTTGCCACCAATCCTTCTTATTGGTATTAGTCTAAGTACTAGTGAGGAGGCAATGGCCTAGTGGTATTATCGCTAAATCGCTAATGTCCTTGATTCAAATCCCACCATGGCAGAATGTGGAATTGGAGTCCAAAAAAACAATATGGATCTAAGAGTCCAATGAAACCTTTGTTGATAGTAAGGGAAAACAGAAATCCATCTAATTCACTAATGCCCTTTAGGGAAGGAAATCTGCTGTCCTTAGCTGATCTGGCCTATATATGGCTCCAGACCCACAACAATGTGGTTGACTCTTAACTGCCCTCTGTGCAATTAGGGATGGGCAATAAACTCTAGTCTAGCCAGTAACACCCACAACCATGAATAATGAAAAAAGGATGCCAACAAAATCTTCAGCAAAAGTGAGGCTTAGTCTTGAAAAGTAGAATAGATTTATTATGTAACACTTAATAACTAGTTACGTCTGAGATTAGATGATCTGGTTAGCTCAGGTGGCTGGAAGACTAGTTTGCGATACAGAGTGATGCCAACAGTGTGGGTTCAATTCATGCACTGCCTGAGGTTACCATCAATGTCCCATTTTCTCAACTTCACCTCTTGCTTAAGGCCTGGTAACCCTCAGGTTAAACTCATCATAAGTCATCTGGGACAACAGTGACTTTTACACCTGAGATAAATGACAGTTCTTTGTAATACCCCAGGCTTAAAAGTACACATTATGATTAGCTGCATAGACTTGACACTTAAATAAAACTGAACAACAAAAATGTTTAGATCCTCCCACAAACAGTTCTTAATATATTCTGATTGATGGAGCTTATCTAATCATGTCGAGTAGCCCTTTCACATACTAACTGACACAAAGTTCAGGGTGCTCTGAAATATTAGTCTATAATATCAGAAGAGTTTATGGAGAATGCATTGATATCAATTTACAACTCAGCCAAATTTCAATCATTTTTTGTTATGGGAAAGAAAGAAAAGTGTCAGAAATGTAGATTTCAGCAGTGGTCACAGTGAGAATGGAAGCTTTAGGATATATTTCCTTGGGGGTTCTGGAGACCACCTTTCTACAAAATAATCTCTCTGGGAAGAGTTAAGAGTTATTTCAAACATGAAAATAAAACCAGTTGTTGGGATTTCAAAATGAATTTCAGAATTCAGTTTCGGTTGTTATAATTTAGCCTCATGTTCTTCAATGTTAATTTGCAAGCTAAACATTTTTACAATGACCATCTGCAATAAACACAATTAAAATAAAGGGAAAGAATTGGCTTAGCTGTAACTCTATTGAAATGCTTAACAAAATAATAGATACAGTAACAATTACTAATTAACTGTTCCAATATAGTAACATTCCATAATTCAGAAAAACATATCGTCTCACAGGCAACTCCAACAGCAGGAAGAGAACATCCGGCTTTTAGCTGTCACTGAGAGAGAGAAAAAAAACAGCTTCCACATTTTGAAGACCCCAGCAGCAACTGCTGAAAACTAAAAACTAAAGAACTAAAAATCCTGGCTCTGAGAGCTTGACCACACCCATTCAGGCTGCCTCCAACCTTTAAAAAGAAACTCCAAGGCCTCACAAACTGTTTACTGTAGTGGTTCTTTGTAGACTGCTCAATGCCTCTGCTTTAAAACCTCTCTTCAAAAAAAGAATGTACACCTCTCAAAGCCAATGCATTTCTTTGATAATGAACAATGCTAGCAACTTGCATTAAATGATTTTGCATCAATAAACAAAAAGCTTTAAAAGCATACTTCTTAACATATACCTTGATTTCAACTTGCACTAATACGGCACCTTTCAGCCAGAAAAATGTCCTAAAGGGGCTTTACGGACAGAACATACAAAAGTCTAGATGACAAGCTATGGTTGTGATGTTAGGTGAGAAGAACAAAATCTTTCTCAAACAGGCAGACTGTACAGTTGCTTTAAATACAAATAAAATGATAAACTAAACAATTTAGGGATAGAGCTTCCATTAAAGGCAAAAATGACTGCTAATATTTGTTAATGATTCTCTATCCTCTGACACTATCCAATTAAAAACAATTCAACCGTGTTCGATCCACTTTAGCTATTGGTTACCTTTGACTATTCTTTCCAAAGGCTTTTCAGTGTGGGTTTCCTCTCATTTCTGTATCCAAACATTCTGAAATTCCAATAGAATCCCTGCAGTTTGGATTCATAACACAAGTATCATCTCTCCCTATCTTTCTAACTGTTTTTCAGCCTGAAAACTGTTGTGCTTACTGAACATTAGAATTTTATGTATATATCCATTTGAGATGAAAGATTTTGTGTGTGGGACTCCATATGAAATGAGCCTGAATAAATAAAACACTGATAGTTATACACCTAACATGACATTATCCTGAAGTTGCTAATATCTCTCAGTTGTAAATCATATAACATTCACTCCCTCCACCACCGATGCTCAGCACACACTACTGTTACTACTATCCACAAGATACGCTGCAGAAATTCACCAAAGATCCTCAGACGGTACCTTCCAAACCCACAACCATGACCAATGTAGAAGGACAAGGGCAACAGATATATGGGAACAACGCCGTCGACAAGTTGCCCTCCAAGCCTCTCACCATCCTAGTTTGGAAATATATCGCCGTTCCTTCATTGTCCCACCCTAACAGCTTAGGGAGTCTACATATAGCGCATGGATTGCACCAGTTCAAAAAGGACAACTAGGAACACTCAATAAAATGCTGACTCAGCCAGTGATGCCCATATCCCAGGGAGTACTTTAAACAAACAATTAAATACTAGTTAGGTTCACGACTACATGGTGTTTTTGAGAATGTGCAGCAGAAACAAGAAGAGTATTACTCCTGTTAGTCGTTGTATGTATTCTACTTTGGGAGTGATTGATGATAACACTGGTAACTGAAATTTAAAAAAGGCCAAGTGTTACAATTTGCAGCGCTAACTTCATTCACAACTATGAAAAGTTGCTTTGAACTGAGCTGGGCTAAGCTCTGACTACACTGAAAAAACTGTACCTTCACAGCTTAGTAGATCCTAAGCCCAGCACGGTCCCGAGTTGAAGCCCAGCATGAGCTCGTCTGCTCCATCTACTTTGATTATTTTTTCTCTCTTTCTCTGCATTAGGAGGACTATAATGTTGAACTTTTAACTTTATTTATTTTCTAATTTACACCTAAGATTTTGTACCTAGGCACCTTTGTACCTAAGATGGTGCTGGAAATGGCAACTTTGTATACTTTTCACTGTTTTTTGAGGAAGTAACCAAGAAAAGATTGATGACAGCAGAGTGGTAGATTTCGTTTACATGGACTTCAGTAAAGCCTTTGACAAGATTCCGCATGGTAGCCTAATTAGTAAAGTTAGATTACAGGGGTTTCAGGGTGAGCTTGCCATTGGATATAAAATTGGCTTGATGGTAGGAGATAGAGGGTGGCAGTGGAAGATTTTTTTTTGGTCTAGAGGTCTGTGACCAGTGGTGTTCCACAGGGATCCGTTCCAAGTCCACTTTTGTTTGTCATTTATATAAATGATATGGATAAGAATATAGGAGGCATGATACCAAGATTGGTGGTACTGTGGACAGCGAAAATGGTTACCTAAGATACAAAGTGACTTTGGTCAATTGGGTCAATGGGTTGAGGAGTGGCTGATGGAGTTTAATTTGGATGAATGCGAGGTATTGCATTTTGGGCAGGACTAATACAATTAACGGCAGGGCCCTGGGTAGTGTTGTAGAACAGAGAGGGTTCAGATATATATTCTTTGAAATTTGTGTCACAGCTACACAGCGTGGTTGAGAGTGCATTTAACACGCTTGCCTTCATTGCTCAGACCTTTGAGTATTGGAGTTAGGACATCATGTTGAGGTTGTACAGGATGTTGGTGAGGCTTCTGCTGGAGTACTGCGTACAGTTCTGGCTGCTTTGCTATAGGAAAGATATTGTTAAGTTGGAGAGGGTACAGAAAATTTTTACCAGGATGTTGAGGGGAATGGAGAGCTTGAGTTATAAAAATAGGCTGAATAGGCTGGGACTTTTTCCACTGGAGCATAGCAGGTTGAGAATGATCTAGTAGAGGTTTATATAATCATGAGGGGCATAGATAAGGTGAATAGCAAGGGTCTTTTCCAATGGGTGGGGGAGTTCAAAACTAGGGAGCATATTTTTAAGGTGAGAGGAGAAAGTTTTGTAAAGGTCTTGAGGGGCAACATTTTTACACAGAGTGTTTCATGTGTGGAATAAACTGCCAGAGTAAGTGGTAGATGCAGGTGCAGTTACAACAATTAAAAGACATTTTGGATAAATGCATGAATAGGAAAGATTTGGATGGATACGGGCCAAACATAGGCAAGTGGCACCAGTTTAGTTTGGGAACATAGGGTCTGTTTCCATGCTCTATGACAATAAATGAAACAGAGATGCAGAGGAAGGGAAGGGAGGAGTCAGAGATGGACCAGGTAAAGGTGAGAGCAGGGTGGAAACTGGAAGCGAAGTGATAAACTGTTCCAAGCCCAGATGAGAGAGGGAAGCAGCACCAATGAAGTCATCGATGCACCAAAGAAAGAGTAGTGGGTGGGGGCCCGGGTAGGACTGGAACAAGGAATGTTCCAAGAACCCAACAAAGAAACAGGCATAACTGGGATCTACGTGGGTACCCACGGTCACAGCTTTGATCTGAAAGAAGTGAGAGCAGTTAAAGGGGAAATTGTAGAGTGAGGACAAGCTTAGCCAAGCAGACGAGGATGGTGGTAGATGGGGACAATTCAAGCCTTTATTCAATGAAGAAGTGGAGAGCCCTGAGACCATCCTGATGGAAGATAGATATGTAAAGGGATTGCATGTCCATGGTGAACAGGAGGTGGCTGGAGCCTGCGAACTGAAAGTTCTGAAACTGGCATAAAGCATCAGAAGAATGGTGGATATAAGTGTGAAGTGACTGAACAAGGGAAGAAAAAATTGAATTGAGGTAGGAAGAGATGACCGCCATTGGGGAGGACCAGTCAGAAAGAATCGGTCTGCCCAGGCAGTCCTGCTTGGGGATTTTAGAAAGCAGGTAGAAGCAGGCTGTAATGGGTTGGGAAAGACAATGAGCTGGGAGGCTGTGGGGCAGAGATCACCAGATGAAATGAAATGTTTTGTACACAATAGTCTAGTGTTTGGTGGTGGTTTTATGGTCAAGGGGGAGATACGTGAGAGAGCCGGCACTAAGCCTCCACAATGTGGAGATCAGAATTCCGGACAACAACTGTACCATCCTTGTTGGCAGGCTTGATTACAAAGTCAGGATTGGATCTGAGAGCACAGAGTGCGATCAGTTGAGAGGGAGATAGATTCTAATGGGCGAGAGGGGCAGAGAAGTTTAAGCAATTGATGTCACACTGACAGTTCTGGATGAACAGATCGAGTGCAGGTAAAAGGCCAGAGGGAGGGGCCCAGGTGGAGGGACAGAGTAGGAGGTGGGTGAAGTGGTCTGTGGGACAGGGAGAGGAGTCTTGTCCAAAGAAATGGGCACGGAGGCAAAGGCCACGGAAGGAGAGTTCAACGTCATGTCATGCCCAAAGGTCATTGAGCTGAGGGAGCAGAAGGGTAAAACTAAGACCTTTGCTGAGTACACAACTTCCAGGATCAGAGAGCGGAAAGTCAGAAGTCGTACCAAACACCTGACAAAAGGTTGGCTTTAGAAGAGATGGGACAGACGGAAGGTGAGGGGAGGAAAGTTCCAGAGCGGTGTCGAAATCTTTGAGATTTTGCAGCTTGCATTCCTTAATGCCTGAAAGGCAAGGAAAAATTTTCTGTCGGAGCATTGATCGACCTAGAGAATGAAGTAGAAATGGAGGCAGGAGGGCGCAGGCCAACTCTACGACAGTGTGAGCCAGTGCTGATGGAGAGAGAGGTCGAGAGTATGCATGTGGCAACGCGTGTCACTGAGTGTAGATCTCAGGATGCAGTGAGAACAGCTGCCTGAGGAGCGTTTTACATCATGGAAATACCCGAGATCCTGGATGATATGAAACACAATGGATGAAATTTCAGTTGTATCCATGTGAGGACTCCACTGTCTCCCTCCAATTGGACACCTCCCTCTGGCCTTTTACCTGCAGTTAATCAGTTCATTCAGAACTGTGAGCATTACATCGGTTGCCTTAATTGCTTTGCCCCCGCCTCACCCACTTCCCTCTGAACTGACTGTGCTCTTTGCTCTTATGTCCAACCCTGACATGTCATCGAGTCTGCTAACAGGGGTGTTGCCGTTGTTGTCTGGCAGACTAACCTCCACACTGCAAAGGCTGAGCAACAGCTTTGGGCAACAGCTCTGTTGCATCTGTTACTTCCTCCTCATCACTATCCAAGGTCCCAAATACACTTTCGAGGTGAACCAACAATTTACCTGCACTTCCCTTTATCTAATCTACTGTGTTCACCGCTCACAATGTGGTCTGCTCTACACTGGAGAGATAAAACACAGACTGGGCGACCACTTTGCGGAACACGCACGTTCTGTCTACAAAAATCACCCAGTTGCCTGTCACTTCAAGACACCATTGTGTTCTCTGGTCAACATCTCTGTCTCAGACTTACTGTAGTCGTCCAACGATGCTCAGCACAAGCTGGAAGAACAACATCTCATTTTCCATTTGGGGAGCCTTCGGCCTTCAGGGCTCAATATTGAGTTCAGTAAGTTTAGGGCCTAAGCACATTCTTCCATGTCCTTCCCCCAACCCCATGTATCAGGCCTTCTCATCACTTGGGCTGTTTTCACCACAGCCAACCCATTTTCACCCACTAATGGTCCCCATTAGCAGCTTTTTTAAAATTCTCCCAGCTCACCATTATCCATTTCTTTGTTTGCCCAATTGCTGTTCTCTCTCTGTGGGCTCTATTTCCACCCACCACTTACTCCTTCCCTTCCTCCCAGCCCTGTCTTCAGCATATATACCAACTTATTCCTACCTACAATCCATTCTGAAGAAGGATAACTGGACCTGAAACATATGACTACTTTTTCTTCACAGATGCTGCTACGTCTGAATTTCTCTAAACTTAACCTTATTATTTCGTGCAACCTACTGTTTACTCAGTTTGTTTTGCATTTATTCCTAGCCTTGTGAAGATTGTAATAAGTTCTTGGAACATTAAGATAAAGTTTGGAGACTTGAACGTGTCCTTTTTGATCAGTGTACATTCCAATTCTGCAATATTCTGTGATTGAATTGTTTGCCTTTCTACTTTATGTTGTGGAATACATCAACCACTTTGACAAATGAGTGATAACTCAACGGACTTCACATGACTCAAACTAGTTTGGATCAAGGTAAATTATTGTGGCTTAGACATGATCTTTAACAAAATTTGAATTATAGTGATCACTATACAGCCTACAGAGATGTCAAGCATACTTTCTAGGAAGAATGCATACTTTCTTATATACTTTCAAAGAAGTATGTGCAAACAGCAATGTATAGTAATCATTAAAGAAAAAAAAAGCCTTTTCTGTGCTTCTTTGAGTATACACAATGGAGGATAATATTCCTTAAGGAGGGAGTAAGTAACTATTAATATTTTGAATTAAAAATTCTCAATTAATGTAATGTTCATTAAAAATAATCTTTACGCAAGATTTGGTTGTTCAAACATTTTTTGCATTTGTGTAGAGCCTTTACAGATGCATCTTGTCAAACGTAATAAAAATTATACACCATGAAACTGTGAAGACGTTCCTTATTTGCTTTATTAGAGATCATAGGATCATAGAATATCCAGAGTGTGGAAACAGGCCATTTGGCCCAACAAGTCCACACTGACTCTCCAAAGAGCATCCCACCCAGCTTTCTGACCAAGACCATTATAATGCACTGAGGAGTACTTGGAAGTTATAACTCACAATTCATTTCTAGATCTAATTGTGTCCCATAGTTCCTGATTTGTAATAAGAAAGAAAAAAGTACTCTTGATCGTAAGATTACAAAGATAATGCAAACAAAGTCATTAAGTTCCAGCTATGTCAGTGGTTTGCAAATGCTTTCTTTGTGGGGAAAATTTGAAAATGTTAACAGAGACTTGGAAACCTAGCACCTCAGCTCATGTCCTACCATTAATTAACCATAACAAATTATCACTACAGAACGTTTCATTCACAGAAAAATAAATAATAAATTGAGAAAAGGCCACTAGATTTTAAAATGAGCCACTGCTAATAATATGCAATATGCCAGGTACCACACACAGAAATTTGACAATATCACAGAGACCCATGTGATCCCCCTAGGGTCCATGGAACACCCATCTGAAAATCAATTTTTACGATATATGTGAAGACACTTCTGTCCTGGAGACAAACAATATTAAATTCAATCCAAATTTGTTACTCCACCATCAGAGTAATGAAATCATTTTGACCACACGTGAAAAAGGAAATTCTCATATAGAAAGTCAGCACCTGATTATTATAGCATTTTTGATGTCATTATTGTTCCAATTTACCCAAGCATGTACAAAGGTAACACTAAACACTAAACACTACCCTTGGTAAGACCTATTTTTCTTGACCTGTAGTAATGACTATTTGCTTTGGATGTCAATCTCTTCCTCAGTTTTAGGTTTAAGCAAATGCTGCTCACCATTAATATACATATTTATTGTAGTTTGTTTTGTGTATCAAGTTTCTTCATTGCTGACTCAGCTTTCTCTACCATATCATTAACCTTGCATACTATAGTAAGGCCAAACAATTAAGTCAACTCAAATCCATTATAGCACCTGGGCTTTATCAGTTTAATATTTCAGCATTTGATGATAAAATCCACCTCATAATTCAAAAAGTAATGGTTATTGACTGAAATTTTGCATAGACCAAAAAAACTGAATTATTTGAATTATAACAAACTATTTTCCTGGTAGTTGTACTTTATAGTATGTTATGATTGTTCTATTTTCAATTGCTTATATCTTTTACTCCATAAAACTTCCCAAGGGGCTTCTCAGGAGCATTATAAAATGAAGTCTGACACTGAGCCACATAAGGGGATATGAAGTCAACTTGGTCAATGTGGTAAGTTTAAGTATTGTCTTAAAGGAAAAAAAAGTGCAGTAGAGAGGTGAAGAGGTGGAAGGATGGTATTCTAGAGTTTGAATCTTAGGCCATTTCCAATTTCCCTTTCTTCTCCAAAACCCTTTAACATGTTGTCATCTCCTAAATTCCTCGAACTCTATGTCTGAATCCCACCAATTAGGTTCCAACCTCATCATAGCAACAAAGAAACTTTCATCAATGTCATAATGAAATGTCTCTTCTGTGTGACAGAAGTAAATTTCCAGTTTGCAGCCTATGACATGATGATCTCCCCCACCTTCTCCAGTGCCCGTCATCCAGCTGGGTTGGAGTGCTCTCACTGAGTTCCAGTATTATCTGGTAAACATAGTCACAAAATCACTTGCAATGGCTTCTGTCTTGCTCCTGCATTGCTGTCTCAGGTGTTCCCCAGCAACCAATCATGGCCCTCTATTTCTCATTTATAAGCTGCCTCTTGACAACAGCAAAAAGCATAGCATTAGTTTTCAAACCCTGACAACACCCAGTTCCACTTCACAAGCTTCTCTCACCAATCCTCCAGAGATGCTAAATTATATATACTTATCCAGAGAAGTAGATACTTTCTCAAATTAAATACTGGGTAGACTGAAAGCATTGTTTTTCGACCCCTGCTCCAGAATCCATTCCTTTTGAAATTTAACATTATCCAAATCTCTGCTGCCTGTGTCTTAACTCACACCAAATTCCATCCTCTTATCACCCCTGTGCTCACTGATCTACAGGACTGAGACCTAATGTCCCGATTTTAAAAATCCCATCCTTGTTTTCACATCCTTTCATGGTCTTAACCCTTCATATCCAGGTAATATTTGCCAGTTCCTTAATCATTCAAAATATCTGAGCTCCTCTAATTCTGACCTCTTGTGCATCCTAAATTTTAATTGCTTCATGGTTGGTGATCACACTTTCAGTCAGCTGACGCCAAATCTCTGAATAAGCCAGCCATTGGCGAGGTCCTGGAGAACTGGCGAATAGCTAATGTGATTCCTCTGTTCAAGAAGCGAAATAAGGATAATCCGGGAAACTATAGACCGGTGAGTCTCACATCGGTGGTTGGGAAGCTATTGGAGAGAATTTTTAGGGACAGGATTTACAGACATTTGGAAAAGCATGACCTAATTAGGGACAGCAAGCTTGGCTTTGTGCAGACCAGGTTATGTCTTACTAACTTGATTGAATTTTTTGAGGAGGTGACAAAGGTGATTGATGAGGGTAGAGTAGTGGATGTTGTTTACTTGGATTTTAGTAAGGCTTTTGACAAGGTCTCTTGTGGAAGGTTCATCCACAAGATTAAGATGCATGGGATACACAGTGACTTGGCTGCATGGATTCCGAATTGGCTTGCCCATAGAAGGCAGAAGGTAGTGGTGGAAGGGTGTTTTTCTGGCTGGAGGTCCATGACTAGTGGTGTTCTGCAAGGATCCATACCAGGGCCTCTGCTGTTTCTGATAATATATAATTGACTTAGATGAAAATGTGGATGGGTGAGTTAGTAAGTTTGCAGACGATACAAAGATCAGTGGAGCTGCGGATAGTGTAAAAGGTTGTCAAATGGTACAACAGAATATAGACCAGTTGCAGATATGGGCAGAGAAATGGCAGATGGAGTTTAATCCAGGTAATTGTGAGGTGTTGATCTTTGGGAGGTCAAATGTTAAGGAAAAGTATACAGTTAATGGCAGGACCCTGAACAGCACTGATGTACTGATGGACCTTAGGGTTCAAATCCAAATCTCCTTGAAAGTGGCCACATAAATAGATAGGGTGGTAAAGATGGCATATGGCATACCTGCCTTTATTGGTTGGGGAATTGAGTACAAGAGTCAGGATGTCATGTTGCAGCTTTATAAGACTTTGGTTAGGCCACATTTAGGGTATTGCATTCAATTCTGGTCATCACATTATAGGAAGAATATGGAGGGTTTGGAGAGGGTGCAGAAGAGGTTTACCAGGATGCTGACTGGATTAGAGGGAATGAGCTATAAAGAGAAATTCTCAGGTTGTTTTCTCGAGTGGTGGAGGCTGAGGGGAGACTTAATAGAAGTTTATAAAATTATGAGATATATTGATGGGGGCGGGGGGGGAGATGATGTCTAATACTAGGGGGCATAAATTTAAGGTGAGGGGGGGGGGGGAAGTTCAAAGGTGTTGACAGGGGCAAGTTTTTTTTTTTAAACACAGAGTGTGTTGCGAGTCTGGAATGCACTACCGGGGGGGATAGAGGCAGATATGATAAGGACGTTTAAGGGACTTTTAGATAAGCACATGAATATGCAAGGAATGGAGGGATATGGACCAAGGGCAGACAGAAGGGATTAGGTTCATTTGGCGTCATGTTTGGCACAACATGAGGAGCCGAAGGGCCCATTCCTGTCCTGTACTGTTCTGTGTTCTACTGAATACACTTTAGTTTAAAATTATACATAACGTGCATTTCTATTGTTAGAAATACTCAACTTTTGAAATTTTTTCTTATAAGACCATAAGATATAGCAGAGACAGGCCATTCAGCTATCGAATCTGGTCTACCATTTGATGAGATTATGACTCATCCGAAAATCCTTAACTACACTTTTCTATCTATTCCTCATAACTCTTGATTCCCTTGCTGATTAAAAATCTATCACAGCCTTGAATATAGTTAGTGGCTCAGCCTATAAAGTCCTCTGCAGCAAAGAATTCCACAGATTCACTACTGTCAGAAGACATTCATCCCCGTCTTTGTCTTAACTGGGTGAGCCCTTGCTTCGAGATTGTGCCCCCTTATCCTAGACTCTTCAAGAAGAAACAAACCCATCTGCAACTACCCTGTCAACTCCCTTATGAATCCTGTATGTTTAAATAAGGTCACTTCTCAATCTTCTAAACTCCAATAAGTATGGACCCAACCCAGTCAACCTCTTATCAGACATACCTTCCATAACTGGGACCAACCTAATGAACATTCTCTGCACTGCTTCCAATGCCGGTATACCTTTCCTCAGATAAGGGGACCAAAACTGTTCATGTTATTCTAGGTGTGGTCTGATTAGTGCATTATACACTTTTAGCAGGATATTCCTATTTTTGTACACCAAATGCCAGAGAATGACCATCTCCACGATAAGACAATCTAACTAGCATTCTTTGATATTTCCAATGGTGCTACCATCACTGAATTTCCCACTACCAGCATCTTTGGGATTACCATTGACCAGAAACTCAACTGGGCTTGCCGCATAAACTTAGTGGCTACAGGAGCAGGTCAGAGGCTAGGAATACTGTGGTGAATAACTCACGTCCTGATTCCTCAAAGTCTGTCCACCATCTACAAAGCACAAGTCAGGAGTACTCCCCACTTCCCTGAATGGGTGTAGCTCCAACAACACAAGAAGCTTGACACCATCCAGGACAAAGCAGCCCACTTGACTGGCACAACATGCACAAGCATTTATTCCCTCCTCATTGACACTCAGTAGCTGCAGTAAGTAATATCTAGAAGATGCCATGCAGAAATTCACCAAAGATCTTTAGACAGCACCTTCCAATCCTGCAGACAAGGGCAGCAGATATATGGGAACACAACTATCTGCAAGTGCCCCTCCAAGGCACTCACCATCCTGACTTGGAAGTATTTCGCAGAGTCTTCACTGTTGCTGGGTCAAAATCCTAGAATTCCCTAAAGGCATTGTGGGTCTATCTACTGAACATGGATTGCAGCAGTTTAAGAAGGCAGCTATCACCACTTTCTCAAGGACAACTAGGCACAGGCAATAAGTTTTTATTTATTCATTAACAGGGTGAGGACGTCACTGGCTAGGCAGCATTTATTGTCATCTGTAATTGCCCAGAGGGCAGTTCAGAGTCAACCACACATTGTTGTGGATCTGGAGTCACATGTCGGCCAGACCAGGTAAGGATGGCAGTTTCCATCCCTAAAGGACATTAGTGAACCAGATGGGGTTTTCCAACAATCGACAATGGATTTACGTTCATCATTAGACTCTTAATTCCAGATATCTTTATTGAATTCAAATTCCACCATCTGCCATGGCAGGATTCAAACCTGGGTCCCCAGAATGTTATCTGGATCTCTGGATTAACAGTCCAGCGATAATAATGCTGGCCAGCCAGTGACAGCCCCATCCCACAAGTGAATAATTTTTTTTAAATCTGATTGAAATAAAGGCCAACAGTTCATTTGGCTTCTCTATTGCCTGCTGAACCAGTGTGCTAGCTTTCTGAGATTTAGGCACAAAAACTTCCAAACCCCTCTGTGCTCTAACTTTAAGCAGTCTTTCTCTATCTTAATAATATTCAGACTCTCTATTCCTCCTGCCAAATTGCATAACCTCACATTCTCCCACATTGTATTCTAACTTCCAAGTTTATGCCCACTCGCTTAACTTGTTTATATCCCTCTATCAACTCTGTGTTATTCTCACCATTTATCTTCACACCTATTTTTGTCATCCAGCAAGTTGGCTACAGTGCATTCACTTCCCTCAATCAAGTCAATAACAAATATTGTAGACTGTACCCCCAGTACAGATTCAGTGAATCCATTATCTCTGGAACTACTTCTTTTAATATCCTAGGATGTTTTCTATCAGGTCCAGAGGGCCAAGCAGTCTCAAGCCCCATTAGTTTCCTGAATACTTTTATTCACATGACAATTATTGTATTTATTTCCTATCCCCTTTTTGCTGCTTGATTTAGTATTTTTGGAATGTTATTATGTCTTCTGCCATGAAGACTGATGCAAAGTATTTATTCAACTCCTCAGCTATTTCGTGGTTCCACATAACTATTTTCCCACCTTTATGCTCTATAGGGCCTATGCTGACATCGTTTACTCCCTTCTTTTCTATATATATTAAAAGAAACTTTTCCAGTCTACCTTGATAGTTCTTGCAACTTTACCCTCAGTTTATTTTCTACCTCTTTTATAATCTTCCCCACATATTATGCTTTTTTTTCCCCCCAATATGCTCTCCTCGAATTCACTGGTTAGCCATAGGTGTTTGTCTATTCCTCATCCTGGAATCCTTCATTCTCACTGGTATATATTTTTGTGGTGAGCCATGAACTATTTTATTAAACATATTTTATTTCTGTATTTTTACACTGTATTTTCTTTCCCCGACACCTTGATCTGCTTCAACATCTATCAGGTTTCAGATTCTGTTGGGCAGTACAGTGTACAAGTTATACAACTAACAGTAATACGTGCAGCAACTGGAATATTTGTTATTGCCTTTATTTCCCTTTTCTTGTATTCTCTTTTGGCCTGCAGTGGACTTTATTTTTTCCAATTTAAGCTTTCCTAAACCAAAAAATGCATCCAAAATATCAAGCTATGCATTCTCTTTAGAAATGCTGATAACCTTGCTTTGTGTCTGTCATAATTTCTGAGGGGGTGGTGTTGCATGAAATTATCACCTCAAACATCTCCCAAAGTTCATGTGATTTTATACAATTACTTTGGCAGAATTATTTGAGAAAAGGAGTAAACCTCCATTTGCAATACTACTCTCAGCAAGTGACAGGCTCTGGGGAACTTGTATGGCATGATATGCAGAAAGATACCAAATATATTAAGAGAAAAAGCCATGAAGCACAAAGATCATAACATTTATTTTCCATTCTTGTTGTACACGGGTTTTCAGATTAGCATTAACATTATTTTACCATTAATATATTTCAAACCTGATGGAATATCAAAGTGTATCAAAGATCCAATGACTATTTTCTTCAAAATCGTTAGAGATTTGGTGTTTGAGTCTTCTCCCATATTGATGGCTCCCAATCTGGACTATCCAGTCAAGAACAAGGTGGTGAGATTATGAGCCAAAAGACAATTTTGAAAGGGAGGAATTAAATTACTTTTGCTGGCATATTAGCAGCTGAAATAAAGGGATCTTGCAGCAGTACCTCTGGATTTGAAAGGTCCAGGTTCAAGTCCTGTCTGCCATGGAGATGTATCATAACAGATCTGAACAAACTAATGTCGAAAAAATAAAACAGCTAAGTTGAGCGGGAGCAACTAGAATCCTGGGAATAGTTCTATTCACTGGCAGAATACGTTGGAAATGCTCGTTTTTTTTGGGAGCTAGCTGTAAATCACAAGTAAAACCGATTTACCAGATGTTGTATCAATGGGGACTTATAAACACCTATCAAACTGGAAAAAGAAGACTTGGAGAACATTCAGGCTTGGGCTAAGAGGCAATTAACTTTCATGTCACACAAGCAATGACCAGCTCCAACAACAGAATCGAACCATTACCCCATTACATTCAATGACATTCCAGTCACTGAATTCCTCCTCATTATCAATATCTTGAGGTTACCATTAACCAGAATCTGAACTGGACCAGCGATATAAATACTCTGGTGACAGCAGCAGGTCAAAGGCTAGGAATTCTACAAGGTTAACTCACTTCCTGTCAACTCAATGCTTATCTGTCATCTACAAAGCACAAGTCAGGAGTAGAGTGGAAATATCTTCATTTACCTGAACAAGTGCAGCTCCATCAAAACTTAAGAAGCTGACATCAGCAGGACAAAGCAGCCAGCTTGATTGGCACCCTAACCACTATCTTCAATATTCACTTCCTTTGCCACTAACACAGTAGCAGCAGCGCATAAAATCTACAAGAGGATTTGGAGCAACTTACCAATGATTCCCTGACAATACCTTCCAAATTCACACCACTATTATCCAGAAGGACAAGGGCAGCAGATGCATGGAAACATCACCACCTACAAGTTCACCTCCAAGCATATCATTCGGACTCAGAAATATTTTGCCATTGCTTCACAGTTACTGGCTCCAAATCTTTGAAATCCCTTTGCTAATATCACTGCAGGGGTACCTAAACCTCAAGGAGTATAGTGGTTCAGGAAAGCAGCTCACCCCTACCTTCTTAAGGGCAACTAGTGATAGGCAAGAAATGCTGGCCCAACGACTGACTTCCACATCCCGCAAGTGAACATTAAAAAAGACAATGGAAGGAGACTGTGGGTTTGTTTCTTGCAAGTGGCTACAGGGAATAATGTATTTTTGGGTCATCTAAGGTTTACAACTTGGAAATATAACAGATGGGCTTTGGGAGCATAGGGACATGAGAGAAATAAAATGGACTTGGATCACTGTAAAATGCACAGTATGGAAGGACATTTGGGGTCCACCAGTGCTCCACGTGTGGGGAAGTACTGAGCGCAGTATGCGGGTGGTATTAAGGTTAGGAACCCATAGGTATAAGCTTAAGCTTTAGATGTGGGGTAACAAATGGGTCCTGGATTTTTGTAGCATTTTGGAAGGTGAGTTTTTAAGAGTGCTACAGCAGTGGAAGTGAAGCTTTGGTATTTGCCCAGTTGATGGCAGGGGGTTGTTGAGTGTAGTGTGCATGGATGAAGTGATGATAATGAATGGTTAAGGTTGAGACTTGGTGAAGGGAAGAGAGTGGTCAGAAATCCAAAGAAACTGTGGCTTTTGTGTGTGTTTGCGGCTGGCCAGTTTTCAGTGAGGATCAAAAGCAGTGTCATGGTTGAAGGAAATGGGAGCCATACAAGACAGCTGTATTCAGATTTAACCAGGCAGAGATCTTATTACAACACGACAAATTTAAAAAAAAGGAAATTGGTTAGGTTATTTTTCTCTGAGCATCAGAACACAAAAAGTCATAGAACCAAAACACAACTGGTTTTCACTCCACAGTGAAAAGTTTCCATCATTTCATAGATAAAGCATTCAGTAAAATGGCACCAGCATTTAAATTAACTTAATTTGCAACTACAGGTGTGGAAAAGTTTATCATCTTGCTTAAACAGTTTCTCAATGCATTGCTATTATACCAGTTAATATTGCTACTAGATAAATCAGATCCCAGATTGAA
This sequence comes from Rhincodon typus, assembly GCF_021869965.1. NCBI lineage: Eukaryota > Metazoa > Chordata > Chondrichthyes > Orectolobiformes > Rhincodontidae > Rhincodon > Rhincodon typus. The sequence continues at coordinate 11,738,879 of NC_063351.1, forward strand.
ACCTGATTTGATAGATCATGCTTTTTTCTTTAAATTAACACAGTCACCTTTCACTGAAACACAAGCATGAAACACCGCAGAACTTGTTTTAACAATAAAACAGAAGTTCATTATGCAACAGAAATGAAGCTAAAATAGAAGAAACTAAGCTCTGTACTGTACTGGCTATTTACATATAACACAATTTTAAAAGATTTTGAAACAGTAAAAATAAAACCCCATTTATCCAAACACCATAAGGTTTCTTTCTCTCTCTCTCATCTAAAGGTTTAAATTAACTGCTTTTTTTTCCCCAATTCCTGGTTTTGCGAATTGAATAACCTCTCCCTTGATTAATAACACAACTGAGCCTAGTTTTCAGCTTCAAATAAACCCTTCATGCTTCTAACCAAATATTTTAAATATGGAATTTCAAACTAAAACCCTGACACTGAGATAATCTACTTCCTAACTCTTGTGAATTATCTCCTTACTCCAGGAAAGACTGTTCATGCATCTAACTTCAACTAGGACTTCTGTCAACTAAAACCAAAAGTTTTTCAATTCATAGGTTTTCCCCAAGCAAGGGAAAAAAAAAGAATCTTGATTCTTCTGAGTCAAAGCCAATAAATACCTTTCAATGTTTACTGTGTCCAACGCGAAAACTCTCACAATAGAAACAGATTCTCATTAGCACTCCAAAAGGCTGCTTCCTGTCATAACTGGTTGAAAGAAAAATCGTGGCTCCAGAAATAAAACATAGAACTGCAGTTGCTGGAAATCTGAAACAAACAGAAGTTTCTGGAGAAACACAGCAGGTCTGGTATTATCTGTAGACAGACAGCAAAATTAACATTTTGAGTCCAGAGACCTTCTTCGGAACTGATAGAAGCTAGGAAAAGGTGGTAAATACACTGAAGACTCCACGTGAAGAGAAAATGACTTCAGAAAAATGACAAAGATAATTATTAAACCCCTTATAACAGACCAAAACCTGCATACTAGTCCAAAATCCAAACACTAACATAGATGATATTAATATGCATAAATCATAAATCCTAGGTCAGACCACACTCCAACCAATTGTTCAGAATGTTTATAAATCATTATTTCATTTGAAATGGATGTCGCTCTTCCTCCCCAAGAAAGATGTCTGCTGCATTTGGCAAAAGAAAAGCTGGTATCACATCCCTAACTATAGAAAGATATTCCATTGGTTTATGAAGAATTAGAATATCCAACATGAATGATTGACACTTGCTAGATTGTGAAGGATACTTCTGCTCAGATTTACACTCCAATGAACCTACACGTTAAAAAAACAAAGCCATTGATTATTTAATAACAGCGTTATATATTATCTGCTCTGCTCTCTTCTATTCAACCACAATGACTATTACATAAAATTTAAATAAACTATACAACTGCAACTTAACAAAGCTGATCTGAACTAAAATAATTTGTCCACAAGGACAGTAGACATGTAATTAAAATCATCTCTACCGTTTTACAAGCTATTTCTAGTTTATTGTCAATGTCAAATTAGGCTTATCCATCTTAGTCTTCAATTAATGTTTATTAAAATACTTAATGGAAGACTACATTGTCTAATATTTCAAAAGTACTTTGCCAGTCATAATACAACACTATTTCAAATCTTTACGTGATGAAAGATACAGGTATTTCCCCTCAACGTCTTGACTCCACATATCTCTGGCGGGGAAACAGCTCGGTGTCCTACGAACTCCCAAATTACAATCTATTTTATCGATAATCAACATACATGCACACACAAATCTACGAATAAGATCCATAAAATGGTTGGTATAAATAGTGAGGATTTCAGAAGTGTCTGAGACACCACCTGCAATTGCCAAGCCAGCAGTATGAAAATGACTATTCCCGCACAGTTGCCATCTCGTTCAGAAACTGTGGTTTTACTTCCAACCTCAGTCCAAGACAGTCCCAAGGTGCTCCAAGGCTCAACATCAAGGAGCACTGTCATCGGAAATCCCAGAGGAACGGCGATTCCCAAAGTATGGGCAACACGGGGGGACGACGACGACTGTATTCCCCAGCAATAGATTCCACTCAACGATATCAGTTGATCAAAATCCAATGGATAAAACCGGCCTGGAAGGCGGAGGGCGAGAGTTTGTTTGTAACACATGCCCAGGCAGGTTGCTCCTTTACCAAGATGGCGAAAGACAATCTCCCTTTTCCCCTCCACGCAGCCCGAAAAAGAACCCTCCAAGTCACTTGGTTCATCATTCGATGAATAAACAGATCAATGAAAGTCGGGTTCCATCCAAATCCTCCCCGTACATTCTGCACGATCTGTTTTTTTCCCCGGATAGCCCGAACATTTTTGCTAGCGGGCGCCCGTGCGGCTGTACTCGGTGAATGGGAGTGAGGGTAGAGAAGGGGCGGTGTCAGATCGACCCGGCTTCCTCTGTTCGCCTTCGGGGTAAGTAACTAGGAGACTCGACCGTTCAACGGCCACCGCTCGCGCTCTGCTGGCCACACCCCCTTCCCCCGGGAGCCGTCCCGCCTCCCTCCACCACAGTTCAGGAGCGACAGAAGAGGAAAAAAAAATCATCGCAGCGGACACGTGACTGCCGCAAATAGTGCCAGCACGTCCTTCTCACGCCGCCGCGAGATCGCCAGCGCCAATGTTGTAATACTGATTTAATTCACTTCATATTCAAACCTACTCCCCCCCTCCCCCAACCTGCCACTACACACTCTCAACCCTGACACAACAGCCGGCCCCGAAATCCGACGGCCGGCCTGGAAAAGGGTACAAGTCAATCCCAGGGCAGTGCTTGGAAGGGGGACTGAGGAGATGTAAGTGGTGAGAGGGGAGAGGTGTGAAAGCGGGGACTATATCCAATAGGCGGAGGGTTACGCGCCCTCTCTCCTACTCCCTCCTCCCCTCCCCCC
>NC_063351.1:11741900-11765138 GCF_021869965.1 Rhincodon typus
CTCTCTCTCTCTCTCTCTCTCTCTCTCTCTCTCTCATTCCCACTCGGGGCCATTGCGCTTTTTTTCCCTGGGAAGCCATAATGGAAGTTTGAGAGTCCGGTGGTGGCCCCAGCAGTAGCTTTGGAGGGGGAGGGGGGGGGAAGAAGCTGGAGTCGGTGCCGTGGCCGGGAGTGGAGCTGGAGCTGGAGCCGTGGCCAGGGCCGGGGCCGGGGCCAGAGCGATCGGCCGAGAAAGAAAAAGGAAGGAAAGAAAGAGGAAAAAAAGAAAGAGGAGCAAGTGTGCGTGTGCTGGAGGGGAAGCTCGGCTTCCTGCTGACTTTTTCTGAAAAAAAATGCTTATAATTTTTTAACACGGAGCGGATCAGGATCCCGGAGTGTGTGGATTATTATTTCTGACGGAGAGCAAGGAGAGCAGCCACGGATGTATTTTTTAAAACGTGTAATTTATTGACAGCGGAGAGGGGAAAAGGAATCGACTTCTTTGGATTTTTTTTAAAAAGATCCTTTTCTTTTAAGCGAAGGCAGAGAGATTTTTTCCTCCCTCCATTTCCCTGCCTATCAGCCCCCCCTTTCCCCCCACCCCCCGACCGACGGTAACGGCGGCGGCGGCGGTGGAGGCGATCGTGGAGGAAAAATCGCAGCAAGAGGCGGTGAATGTGGCCGCCGTCTTCCCCCCTTTCCCCACCAATTCCTCTTCCCGCTAAAGGGTTTTACTTTTTACCCCCCCTCTCCCTCCCCCACCCCCACCCCCACCCCCACCCCCCGTTTTCCTCCTCCTTCGATGGTCATCTGAAGAAGCCGGAGCAAATCCACCACCCCCCCACCTCCCTTACTCCTGCGGAGTATATTAACGGAGCCGGGGGGAAAGGCGAGAGGCAGATTGAGAGAGAGAGAGTGCGTGTGTGTGTGTTGTGGAGCTGGGTGTTAGGCCCCTGTGTGACAGCAACCCAGAAGGTGCCAACAAACCCATTTCCACATCCACCACCTCCACCACCTCCTCTTCCTTCAACCAGGCATGGCTTCGAGAATCAAAGAACTTGTCAGCAGGAACAAGAGAAGATACCAGGAAGACGGATTCGACTTGGACTTGACATGTATCCATTTTTCTTCTTGTAAGGAGGGGTTTGGGTGGGAGGTGGAGGGGTTGTTGAGGAAGGTGGTTTGAAATATTGCGTCTTTCTTATTGCCTTACTGAGTCAAGGTTTGAATGGAGATGTGCAAAGAAAATCGATGCAGTGTCTTTACTTCGTATTAGATAAGGGAGGGGAGACCCTGCTGTCACTCTTGCAGAAACTGAGGTAAATTACACAATTTTAACAAATTGGTCATATTCAGTGCTGGAGTACAGTTAAATTGAGTAACTTGCAAGTGACAGCATTAAAATATTGGGTGAGTTCCTTTTTGTTTGCTTTTAAAAATATGAGTAATTAGGTGTACAGGCCTTGCATTATAAGTTGAATGTGTAATGTCATTATATACATTGCTTTGTGGTACTGAAATACCTATTGTGCAGATCTAGAGCTGCCATGCGTAGCCTCTGCAGGGGGGCATACGTACTGCACAGAGTGCGTTAGGTCTTGGCCTAGATTAGAATGGATGAAGTTAATTTTGTCTTTGGCTAAAATGTTTAATATCGCTTGAACAATTTTTAAAGTGTACATTTTTACGTTCAGTATTTTTGCCCGAGCTTGCGATAATAAAAATAATCATTTTGCAAGGATGAGGATGGTTAATTCACGTTGCTGCTATTGTAAATCACTAGTGTTCCGGAGTTTAAATTTTTACTTTGTGTACAGTGAAGCAGATATCTCTGAATTGAGCAGTAGACTTTGTAGGTGCAGTTAAGAGCTCGTGACATTGTGCCTTTGATATATACATCGTCACTAACACAATGATTTAGGAGTCATTTGAAGTTGTCTTTGCTTGACTTGAATGGATCTGGTGACTCGTAATTTTGCTGATCTTGCTATAATACTGCTGGCCTTCTAGTTTAGCAGTTTTAATAGAAGGAGGGAATACAGTAACATGCAATGGGAATACTGTAACAAGCAGTTTATGGTGGTGATGTCATGGTGCATCAGTTTAAATTACAAGAAGCAATGATCTTGTGCACTGCTACGATTTGAAATAGCGTGTAATGTAGTCTAAATTTTCACTAGATTAGAATAAACTACAGTTTTGTCTTTTTTTTTGTAAAATGGTTTGACATTTAAAGGAAAAAAGTACTGAAACTTCTGTTTGTGGAATGTGACTTGCTACTCAGTAGACTTGAATGCCCATTATGCGCATTAGGCTAAATTGGATTGTACTGTCTTTGGATGAAACAGGAATTATTCATTCATGATCCAGAATCCAGTTTGTGTGTTTATATAACTTAAGTTTTTTTCCACTGGTTGGTACATTTGTGTTGACGTTTTGGTTAATCAATTTTGCCTATTTTCACAGTTTCCCTTGCTCAGGTGTAAAGCTTTGCGGCATACATATGCTAGACATTTGCATAACTTCAGTTGAATATCTTGAGGCAGAGCCACTAGGGTAATACTATTTTGTAAATAATAGCAACGTAGCATTCAGGAATGATATTCATTAGTACTTGACTGTTAATGCTTTAGGTTAATTATGACAGAGCTTGAAAGAAACCTATGTACCTCAGATCTACTGGATGGGAAAGTATTTTAAAAATGAATTATGTTAGTCACTCAGTGCTGCTTGAATACAGTATGGCTGCTTTATATGTGATGAACTTTACAAGTTGTTTGGGTTTCATGCAGTATATTTATGATTCAGCTCCATTACATGCTGGATTATAAATATAAGTTGAAAAACCTAACATTTGGAAAGTATTTTGAAACTTGACTCAGAAAAATGAAGCAAAACAAAGACATTAATGACGTATCCTTAATTCATATTTGAGTACAAAGGATAGGTGGCTTAATTAAAAGAAAATTCTGCATATTTGTTCAATGCTTTGTGACGCATCTTACCTGCCCCAGCCAGTTCTCTTGCAAAGCGCGCACGTTTATACATTTTATTGTTGACCCTTAATTTGAGATTTTGTGAAATTTTAAAGCTTATATTTCAAATATTACAGGTTTTTTGGTTTTGAATCAAATCTAGTTTTGGTTTTGTGCCTTCATGTTTGGGATGAGCAGAGATATAGAATCTGGACAAAAATGAAATAAAAACTGGTACCCTTGAGTGAGTAATATTGAAAGGAAACAACAATGCAGTAGTCACTGTTAAACCACAACATTTGCAATATTTACTTTGTATTGCATACATTAATAAGTTGAAATCCATATTATACCCATGTTGGGAGACATTAATGTGCTTAAAATTTTTGCTGTGAGAGCTTAGATTACATGGTGCAATGGGTTTCACTTAAATCATGCAATTCAGCCGTTGTTGGTTGTCATCTATTGAGGACATTCTAACACTGGTCAGATGAGAAATAAGACTTGCTGTGCGCTAGTGGTATAAGTGATATGGGATATTTTATTTTGTTAAAGGCCCTGTGTAAGCGCAAGTAGTAGAATATATTATTCAGTTTTGATTAATCAGTTTTGAGACATTCTGGCTCTGTAGCTAGCACTCTTGCTTCTGAGGCAGATTGTTTGTAGATTGAAGTTCTAGTGTAGGATTGGTATAAAAAATTGTAAGTTGACATTTCACTGTACTCCTGGTGAGTACTGCATTGTTGGATGTCTTATCCTTTGAATGAAACACTAAATGCTATGCGCATAATTCTGATGTACAAACCTCTTTCCTTAACAGTAAGAAGTTTACTGACTAATAATCCTGGAATGGTGCCGATACTAAGAAAGTTAATTGTTCATTTATCCATTGCTGTTACTAAGATCTCAGTATATAGCTAAACGGCAATCATTTTCCACAAAACAGTCACTGCATTTTGTTACAGTGTAGGAAGTGATTAATTGTATATGAAGCAGATTGAGATACTGTATTACTGCTTTTTGGATGTGTCAAAGCATCTGTCATGATTTTGCATTTGAACGTCTGTTTTCCACAGTGTAATATGTAATTTTCAGAGAGTCGATGATTACAAGCAATTTTATTGGCATTTACATAAGGCAATGCAAAATTGAGACATTGGCAATGAAAAATGTTAAGGTGTTGAGAGAAAGCCAGAAGTAGGAGATAAAGTTAGGAGTCTATAAATGTAACTCAACTCAAGCATGTGTTACCATTTCGGAAGAAAGTTTGTATATATGTGAACTTAACATTTGGTATGCTTTGTAGCTTGTGCATGTTACAGCAATTGACAAATTATCTGAAGTTCTACAGTATGATTTCTTTGCTTAATCAGCTCATTTTTTAAAAAATAGATTGTTTCCTTAAGATTCTGTTGTTAATCAGGCCATGTCAGAGAGTCACTCAGCATCGAAACAGACCCTTGGTCCAGCTTGTTCACGCTGACTAGACATCCCAATTTGACATAGCCCCATTTGCCGGCATTTGGCCCATATCACTCCGAACCCTATTCATATACCCGTCCAGATGCCTTTTAAATGTTGTAATTATACCTACCTCCACCACTTCCTCTGGCAGCTCATTCCATACATGCACCACCCTCTGTATGAACAAGTCACCCCCTCAGGTCCTTTTTAAGATCTTTCCCCTCTCACCTTTAGCCTACGCCTTCTCGTTCTGACTCCCCCCACCCTAGGAAAAGGAGTTTGGCTATTCACCCTATCTGTGCCCCTCATGATTTTATAAACCTCTGCAAGGTGACCCCTCAATCTCCTGTGCTCCAGGGGAAAAAGCCCTAGCCTACTCCGCCTCTCCCCATAACTCAAACCCTCTAGTCCTGGCAACGTCCTTTTAAATCTTTTTCTCTACCCTTTCAAGCTTAACATCTTTCCTGTAGAAGGGCAACCAGAATTGTACGCAGTATTCTAAAAGTGGCCTCACCAATGTCCTCTACAGTCGCAACACAATGCCCCAATTTCTATACTTGATGTTATGACCAATGAAGGAAATTGTGCCAAATGCTGTCTTAGTGACCCTGTCTACCCGCAACTCCACTTTTAAGGACTATGCACCTGCAACCTTAGGTCTCTTTGTTCAGCAACACTCCCAAGGGCTGTACCATTAACTGACCAAGTCCTGCCCTGGTTTGCCGTGCCAACATACAACACCTCACGTTTATCTAAATTAAACTCCATCTGCCATTCCTCGCCCTATTGGCCCATCTGATCGAGATCCTGTTGTCCTGAGATAATTCTCTTTACTGTCCACTGCACCAATTTTGGTACATCTGCAAACTTAGTAACCGTACCTCCTCTATTTACATACAGATCATTTATATGCTTTGGCATTGATTACTTTAATGGAATACAGCATGCAGTAGCTCATGAAGAACATCAGCACTTGGCTCTGTTATGTGACACTTGTATTTAGATGCAATTCTTGTAACTTGAGGATTTCTTCAATCATTGGATTTGAGTCTCTTTCCTAAGCTGAAGCAGTGTGTGGGATATTTTCGATGTCAGTCTGCTGACAGTGTGCCAGAAATGAGGATATGATTTTGAATAATTTTTGCTCCTTCAGCCCCAGTGAATGTAGTATGCTTTTTTTAAACCCAAACTGGTTCATAGAATCACGATAGACAATCTGTTTTCATTGGATTGCTACAGCAGAAGATCATTCTGTTTCTTGTTTGAGTTACTGCATCAAATTTGCATACCTTCATGTTAATGCACAAGATGCTTTGTCTGTAGTAGGTATTTGCTGCTTCACTGACCGGCAGCTGAAAGAAAATTATAATAATTTTTCCACTGAAATAAGTTTATTATCTGTAGCAAAGTTGACCACAAAGTAGAACAATTGGAAGAAATTCTCAAGAATCTATCATTTTAATGGGACTATTGATTCTGGAGTGATTTGTTCTGTTACTGTGGTGAGTTATTAATCCACCTGCAGCTAGCTGGTCATGGTTAAATAAATTTAAATTGGGAGATAAATTTTGTAGGAACAGATCTACATATCCCCACAGCATGGAACAGTATATTTGAAGGTTTGTGTGAGTACCTCTCTGGTTAGACTGCACTTAAGTCCAGTGCTTGACAACAAAATCTGCCTTAGTAGGATACCTTCCTTTTCTTCTTGGCCATCCAGTAAAATATTCTGACAATCCATGCTCGTGAAGCCGAACTGAGGTGATAGATTTGACAAATGTCACCGCCCATGAAACATGAATTGAAGTTTTAGTAAAATGGATTTGTGTGGTGGAAGGCACTTTTTCATTTTACAATTCAAAAAAAATGCAATAATCTAATTCTAAAATTTGGGAAAATTCAGATGTATAATTTTCTTCAACAAATTAACAGTTTTATTTTCACATCATGCCTTTGTGAAAATTTAAAACAGGATTAGAGCTATAAATAATTCACTTATAACAAAAAGTAGAGTTGAAAAAAGCTGCAGTTTATGGCACGATTTAAAATTGGCATTGATTTGAATGAATACAATATAATATATATTTTAAAAAGTACAGAGAATCAAATCAAGCCAATCCTGTCCAGACATGGCACACCCTTAATGCCATTCCTGGGAGGGGTGAAATAAAAACTACCATGGCCCGTTTTGGCCATTTGTTCTTCATAAAATTTTACATGTGCCTGACAAAAGGAACTCTTGCAGCTTCCTTTTTGTAGGGTTGCAATGATTCAACAGTAAGTGCATTTTTTGGTAACGTTTTTGATTATTAGGTTGGTGAAATGCTCTCTGATATCTAATCTAACTTTTGCACAGCATGTTTTGAAATCTCCTGTTCTTGACCTGAGCAAGTAACTCATCCATTTCAACCTTTGCTAATTCATGGGCCTGTGTCTGAGCCCTGTTGATGTTCAAATGTCTGATAATAAGGAATTATCACAGATGGCTTCCTTCAGGATCATTGGGCCCTCATGTGGCAACTTTGTTTAATCAGACTGTGCTGACATAGTGTCTTACACATCCTCAGGCTGCCCCAGTGAGTTGTATGAAGTTTTTGTGTTGTATAGTTGCTATTGTAATGCAAGAATCGTAGCATTCATTTTTTGAAAAAAATTAGTTCCCTGGATGTGGGTATCTGCTGCTCACATTTATTGCCCATTCCATATTGCCTTTAGGAAACACTGCACACATACTGCCAACACAGTGCAACATTTTTACATTTTTTTTTTAGAAGTGGTTTTGGAAGTGGTTTCATAATTTTGACTTGGTGATTATGAAAGAACGATAATATCCACGGGGTGGTGGAGCCCAAAACTAGAGGGCATAGCTTTAAGTTGAAAGGGGAAAGTTTTAAAAGGACCTAAGGGGTGTTTTCATGCAGAGGGTGGTGTGTGTATGGAATGACCTGCCAGAGTAAGTGGTGGAGGCTCGTACAGTTAGAACATTTAAAAGGCATCTGGATGGGCATATGAATGGGAAACGTTTAGAGGGACAATGGGCCAAATGTTGGCAAATGGGACTAGATTTATTTAGGGTATCTGGTCGGCATGGATGAGTTGGACAGAATGGCCTGTTTTGGTGCTGTACATCTCCATGATTCTATATTACCAAGTCGGGTTAAGCTTGGAGGGGAACTTCTGGGTGCTGGTATTCCTGTTCTTGACCTTATCCTTCTAGGCCGTAGAGATCACAGGTTTGAGACGTGTTGCTGAAGAGGCTTTAATGATTTGCATGGTACACCTTGTGGATGCAATACATTGCAGCTCTGCATAAGTGATGGATGAAAAAACATGGGCAGCTTTGTGTTGGAATGTGTTGAATATCTCATGAGTCAGTAGGGCTATTTTTAAAGAATGGTGAGTATTCCATAACATTCCTTGCATCTTGTAAGTGATGGGAAGGCTTTGGGATGTCAGGAATTGAGCCACCTGACACAGACTAACCAGCCTTTGACCTGCTCTTGTAGTCACAATATTAATGCATCTAGTCCAGTTAATATTTTGGTCAATGGCTGTAGGATTCAATGGTGATAATTCTATTAGATCTCAAGGGGACGTGGTTAGATTGTCTCTTGACATGGCCATTACCTGACACCTGTGTGGTCTGAATGCCACTATTGTTCAAGCCTTGCTGCACACAGATATGAACTGCTTCCATTATCTGAGAAGTTGTGAATGGAATGGAGTAAATTTTATATGGAAGGAAAGTCATTAAAGGAGCGAAAGATATTTGGGCCTTGGACTCTGCAGCAATGACTGAGTCTAAAATTATTAGGTTCAAACAGCCACCACCATGTTTTGTACTAAGTATATTGTAACCAATTATTTTTCCTTGTCCCCATTCTCATTGACTTCAGTTGCCTAGGGTTCATAATGCCTGAAGCTGCCTGAAGTCCAGGAGAGCAACTTGGTTGCTGCACATCTGGAATTAAGCTATCTTGTCCATATTTGCACTATGGCTGAGATGAGGCCTGGAGTCCAGTGTTCCTGATGGAACTCAAACAGAGCATCAGTAAAGAAATTGTTGAAGGGTAAATGCTGCTCGGTAGCACTGATAATCCTACAACACTTTGATAATTGGTTTGTTGAATTTGTAGGCAGCAAAGTCCCACAAATAGCAACATGGTTGTAACAGACAGTTTCTTTTATAAGCTACATTTTTGGGAGATAAATAGCTGTTTACAAACCAGTATGATTGCCTCCACAATGAACAGCACAGTGGAATCTTGTATGTAGACTGAAAAATTAGAATCAACGTAGATTTTGTGCTCAAGTCTCTTAAGAGTGGGAGTTGAATCCACAATCTGCTGACTCGAGTAAGAGTGTAGCTGCGAGCCACTTCTGAAATCTAGGTCCTTTTTCTGATCCGGAACTTTAATTTGAGTAATGAAGTATGATGTACACACTCTGAAATTAGCCAAGAGACAATTGTAATGCCAAAGTGATTGTTTTCAGACATGTTGAGTTCTGTAATCAATATCGCATCACATCTGATTGACTTTAGTAGTGGTCTCCTGAAAATTAATCAGTTTCTTTTTTGCTAATGAATACAAGGCTTATCGTTAGTTTGAGGGTAGTATAACAAGTGATTTAGAGAGTAGTTTCAAGATAGTTGAGGGATATTTTTAAATTCGAGCTTCATTGGAACTTGTTAGATTCTGAATCTATAGAGATTACTGATGGAGATCGGAACTGGTTTGAAGAAAAGAAAATTAAAAGAAAACTAAACATATTTCACACGTTTAGTGGCAGCATCCAGCTTTGTGGCAATACCTACCATGATGCTTTCTGAAACTTGCTGATTTGTAATGATTATGAACAATCCCATCCTTTTCAGGATGGCACTGATTCCGATGCAGTATCTTTTCAGAGGGCCAGAGGTACAAATTGATGTTCAGAACATACTACATGAATGTTTCATGTCCGTTTTTACTCTGGAGAAAGAAATGGAGTCTAGAGATTGCAGAGAAATAAAATTTGTTTTAAAAACAGTTCACGTTACGGAAGAGGAAGTTGGGGAGGTCTTGGAGAATATAAAGGTTGATAAATCTCTGGGACCTGATCTAACGTCTCCCAGAATGTTGTGGGAAGTAAGGGAGGAAATTATGACAACACTTGCAGAAATACTTGTATCATCTATAACTATGGAGAGCTACCTGATGACTGGAGGGTGATTAATGTTGTACCTTTGTTTAAGAAAGGTTGTAAGGAGAAACCGGGGAACAAAAGACTTGAGAGTCTGACTTTGTGGGTAAATTGTTGGAGGTGATTATAAAAGATAGGATTTAGGGCCATTTAGAGAGGCAAAAATTGACTAGGGATGGTCCGCATGGTTTTGTGTGAGGAAAATCGTGTCTGACAAACTTGATTGAGTTTTTTGAGGAAGTTACCAAAAAGATTGTTGATGGCAGAGCAGTAGACATTGTTTATTTGAAATTTAGCAAAGCCTTCAATGTGGTTCCGCATGGTAGACTAATGAGTAAAGTTAGGTCAGATGAGATTCAGGGTGAGCTTGCAGTTGGATATGTAATTCTACCTGGCTCGAGTGCATTATGGAAATTTATTCTAAGGGTAGCATGGTGGCTCAGTGTTTAGCACTGCTGCATCACAGTGACAGGGGACCCGGGTTCGATTCCACCCTTGGGTGATTGCCTGTGTGGAGTTTGCACATTCTCTTCGTGTCTGCGTGGGTTTCCTCCGGGTGCTCCGGTTTCCTCCCACAGTCCAAAGATGTGCAGGCTAGGTGGATTGGCCATGCTAAATTGCCCATGGTGTTCAGGGATGTGTAGATTAGGGGAGTGGGTCTGGGTGGGATGCTCTGAGGGTGTGGACTTGTTGGGCCGAAGGGCCTTTTTCCACACTCTAGGGATTCTATGATAATTAGCTTAATGGCAGGAGGCAGAGAGTAATGGTGACGGCTTGCTTTTCGGACATGAGGCCTGTGACCAGTGGTGTTCCACAGGGATCTTTTCTTTGTCATTTATGTAAATAATTTGGATGAGAATATAAGAGGCATGGTTAGTAAGTTTGCGGATGACACCAAAATTGGTGTCATTGTAGACAGTGAAGAAGATTTTCTGAGATTACAAAGGGATCTTGAACAAATGGGTCAATGGTTGAAAAATGGCAGATGGAGTTCAATCTGGATAAATGTGGCATATTGCATTTTGGTACAACAAATAAAGGTAGGGCTTATACAATTAATGGTAGGGCCTTCGGTAGTGTTGTAGAACTGAGACACCTAGGGGTATAGGTACATAATTCTTCAAACTTCTGTCATATATCGATGAGATGGTTAAAAAGGCGTTTGGTACACTTGCCTTCATTGCTCAGTCCTTTGAGAATAGAAGTTGGGAAGTTATGTTGAGGTTGTACAGGATTCTTCTGGAATACTGTGTCCAGTTCTGGTCGCACAGTTATAGGAAGGATATTATTAAGCTGGAGAAGGTTCAGAAGAGATTTACTAGGATGTTGCCAGCTATGAAATGTTTGAGTTAGGCTGGATAGGCTGTGACTTTTTTCACTGGAGCGTAGGACGTTGAGAGGTGACCTGACAGAAGTTTGTAAAATAAGGACAGATATAGATAGTTTTAAAATGGGGAATTTCAAGATTAGGGGGCACGTTTTTAAGGTGAAAAGAGAGATTTAAAAAAGATATGAGGCAAATTTTTTGCACAGAAGGTGGTTTGCCTGTGGAAAGAACTTCCTGAGGAAGTGGTGGATGCGAGTACAATTATAAGACATTTGGATAGATACAGGAATAGGAAGGGTTTGGAGGGATATGGGCCAGGAGCAGGCATGTGGGACTAGATTAGTTTGGGATTACGTTCGGCGTGGACTGGTTGGATCAAAGGGTCTGTTTCTGTGCTTTATGATTCTATGACTCTATAACATTCTAAGATTTTATGAAATGGAATGTCTGTGTTACTAGCCTGTCGTAGAAGATAACCTGTTACCCAGTTGTCATGCGGTGTCAGATCCTGATACCCCCTGCCTTTTGAGTATCTAGGCCTTTGCTCTTTGTGTGATATAAGTAAAATAAGTTATTTTGTCAGAATTTGGTAGCTCATGTCCTGCGTTTTTTTTAAGAATCCAGAGTTATTTGGGGTCATCTACGAAAGAGCTGGTGAAAGGAAAATACGTCAAGTTTCAAAGATGTTTTAGTAATTATAGCTGTAGCTATGAGCAAAGGCTTTCTTTGGAGCGGAGAAGGTTAAGGGAGGATGTGATAGCGGTGTTTAAAATTGAGGGCCATGGATAGGGTAGATAGAAAGCAGCTATTCCCCTTAGTTGAAGGGTCCGTAACAAGGAAGCATAATTGTAAGGTGGAAGGAAGGAGGTTTAGAGGGGATTTGAGGAAAACCTTTTTTCACCCAGAGGTTGGTAGGGATCTGGAATGTGCGGCCTGTGAGGGTAATTGAGGCAGGTAACCTCAACTTTTTTAAAAGTACTTGGATAAGCAGTCAGTGTCATGACATTTCAGGCTGTGGGCCTAGTGCTGTAGAGTGGGACTAGTATAGATTTAACATAGATAACAAGGTGTAGAGCTGGCTGAACACAGCAGGCCAAGCAGCATCAGAGGACCAGGAAGGCTGATGTTTCGGGCCTAGACCCTTCTTCAGAAAAAATTTAACATAGTTCTGACAGTACAGATTTGATGGGCCTTTTCTGTATTGTATGATTCATTAATTCTAATTTCAGTAAGTGTAATCTTTGTGTTGACTTTCACTAAAAGGGATGTCTCTGATTGCATTCACCTTTCTAAAACCAAAATGTTCATAAGCTTTCCATGTGATTCGATTGTGGTTCATGACTGTCTGTGGAGTCATTGGGTGTCTTCCTAAGGTGGTGAGACCTCCTGGATGTCTATAGATGGCTCGTGATGAAGAATACAATTGAATGCAAACAAGATGGAATAATATTTGTTAACCCTTTTTCTGATTGGTCTGTGAAATGGGTTTTGAATGCAGTAAAACTGTTTTTTTGTTTATAACAGTTGATTTCTGTTGATTGTGTTTCCTGTGTGCTCCACTGGTAACGAGTAGCAAACAAATCTGTATCCTGGGCATTCCAGGCAAGCTGGAATCACGGCTACTGGTGAGTGCACTGCTCTTGTATCTGTATAAAACACAGGTTTTTGATTACAATAAGTGCCATTCTTTCTGTGGTTGTGACAACACACTTCATGAAGCAGCCTTCTTGTAAGCTGTAGATTTGTTTCAGAGTTTAGGTTATGGGCTACGTAGCAAGTTATGTACTCTGTTTTGAAAGTATCCTGGAGTCCATTGCTGTTACTTCTATAGGCTGGGTCCAAAATTTTTAATAAAACCTAATCTTTACTATCACATTTCTGTTTAGAATTAGCTCTGACTTAAAACAAGTTAAGACAGGATTTATACTAACTCCATGGGATTTAACCAGGATTTCATATTGTTTTATGAAGGAATTAGTAAGTTTCTTTATGATTAGGACTTTTAGCAAGGCTTTTGATAATGTCTCTTGTAGCAGACTGTTCAAGAAGGTAGGATCCCATGGATCCAACATGCTTTGAATCCCTAAATTGGCTGAGGGGCAGGAAACGAGGAAGTTTCTGGTAGTGGAAGTCTTTTTCCAGTGGATTCTGCAGGGCTTGGTGCTGGGGTCCTTTCTGTTTGTGGTGTACATTAATGATTTGGACTTAAATATATGTAGTATCATCAAGATGTTTGTGGATGACACAAATTGGTACTGTGGTAGGTAGTAAGCTGTAAACTGCAGGAGGGTACCAATGAGCTGGTCAGGTGGACAGATTAGTGGCAAATGGAATTTGAGTAGAAAAGTATGAGATAATGCACTTGGGAGGGCTAATGAGGCAATGAATTACATACACTATGAATAATAGGATCCTAGAAATCAGAGGGACCTTGGGGTGTATATAGATCCCTGAAAGTAGAAGGATAGGTAGATGTGATGGTTAGGAACAAATACTTGCTTTTGCTAGATGGGGCATAGAATGCAAGAGCAAGGAGCTTTAGCCAGAACAATAGCAAGTGCTGTTGAAGCTACAACTGGATACTGGGTGCAGTTCTAGTCACCATGTTGTAGGAAGGATATGATTGCAACTGAGGAGGTGCAGAGGAGATTTACCGGAAAGCTGCCTGAGCTGGACGATTTAGGCTATGAGGAAAGATTGGATCAGATGGCGTTATTTTCCTCGGAGCAGCAAAGGTTGAGAGGGGACCTAATGGGAGGTGCATACGACTACAATGGGCATTGATAGAGTGAATGAGAAGACACTTCCATTCGTAGAGGGGTATGCATGCAGTATTCCAACAGTGACCTAACCAATGTCCTGTACAGCTGCAACATGACCTCTCAACTCCTGTACTTGATACACTGACCAATAAAGGCAAGCATACCAAATGCCTCCTTAACTGTCCTATCTACCTGCGACTCCACTTTCAAGGAACAATGAAGCTGCACTCCAAGGTCTCTTTGTTCAGCAACACTCCCCAGGGCCTTACTATTAAGTGTATAAGTCTTGCCCTGATCTACCTTTCCAAAATGTAGCACCCCACATTTATCTAAATTAAACTCCCATCTGCCACTCCTCAGCCCATTGGGTAACTTTCTTTGCTGTCCACTACACCTCCAGTTTTGGTGTCATCTGCAAACTTATTAACCATACCTCCTATGTTCACATCCAAATCATTTATATAAATGATAAAAAGCCATGGACACAGCACCGACCCTTGTGGCACACCGCTGGTCACAGGCCCCCAGTCTGAAAAGCAACTCTCCACTACTACCCTGGTCTTCCATCTTCAAGCCAGTTCTGACTTCAAACAGTTAGTTCTCCCTGTATTCCATGTGATCTAACCTTGCTAATCAATCTGCTATGAGGAACCTTGTCAAATGCCTTATTGAAGTCCATATAGATCATGTCCACTGCTCTACCCTCATCAATCCTCTTTGTTACTTCTTCACAAATGTCTCACTAACCTGATTGACATGATTTCCTACGCACAAAGCCATGTTAACTGTCCCTGATCAGTCCTTGCTTTTCCAAATACACGAAAATCCTGTCTCTCAGGATTCCCTCCAACAACATGCCCACCACAAATGTCAGGGTCACTGGTTTATAGTTCCCTGGCTTTTCCTTACTACCTTTCTTAAATAGTGGCACAACGTTAGCCAACCTCCAGTCTTCCAGTACCTCACCTTTGGTACCTGATAGTGGCTATTGATGATGCAAATATCTCAGCATGGGGCCCAGCAATCTCTTCCCTTGCTTCCTACAGAGTTCTACGGTACACCTGATCAGGTCCCGGGTACTTATCCACCTTTATGCGCTTTAGGACATCCAGCACCACCACCACCTGTAATATGGGCATTTTTCAAGATATTGCTGTTTATTTCCCCACATATCTTTCACATCCTTCTCTGCAGTAAACACTGATGCAAATACTCGTTTAGTATCTTTCCCATCTCCTGTGGTTCCACACATAGCTGGCCTTGCTGATCTTTAAGGGGCCTAGTTCTCTCCCTAGTTACTTTTTTGTGCTTAATATATTTGTAGAATCCCTTTGGATTCAGCTTAACCCTTTTTTTGCCAAACCTATCTCATGTTCCCCCTTTTGCCCTCCTGATTGCCTTCTTAAGTATGCTCCTACTGCCTTTACTCTTCTGGGAATTCACTCGATCCCTGTTATCTATACCTGACGTGCTGCTTTCTAAAGATATGAACATTTCTTGTGTAATGAAAGTTAAGATTGTAAACTTGATTTGAGCGAAAATCCTTCAGTACTGCTTGTTTAAATCATTGACACCTCTGCTGCTTCTAGTGAACTAAGCCTCCATGCTGATGTGGCATAGTTAAGTCGAGGGAAAACCCTGCAAAGATATTTAAGTCTGATGCCTGAAATGATCTCCTCCCTTAAATGAAGGAATCAAGTGCGCTCTGAATGTTTGGTTGCTTGATTTCAGGTTCCTTATAGACATAATGTCAAAACTGAATGAACTAAACTGTGAACTGCAGGATAAGGACAGAGACTTGGCATAAATGATCAGTACTGTGAGTGCATTCAAAGTGAAACTGTCTGTAGTCCTCCCAAATAAAGAATGCTCCCGGGTCTGGAGAAGATGCTAGAAATAAAATGAAAGACAAGAAAAATTGTTGATCCCGGCAAACCTGAGTGTGCACTTGAGGAAGTCAGTTGAGAAATTCAGCAGGTGTTTTCGGGAATCGTATGTACTGGCACAAATCATCATGTTTGTCTCCAAACCGTTCTTTCAAGTAGACCTCGGGAATTTGGCTACCAAATTTCATCAGATGTTTGATTTGCAAAGCAGTGGAGTTGATATGGAGATAATGAGGATGCAACATGATATTGAGCTGAAAGACCAAAGGACAGTGATTTTTGGGAACTCGTAAACAGCAAAAAATACCCACTCCTTTCATCTGGTTCTTTTAAAGCGAAGGCTTACTTTTCCTCCACATACCTCTGTGACCACATTATCATAAATGAAGGTAATCAAGTCCAAGTATTGCAACTGTCTCTCAGCCATTTTGCCGGACTGTATATGGCTAGCAGTCTCAAACTACAATGTAGAATTCAAGGTACTAGCCGATCGTGTATAATCACAGGAGTTGCACTCATTTGGTGAGTAGAGAGAAAATGAACAATAATATATCCTTGGGTTTTAGATTTATATAGCACTAAAAATAAACTTTATTCCCCATTTTCCCTGGGGTAAATCCTGGATTGAACATTAATTCAAAAGTGATCTTGTGCTTCAAAAGACTATAAACGGAGAGAACTGCAAATGTTGGAAATCTGAAATAAAAACAGAAATTGCTGGAAAATCTCAGCAGGTCAGGCAGCATGTGATTTCTGTTTTTTGTTGTGTAATCATTAGTGTAATCAGATATTTGTTGATTGGCATGGATATGAGAGGCTGAATGGCCCCTGTCTGTGCTATAAATGCATACAATATGACTAAATTATGCAGATTCTGTAATCTGTGGGGCTTTTTAATAAGTGAATTAAGAGCCTATATACTGTGTTTTAGGTGGTTATAAATTTAGGCCCATAGTTACAATTTGCTGTTGAATCATTGGGAAGCTCACCTCAAGTTTTGGAGGAAGGGAATGACTGACGAATGAGCGAACAATATAAGAGTCAAGATTGGTGGGAAAATAATGAAATGAAAACAGAAAATGTTGTGTCTGATACGACTGAAATGTCTTAGTTCTGAACTCAAAACATTAACTGCCTTTCTGACTGAGTTGTCTTCATTATTGCAATGAAATCTGGTTTTCATGTGTAATCTTAGTTTGTGATTAGTAGAACTGTGTCCTCATATGTCATAAGAATGTAGGATAAAGTCTGATTCTAAGTCTTGAGCACAAAAAAACCAAGCTGACACTCCATTGCAGTACTGAAGGTACGCAATGTTTTAATGCAAAGCTGCTGTCTTTTGGATGAGACCAAAGCCCTGTTTGCCCCCTCTGGTAGATGTAAAAAATCTTGTGGCATTTGTTTATATGATCAATGAATTTATCCCCAGTGTCCTTGACAATATTTGTCGTTCAGTGTCAGGAGTTTGCTATGTGCGTTTTCCCTGCATAGTTTCCTATATCACAACAGAGACTACACTTCAAAAGCACTTAATCAGCTGTGAAGCATTTTGAGGCATCCCGTGATTTTGGAAGTGCATCATAAGCACCAATCTTTTGGTTGTCTCAGTAGTGCTACTTATAAAGAAGTTAAAATAATTACCAAACTAGAAATAATCAAAAAACAACATGAATAGATCGTTTGGGAACATTGAAAAAGAATAGGTAAGGAGTGCATCAATTCAGGTGCTGTCCTCACAAGCCCATTCCAGAGTTAACCACCTCATCTCTTTGGATGTAGGCAGTCCAAGTAAATGTTAGAATATTTGAATTTGTGGTATTAAGCCTAGTGTTGAAGGAAATGTGCAACTTATCTGCTGTTTACTGCTCTTACTTATGAGGTTTGGAAGTGCTGTATTCACACTGATTTCTATTGCACCAATTTTGTCATGCTTATCTGAGGTGATATGGTAGTCCATAATATTAATCAGGCTGTGTGTGACTGTATCTCATGGTTATACTGCACTATTCAATATTGGATGTGTTACTTTCGATGCTAAACTGTTTCTAATTTCAAGAACCGAGGAAAGGACAGGAGAGTATACTGAGTCGGAAAGCCTTTATTTAGTTGCAGTGCACCATCATTAAGTTAAAATCCCTTTTATGCTGTGGTGTTTGTTCTGGGACAGCCAGTGTTCTGGAATAAGCTTGCCTATAGTGATATCACACTTCTCTTGCTGTGATGTTCTCTATGCATTGTGGAAGCCTCCAAGGTTTTAACTTGCAAGTGTTTGAGTAGCCTATCTGTTCAAGTATTGAGGGTGATTTTTGGCTTCGTCAGTTGTGCGTCTTGCTCAGTTTCTGAGGTATGCTGTTTGTCGCAATGTAGTCCAGGTGCTGATAGGAGAGCCCATGCATCGGCCATCCTAATTTGCATGATTTATCATCTTTGTAATTACAACCTGTTGAATGGTCTTCAGAAAAAATGTTAAATTGCCTATTTTTGAAGATAAGCAGTAGTAAAGAAATGAATGGCTTGCAACTGAACATAGGCTGGCAGATTGGGCAAGTGGCAAAAAGCATTTATTGCAGAGAAGTGAGAGAATGCATATTGGTAGAAGGGATTAGGAGAGACTTAATGGCACAAAGTTACTTGGTGGATATGCATCAACCTATGAAATTGGCAGGGCATATTAGGAGATGTTTAGCAAAACGTGGGCTACATAAACACAGGTGTTGGGTATAAAGGGAAGTATTGCGTCCAGTTCTGATCACTGCACTTTAAGAAAGTTGTGCAAGTTCTCAAGAGGATGTAGAAGAGATTTAAAACATTGGTTCCAATTCTGGGGGTTTTGGTTACAAGGTTAAGTTGGAGAAGGTGGAATTATTCTTGGAGCAAAGCAACGATTGTACAGAGATGAGTAGATATTTTTAATTTACCTGTTCTGTCATGTTATAACACACCTCTGAAGATCTTGTGGCGTAGTGGTAGTGTTCCTGCCTTTTGAGATAGAAGTTCAAATCCCATCTGATCTCATGGTGTGCCATAGTATGTCTGGATAGATTGCTTAAAGATAACGATAAAGAATCCACGCATAGAAAGAGTCTTTCGAACCACTATATGAAGAAGCAGCTTCCTGTTGACGAAAAGTGTATTAAGATTCTAACAGGCATAGCCAAGGCAGGTAAGGAAAATCTCTTGCCATTACTGTTGATGTCGCTGTATAAGTCGACTTCTATGCAGTTTAAAAGTGAACTACCTGCATGGTTGTAGGTGGCCACCATTTTGAAACATCATCTGATGCAGAGAGGGTGTGTCATAACTTCTGCACATCTTTAAAATACAGGCTATATTACCAAATTGATCCGTTGCCTCCAGTTTTAAAGTACAACATATATTTTTGGTGTGAATATTTGAAACTGACTGCTAATAAAAGTAAAAAATATTGTGGTTGAAAGCGGGATTGGCTTATAACAAATAAATGCACAACCATGAATATAGTTATTTTATAGGCCACAGTTTATGGTGGCTTGTTAAATGAGAACTGAAGACTATAGATTTATAGCTTCGGATAAAAGATTCAGGGTGATTAGGAGGTAGAATCTTTTCCCGCAATGAGTGGCAAAGACTTGCCCATTTGGATGGTAGATTCTTTGTTTATTTGCTTATAGGATGAGGACCTACCAACTTGCTAGGCTGGTCTTTTTTGCCCATTTGGCATTGCACTTGAGCAAGTTGTGGTGACCTACCTACTTGAATTTTTGCGGTTTCTGGGAGGTATGTGCACCCTACTCAGAAGGGAGTTCCAGGGATTTTTGACCCAACAAAGCAAAGAATGATGATGTAGTTCCATGACAAGATGGTGTGTGGCTTGAGGAACCTGCAGCTGTTGGTGAGTCATTGCATCTGCTGCCATTCCTCCTTGAGTTGATAGTAGTCATAGGTTTGAAAAGTGCTGTTGAAGGAGCCTGGGTGAGTTGTTATGGTGTGTTATTTAGATGATACACACTGCTGCCACTGGTCGTTTTGTGGATAGGGTACCAATCAAGCAGGCTGCTTTGTTTTAGATGCTGTAGAGCTTTTGGAGTGTTTTTAGAGCATTTGTCCAGGCAAACGGATAGTATTTCATCATGCACTTGACTTGTTCTTTGGAGATGGTAGACAAACTTTGAGGAAGTAAAAGGTGGCTACAATGTCACAGAATCCCTAGGCTCTGTTCTGCTTTTGTATCCATTGCGATTGTATGGCTGATTCCGGTTCTGTTACTGGATGTTAGTAAACCCCAGAATATTTTCTAATTTACTGATGGTACCATTAAATAGTTACACATGAGATGGTTACATTGTCTCATGTGCCAGGAAATGACCATCTCCAACTTGTGTAGTGTAAATGCTGCTTGCTGCTTGTCAGCCCAAGCTTGTATGTTGCCTTGGTCTTGCTGCTTAAGTACACAGGTGACTTTGATATGAATGGTGCTGAATGTTGTGCAGTCATCAAACTGTCATCGCCATTTTAGTAACCTTAAGAGCAAAGGAAGGTCATTTCATGAAGCAGCTGAAGATGATTGTTTTTGCAAAGCTCAATGATTTGAAAAGGAAGTTGGACGGCGCTTGAAGGAAATAAATTTGCAGGGTACAAGGATTGAGTGGGGAAGTGAACTGACAAGATTGTTCTGTGTGAAGCTGACATGATCTCCATAGATTGAATAGTCTCTTTCTGTGCAATAAATGATTTGATGGCTTTGTTACAAGTTCACAAACCTCTTAACATTTAAAGGTTCTGAATTTAGTTTTAACTTTAATAGCCATACTGTAGTTTAGCTTGCTGAAAAGCAGATTGCTTCCCCAAGCTTAATGTTAAAGGATGCTGCATTTTAAGTTGCATGTTGACCTCACGTGCTGATTATTTTTTTTTTAGTGAGAATGAGTATTGCAAGGTCGAGGTTGTGCCAGGAGATTTTGGGCTTCTGTGTGAGGAAACAGCAAAATTGATTTGATGAGAATGCCTGGAAATCCATGAGCTACTTGAATGGTAGATGCAAGTCATTCTTGAACTGGAAACATCACCAGTATTGAAGGGATAGAAAGCAGGTTAATAGACCATTGAAGGCCGAGGTTCAATAAAAACCTGTGACCTAAAGAATAAAGGTGGGCACAGAGAGCGCATAAAATAAAACAACCATAAAATAAAACTACTTGCAGACAGCCATGATGTGAATGGTGGATTCTTCTGCACAATCAAGCCTATCTGCAGCACAAGTAGTCAAGTTCCTTCCTTACTCAGAACCAAGAATGGAATGACACTCATCAAACTCATGCAGCGAGGGTTTGTTGGAAGGAGCATTTTGAGGATCTCTTCGACCAAGAACTTTATGCGAATGCCCTTGACCACATTCCACAGCACCTTACCCATCACCATCTCAGCATGACCCTAACCTGAGGTTGTAACTGCCATACAATAGCGGAGACTGAGACTGCAGATGGATTTTGTGTCGAAATACTAAAATATGGTGAGAATCCCTCTTGGATTGTGTAAATGACCTCCTGTTCTCCCTCATTTGGAAAGGAGAGAGCATGCTAGATCATTTTCAAGAAAGAAGATAAGACCGATAGAGAATGCCACAGAATGGTATCTCTCTTTGTCACAAGTAAGGACGTTGTAAAAATCCCAGGGGTTGAAGAGCTATACCGCTACCACAATATGGATCCCATACATCAAGAAGCTCACTGGACATAATCTTCATAGAAAGTTATTTGCAAGAAAAGTGCAGAGAGCAGCAGCAACCTCCATACTTGGCCGCCTTTGACCTTTTCAAAGCTTTTCATCTCTGTCAGCTGGGAGGAACTGTGGAGCTTCCTCAACAAATTTGGCTGCCTGCAGTAATTTATTACTGTCCTTCCACAACAGCAAGCAGACTGTGGTCCTTACCAACAAATCCACCACAAACTGTAATATGTGTGCACACTGGGGTCAGGCAAGCCGTGTCATCTCACCAGCACACTTCTCCATGTTCCTCGCTACAACATTCCACCCCATATCCATGAAATATCCCACTTGTGTGGAACTAACCTACAGAACAAGCATCAGCATGCTTGACAAAAAAAGTTTTCTACTCTTCATCTGCTTAATTATTACATGTGTGATCAGGAGGGCAGAGGAAATGCTACAGTGTTTTCCTCAAAACTTGAGAAAATGCAATATTTTCCATCACTTGTGAGGAGCTAAAGCCCAAGACTGTGCAGAGTGGAGAAATAGTATCCAGATGCATCTGTGATGTAAGGTCTGTGATTTGTATCTGTTTTAATATCTTTTATTTCAGAGTTTGGATTTTGAACTAATGGCATGTAGATTTTGATGTGTGTGTATGAGAGCAATTTAATGATTAACTTGCTAGAACTTCTGGAGCTGTGTTTTTAAACTTGCATGATTCAGGGAGTCCCTGGGTGATGAGGATTTGTTTGCATGGGTAAATTTTACAAGCGGACAGAGTAAATATTGAGGTGAATTAACTTGTTTTATGTTTAGAAGAATAAGATTTTTTTCACAAAGCTTATAAAGCTTTTGTTTGTCAGTTTGCAGAAATTTTGGTTGAAGTTAGATGTATGAAACAATCTCGTTCAAAATAAAGGAACCAATTTCCTAATTTTTCTGAGGTAACTAATTTCTGTAAGCGTTTAAGTTTGCAAGTTCCAGATGAGAATTGTTTGGTGAGAACCCTGAAAGGGTTATTCAAAGCTGAAAATCTAAGCCCAGTTCATGACTAATCAAGGGAGAGGCTGCCAAATGGTCAAGACCAGGAATTGAAAGAAATGGTGTTTTGTATACTGTGAGGTGATGATGTAAGGATAAGTGAGGTTGTACTTTTGTGTGTTTGGAAACCTTCAGAAATGTTATATCGAAATAGCTTGATTTATTCTATTTTGACTTTTCTTTTCATCATAAACTTTTATATTATTATTGAAATAAAATATGCAGCATTGCACTCTTATGTTGAAGCAAAGTCCACCTTATAAATTAAGAAAATAAAAATTTGATCTATCAAGCCAGATTTCACTCTGGAATATGATTTTTCAGTCAGCTGGGACCGTGATAGTTCTTATGCAGAGAGCAAATCAGCTTCCTCCATGTCCACTTTTAAGGACTTGAACATTTTTGGGCACTTGTTTGGATGCAGTTTTACTTTTTTTTTGTGTTCACCTAACTCTCCAACAATGCAACTGTCCTAACAACATATAATCTAAAAAATGAAAGAGCTGAGGATGCTGTAAATCAGGAACAGTTCTGAGGAAGGGTCACCGGACCAGAAACGTTAACTCTGCTTTTTCCTTCACAGATACTGCCAGACCTGCTGAGCTTTTCCAGCAACTTTGTTTTTGAACATATGATCTAAACTTGGCGTTCTCAATATTTTGATTCTATTACCCTACACTCATGTTTAGAAGTCTCTCAAACCCCTGTGACCTCAGTATTTTTTCTGTGTTAAAAGATAACGTGGCAAGTTAATCAAATATTGAGTTTTGTTATACTTAACTGTGAAACTTGCTGATCCAACATTCTGTCAAGATGTGACACTATCCGGTATTTCATTCATGTCAGGGTCACTATTTATCCTGGTTCCATACTTCTTTAGTTGACCTCATTGTTGAAAATCCAGGTTGATGTTAAAAGGTTTTGCTAAATGGG
>NC_063351.1:11765638-11790638 GCF_021869965.1 Rhincodon typus
AACAATGCTTGTGGCACTGAAGAAGAAGCTGTTGTTTGGCCCTCGCACTGGAACTGTCTCCAGAACCGAGGGCCCACATAAGAGTAAAATTAGTCTGTTCAGCCCCTCTAGTATCTAGAACTTTGCTGATCATAATCTTCAATGCCAATTTCCTACTGTATTCTTAAATCTGTTGATATCATTTAGTATTTAGAAATCTATCAATATCACTGTTGAACATACTTGATGTCTTTGCTTCCACAGCCCTCTGGGGTAAAGAATTCCAAAGACACACTGTCCTCTGACTGAAGAAATTACTCCTCATCACAGCCCTAAATGGCTTGCTCCTTAATCTAGATCTTTGTCCTTCGGTTTGAGATGCTCCAACCAGGGAGAGCATCTTTCTGCATTTGCCCTACCTATCCTTTCAGAATTTCATAAGTTTCAATGAGATGATCTCATTTTTCTAAACTTGAGAATGCCAGCCCAGACTTTTTGCACTTTCCTCAAAGGATAATCTTGCCATCCCAGCGGTTAGTCTGGTGAGTCTCTGCTGCATTCCTTCTGTGGTAAGTGTAACCTATCTTGAAGGATGGGGGGGAAAAGAAACATGAAATCCTTCGGGCATGGTCTCACCAAGGTTGGTGTATAATTGAAGTACTTTACTCTTGTACTCAAATCTAGTGACATTTTAAGAGTTTAGGGTCTCTGCCTCCATTACCAACTCGGGCAGTGAATTCCATGCATCCACAACCACTCAGCCTTCTTTGTCCCAAGGAAAACAACCCAAATCTCTCTAGTCTCCCCTTGTAGTTAGAGTTCTCCAGCCCTGGCAACATTCCAGTAAATCTGCTCTGCAGTCTCTCCAGAGCAGTTACATCCTTCCGAAAATGTGGCGAACAGAACTGCACACAGTACTCCAGCTCTGGCCTCACCATTGTCTTGTACAGTTTCATCATTATATCCCTGCTTTTGTATTCTATGTCTCGATCAACGAAGGGGAGCGTTCCATTTGCCTTTACAGCCTTAACTACCTGTATTAATACCTTAAGGGACTTGTGCGTTTGCATGCCAAGAGTTCTCACGTCATCTATCCCTCTCAGTTTATTCCTGTTTGTGTATTCTGTTTTGCTGTTTGACCTCACTAAATGTATTACCTCATTTTATCAGGGTTGAACTCCACCTGCCACTTTTCCTGCTCATTCCACAACCCGTCCATATCATTTTAGAGTTTACAGCTATATATTCTCTCCAATATCCAGTACATGGCCAATTTTTGTGTCATTTGCAAATTTCCCAATTGTGCCCCCCAAGTTCAAGTCCAAAATGTTAATGTATATAAAACAAACAAACAGCAGGGTCCCAATACCAAGCCTTGTGGAGCACCAGTTGAAACAGCTTTCCATTCTCAAGGGCAGCCAACAACCGTTACCTCTTGTTTCTTCGTACTAAGCCAACTTTGGATCCAGTTTGACACATTACCCTGTATCCCATTGCCAGACCTTTTGACCAGTCTGCCATGTGGGACCTTGTCAAATGCCTTAGTAAAATCTATGTTGACAACAACCACTGTGCTACCCTCATCAATCCTCCTTATCACTTTTTCAAAGAATTCAATCAAATTTACAAAGGATGATCTTCCCTTACAAAGCCATGCTATCTCTGACTAGTCCATACCTTTCTAACTAATAGTTTATCAAACCTGTCAGGATTGATTCTAATAATTTACCCACCACTGAATAAGGGTGACTGGCCTATAATTGCTTGGCATTTCTTTTTGTTACCTTTTTTTTGAAACAACTTGACCACATTTGTGTTCCTCCAGTCCTCTGGCACCTCAACTGTGTCTAGTGAAGATTAGAGAATAATCCTTAGCATTTGCTACTTCCTCCCTGACTACTTTAAGCATCCTAAGGAACAATCCATCTAGTCCTTTCAAGGATTCCAACTGCTCCGATACTACTACTTTTGTTATGACTATTTTGTCCAATATTTCACACTGCTCCTCTTGGGGTATAATATCCAAATTCTGTCCCAAGTACTCCCTTTTTTTTAGGTAGCCTCCATACAGGAGCCTTATTGAAAGACATCTGAAAATCCACTCAGACCAAATTCAGTGTAAGTAAAGGACTTCCCCTTGTTTGTACAACTGGCAACAAACTCAGAAAACTGTCTTCGGTAGCTGGAGCCCTTGCTGTCTCAGTAGAATAGTGCAGTACAGAAGGAAGCCATTCAGCTCTTTGACTTTACAGCAGGTGTTGTGATGCCAGCTTATGGTGTGACTTGCAATGCTGGATCTCGAAATATGATCTGGCTTGATAGACCATATTTTGCTTTATTTAAAGAGGTGGTCTTTCGCTAAAAGACCAACATGCAATTTTCCAGAATTTGGTTTTGACAATAAAACAAGCTTAATACATGTGAAATGTGGATAAAATAGAATAAACCAAACTATCTACAGATAACACACGTTTAATGATTTTGCAAAACATAGTAAAACTACCATCCTGTTAATCCTACTAGATTGCCATTGCAATGCTCAAACACCAGGGAGAATGCCTATCTGTGTCCCACACGTTTGAGTTAGCTCTGACTTCAATTCGTGTTTGAGAGAATCTGACAGCATCTTCCTAGATTCATCAAGTGTGAGCTTAGACTTCCTAGGGTTTTAACTGAGGGAAAGAATTTACATGTACATGGAGGCATGGATTGATTAGGGATAGTCAACATGGCTTTGTGCATAGGAAATCGTGTCTCACTAACTTGATTAAGTTTTTTGAAGAAGTGACAAAGAGGATTGATGAGGACAGAGCAGTGGACGTGATCTATGGACTTCAGTAAGGCATTCGACAAGGCTTCTCGTGGTAGATGGGTTAGCAAGGTTAGATCACACGGAATACAGGGAGAGCTAGCCATTTGAATGCAGAACTGGCTCAAAGGGAGAAGACAGGAGGTGGTGATGGAGAGTTACTTTTCAGACTGGAGGCCTGTGACCAGAGATATGTCACAAGGATTGGTGCTGGGTCCACGGCTTTTTGTCATTTACATAAATAATTTGGATGGGAACATAGGAGGTATGGTTAATAAGTTTGCAGATGACACCAAAATTGGAGGTGTAGTGGACAGTGAAGAAAGTTACCTCAGAATACAATGGGACCTTGATCAAATGGGCCAGAGGACTGGCAGATGGAGTTTAATGTATGATAAATGTGAGGTGCTGCATTTTGGAAAGGCGAATCAAGGCAGGACTTGTACAAATTATGGTATGGTCCTGGGCAGTGTTGCTGAACAAAGAGACCTTGGAGTACAGGTTCATAGTTCCTTAAGTCGAGTCGCAGTTAGATAGGATATCGAAGAAGGCATTTGGTACGCTTGCCTTTATTGGTCAGTGCATTGAGAACAGGAGTTGGGAGGTCATGTTGTGACTATACAGGACATTGTTTCAGCTGCTTTTGGAATACTCCGTACAATTCTGGTCTCCCTCCTATAGGAAGGACGTTGTGAAACTTGGAAGGGTTTAGAAAAGATTTACAAGGATGTTGCCAGGATTGGAGGGTTTGAGCTATAGGGAGAGGCTGAATAAGCTGGGGCTATTTTCCCTGGGGCGTCGGAAGCTGAGGGCTGACTTTATAAAGGTTTATAAAATCATGAGGGATATGGGTTGGGTAAATAGGCAAGGTCCTTTCCCCAGGGTGGGGCAGTCCAAAACTGGAGGGCATAGGTTTAAGGTCAGAGGGGAAAAAATATAAAAGGGGCCTAAGGGACAACTTTTTTATTGCAGAGGGTGGTGTGTGTGTGTGTGTGGAATGAGCTGTCGGAGGAAGTGGTGCAGGCTAGTACGATTATAACATTTAAAAGGCATTTGCATGGGTACACGAATAGGAAGGGTTTAGAGGATATGGGCCAAATGCTGGCAAATGGGAGTAGATTTATATAGGATATCTGATCGGCATGGCTGAATTGGACCGAAGGGTCTGTTTCTGTGCTGTGTATTTCTATGACTGTTAGCACTTCCGGAAACTTTAAAACAAAACTCCTATACTGTGGTAGCCTCTTTCGTAACCATCTTAAACTACTACCCTTTCTCAGGAGCAAAAGGTTCATAAATTTAGCTTTGGCCAAGACTTCTGCAAACTTGCATACTGGAACTAAGAGGGCTTTGTTCAAACTTATGGGTGTTTCCCCTCATCTCTGACCAGAACCTGATGCACATCTGTTTACTTTGTTTTTCTTGTGAAGACCTCCCAATGTAAACAAATTTCTATTAGTCTCCCTGGACCAACTCTCTGACTTTTTTTTAAAAATTACAGAAATAATTACAAAGCAATGATTAAGTCCCTTCAGATGTGAGGAAAATGCATATGCTACTAGTTCAAAATTCAAAAATGAAGGATATTATAACATTAATCTCACACCTTAGATGACACCAAGTCTTTCAAGTGGTGTTCCAGTTCTGAAAAAGGGTCACTAGACCCGAAGTGTTAACTCTGCTTTCTGTTCATGGAGGCTGCCAGACCTGCTGAGTTTTTCCAGCAGTTTTTAATTTAGTTATCCAGTTGTTTTTTTGAATGCTGTTATTGCATCTGGTTATCACCAATCACCAGTTGGAGCACCAGCCTTGTCCTCGCAGCGGTGCTATTTCCAATGCCTCTGAACTCTTGGAATCATTAACAATCCTAACCTAGAGCAGCGGCTGGTTTGGAGCAACTGCTGAGTTCTTTATTAAATTCAGTTTTCCCTGTCTGTGCTCAAGTAAAGGATCTATCTATTTCTACCCCCCCACCCCAGGTGGACTTTGAAAGTTGGTTTTATCTTGTCGTACCATATTTCTATCCATTTATAGTAATTCTAATAGTAAATATGTTGTATAAACCGAAGTACCGAGCCCATATTCTCTTGCACATGGCTTCCAAACACCTTTGTTTTTCAGGCTGTATTTGGGTCCTGGTCTGTTGCCAGATCTTTCTTTCACAAGGGATCAATTCTTTGTGCTTTTCACACTGCTTACTTTCCTCTCTTTGGTACTTCCTTCTGTAAGTTCCATCTGTGTAAGTTTAATTGACTTTTCATTTCTTATTGGGTGAGAACTAAGTATTCTGATCAGAGGGTTTGAAAAATGGAAATTATTAACCAGAGTACAGTGTTTTATCAATGTAACTTGATCCCTATGATTACTGTTGACTTTCTTTTAGCATTGTGGGTCTTGCAGCAGATTATATTACTTAATCAGTGATTTTTGAAGGGGGGGAAGTTGTATTTTATGGATTCATGAAACTACCCAGAAGCTGGATAAAATGGTCTCCTGGGAGTTGACAAAGCTGTGGATGAAAATATTGCTGGATTCAAGGGAAGTTGAGATTTAAGTATAGAATTCGTGCAGGCTGCTCATAATTCAAATTTTAACTCTGAATTGGATTGATAAATCACTTGAATTGAGCTGGGTCAGACACTTTGTTGAATAATTTTATAAAACAATCTATGCTTATTTTGAATTTAGTTTGTTCTGGATATTTGAATAAAAGTTCCTCTGGGCAATAAGGTGACAGTTTTGTGGTCACAAAGAGCTGACTGTAGATAAATCTGAGCATATCAACTTCAAATTAGCAGGGAGAGATAGCATTCCTCAAACTGAGTAGGCAGGGTCCTTGAGAGTGCAGAGAAAATGCACCAGAATAACTGTTGGATGAGGAATTCCAGCTACAAGATTACAGTTGGAGAAGCTGGGATTTTTCTCCATCGAACAAAGGAAATTGAGGGGAGATTTGGTGATTGTTTACAAAATTATTAGATTTAGGTAAGGTAGAATAGGAAAACATGTTGACAGTGCAATGTGGGGACACTTTTACAATTTCAGACAGAAGGATGTAAGGAAGGACTTCTTTGCAGCAAGTGCTAATGTCAGTCTGCAACAGTGGTGGAAACTAAAATGATGAATAATCTTCCAAGGGAAATTGGGTAGATGTTTGAGAGAAATAAATCTGCAGGCTCTGGGGTGAAAAAAGCAGAAGAATGGCACTGATTGGTTTGATATGCGGTGATTTAGTGTGGTCTTAATGAGCGGAATGGTCTTATTAGAGCTGCAGTGTCTCTGTATCAATTGTGTCTCCCTGTCCATGTGTGGTTTCTTGCAGTTGAAAGAAAAGCCACCAAGAACGTATTTCGTTTAGCAATATTAAGTGCCCTTTTAAAAATAGTTACGTAGAGCAATTCACAGCTTCAACTGCAGTATTTTTCATTTTGCTGTTAATATGTTGTATGGCATTTGTATTATTAATTATTTCATGCTGCACAATGGACACCAGATGGCTTGTTACTTTTCCATCAAAAGTCATATTTTTTTGCAATTTGCTTCTTACTGACTAGTTAACTGCACCAACTACCTTAATTGTGTTTCTGATTTGGGGGAAAAATATTGTGTACGAAAGGCAGTGATAGTTTTGGTTCATGGGAATATGGTAGGCCGAGTAGACCAGGTGTCAGTGGGGAACATCTAGGGCAACACCGTGGCTCAGTGGCTAGCAATGCTGTCTGTCAGTGCCAGGGACCCGGGTTCAATTCCACCCTCAGGCAGCTGTCTTGTGGAGTTTGCATATTCTGTCCGTGTCTGCGTGGGTTTCCTCCGGGTGCTCCGGTTTCCTCCCACAGTCCAAAGATGTGCAGGCTAGGAGGATTGGCCATGCTAAATTGCCTGTAGTGTCCAGGGCTGTGTAAATTAGGTGGATTAGACATGGGAAATGCAGGGTTACAGGGAAAGGATAGGGGGATGGGTCTGGGTGGGATGCTCTTCAGAGGGACTTGTTGGGCCGAATGGCCTGTTTTCACACTGTCAGAATTCTATGACTTAGGGGACAGTAATTGTTGCATCTTAAGGTTTAGTGGATAATGGGAAATCACAATGAAATCTAAATCAATTGAGTTTGTGATTGCTGCTACATTGTGATTTCTCATGTTTGTCTGCATATATTCTTTAAATCCAGACCAATATTTTTCAATGTGTTAGCCATGTTAATGTTAACATTCAAGGGTTTTTGATATTGCGTTTCGTGGTCTGACTTTGAACAACAGTGGAAAAGCCCAATAATTGGTCAGTATCTATGTTCTCCAGCTTGTGAAACTTCTAATATAATTTCTTTTGAATTTTTAACGAGCAAATTGTCCTCGTTTAGTGCTTCCCGAACTTTTTCCTACTGTGACCCATTTCGAGGCTTGTAAATTGTCACAAGCCCTCTCAGAGTAGGCTGGAGAGGTGCAGCTGTTAGAGTGGTAAAATGGGTGTCTGGGAGAATGGAGTTCTGTCTGTCCAATTGGAATCGCAGCTGTCATCACTCAGTTAGAGCTCCATGATGACCATTGCTGCAATGAAACTTATGACTCTCAAATTTTGGCCAATGACCCTGCTTGGTATCCTGACCCCCAGTTTGGGAGTCCCAGTTCTCAATGTTCATTGATGTGGTCATAACCCATTTTGCTGTATCGAAAGGAATGGAATCTGTATATTTTAATTGAATAGTATTTAATACATTTCTGGCAAGTGTGTACTTTCTATTAGGACTTTTTGTGCTGTTCCCAGTTCATTGCCATTTGTATAAGCTAACTACAGTGTTGTCACTAAATTTGTGTGCTGTAGCTGGCTTGAACTTTGGCCATACTGTCATCAGCATATAGATACAGTTGGTTCTGATATAACATGATAGTTTCATTCTCGTGCAATCTCGCATTATAAGAAAATCGCACAGTAGCCTGCCATTTAAACTAATGGGACTGGAATTACGTTATAGCCAATACAAGTAAGGAAAGTTCGTGTTCTATAAATAGTAGTCTAAATTCTTCAAACGCATTGAAGTCAATTTGCGTTGAAGAAACACGCATTATAGCAGATCTGACTGTAATCCAGAATTTTGCATGAAGATCGGACAACGTGTAACCACTTTCACCCATCACCCAACACTTTGCACAGTTGCTGTTGACTCCACTCTACATCAGAATACTCCTTCACATGTTTTAAATGTAATGGCTGAATCAGTAAGCATTGTTCTCTATTCCCATCATTGAAACAATTAAATCTTTTCCAGTTCTTCAGTATTTATGGTAGGAGATTAAGCATTGCTAATGTTTCCACGCTTGTTCACCTTCCACCTTAGCTTCCTGTCATCATCTTCTACCCAATGTGTTATGTCTCCAAGAAGTTAGGCGTTTTATTTTCTCTCATTAGCTCTTAGTTATAGAAGGCAACTCTGTCCAGCACTTAACTACCTCTCCTTTATCTCGTCAAGTACTTTGAACTCCTTTCATGTATTGTTTTACACTATGTAAAGAAAAATGCTACTTTTCTCCTTCTATCTAAATCTCCATTATGTTCCTGTTAACATGTTGCCCTTATTTCTGCTATGCTAAAAAGAATCTACTTCTGTATTCTTCATTATTCCATCATGCTCATGTTGTAAATTTATTCTTTCAAAGGACTTTTTAAAAAAAATTATTAAACTCTTTACCTAGCTTATTCTTCAATTTTTAAACTTCTGAAGTCCAGCTTGTTGTCTGATCATTGCATGATGCATCTCTACTTCTATTCTTTTCAGTCTTGATGGTGCCCAGCAAAATATGTCTAACAATTTAAAGGAAAACTGAATCTTTCTTGAACAGAAGAACTGAAATTCCACTTGGCTGTTTGTACAAAATGCTTTTTGTTTGATTATGGCTCCCTTTATGTATGACACTTGACACAACTTCATTGTGCTTGGTTTAGTCCTGGAGATCTGACGTTTTGAGAATACACCAATAAGTTTTAAAATATTTTAGGTTTTTTTAATTAAAATCACTTTCTTTGTAGCATGCAACTTAAACATTGCTAAAATGAGACACAGAGTTGAAGGTTTTTGTCTTGCGCTCTTTTGGACTAGGATGTGCGAAACCAAACTTGGAAAAAGGATAACAGTTTATACACCATGCAAAAAAGGTATAGATTGGCCCATTATTGGCATGGAGAATGCAGCAGGATAAGTTAACTATTAATATTATCACAATTAACTAATCTGCCATATGTCCACCCATCCTAGTGTTGTCTTGTTGGCAAAAACTATCCTGTGGTTCTCAATCCAGTCAAGTTTTGACTACTACAAATTTTGAAATTTTGTTTTACTACAACATCAAAGTCATTCATGAATACCAAGACAGTAGTCATTTTCTGGAACTAAAGTTGTACAAATGTTACTTGCAACGTATCAGCCACTGGACTGGATTTTGTTTGTCTTGCTATGTCTTACAAGCCTGGACTACTTTATTGTCTGTGCAGTTATAAGTGGAGCTGAATGCTGTGCAGTCATCAACTATCTCCACATCTTGCCATTGTAGACGGATGATATTGAAGACGCTAAGGATGATTAAGCATAGCACACTTCCCTGAACTAGTACCGCAGAGATGTCCTGAGGCTGAGATGATTGGTTTCCACAGACATAGCCATTTTTCTTTGTGTTAGATATGGCTCAAACTAATGGAGACTTTTCATTTGATTCCCATTGACTGCAGCTTTCCTAGGGATTTCTCATTGCCATACAGTGAAATGCTGCTTTGATTTCAATGGCAGTCAATTGCACCTCGGCAATAGTGTGCAGTTGCCAGTACCATTTTTTCCCACAGTTTCTCGAAATGGACAATTTATGTTAGTGTCTCAAAAACATCAATCCTTGTACTCCTCATTACTTATGAATAAAAATCAGTTGTCAGTTTCTTTTAGCATGTTTAGCCTGTTCAGGATTTCCCATTGGAATTGTCTCATACCTATTTATTTTACAGAATGTTCCTGAAATTAGTGATGTGGGCAATATAAATAGAGTCAAAGTGACAGATTTGTCTTGGGAGGGCATTTCAAATTTTTGAGAGTTTTTGGAAATAAATAAAGGTAGGGACATTAATTTTTGGGTCCGACTACGTGTTGTTAGATTTTTTTTAACCTACTTGATTTTAGTTTTGGCTTTTCCAATTGCTGGTTTAGGTCATTCAATGTTTAACTTCAGTGTTAACCTAAAACCACGTGCTTTCAAAGGCTTGACAGTTTTGCTTTATTAGAATTCTTCCTGTGACATTTGAGACTATTTTTCATTTTGAGATAGTGATCATGAGTGATTAATTGGTTATGTAGTGCTTTTGGATGTTCTGACAATATGATAAGTGCTGTATAGATGCAAGTTCCTTCTTTACTTCTGAAGGTATGCTACTTTTACATTGTAGAAATTTAGAATGTCTACCTAATTTTAGAATTGTCTGAGCCTGTAACTGTAATTTTACCGCAATTCGAAAGGAATGTGTTTGTTTGCAGCTTTTCAAATAGGTAGGCTAGGTGAATAATTGAGGCCAAATTTCTCTGGAGTAGTGTGCCTTACGACATTGACTTTTTTTTTCATTCATTGAATCATACAGTACAGAAGAGCTCCTTCACTCAATCAAGCCTGCACTACCAAAACTACAGCAAATCAACACTAGTCCCACTTTCTAGCATTTGGCCCATAGCCTTCAATGTTACGATAGTTCAAGTGCTCATCCAAGTACTTCTTAAAAGTTGTGCAGTTGCCCACCTCAACAACCCTCACAGGCCGTGCATTCCAGAACCTCACCACCCTCTGAGGGGAAAACAAAATCTGGAATTAAAAATGTGCTAAGACCATGAAACCATTGTTGATTGTCAGAAAAACTCATCTGGTTCACTAATTTCCTTCAGGGAAGGAAATCTGCCATCCTCACCTGGTCTGGCCTATATGTGACTCCAGATCCACAGCCATGTGGTTGACTCTCAGTTGCTGTCTGAAAGGGCCTAGCAAGCCATTCAGTTGTACTAATCTCTACAAAGTCTCAAAGAAATGATACTGGATCGATCACCAGGCATCGACCCAGGCACTGGAAGAGACAACAGTAGAAAGAACCTTGTTGATCCTCCTCATTAACATCTGGGGGCTCGTGCCAAAATTGGGAGAGCTGTTTCACAGACTGGTCAAGCAACAGCCTGACCAAAGGTCCTCAGACAGCACCTTCCAAACCCATGATCGCTTCCATCTAGAAGGACAAGGGCAACAGATATATGGGAACAGCACCACCTTCAAGTTTTCCTCCAAGCCACTCACCGTCCTGACTTGGAAATATATCAGTGTTCATTCACTGTCGCTGGGTAAAAATTCTAGAATTCCCTCTCTAATGATGTTGTGGGTCAACCCACAGCAGGTGGACTGCAACAGCTCAAGAAAGCAGCCTAGCCCCATCTTCTCGAGGGCAACGAGGGTTGGGCAATAAATGCTGGCCAGCCAGCGATGCCTACATCCCACAAAATGAATTAAGGAAAAAGTAGTGTCAGTGGCCACTGTTCTAATTACGTGCCTTTCCTGTAGGTGAGAGGGTAGCCTGCCTGTCATGTTGCAGTGGTATTTCCATTTGGCCTAATCTGTGAGCAATCAGAAGCATGGATGGTGGGGCAGGGCAGGGTGTTCCTGCAATTCCCCCAACCAGCAGAACGTAAAGGATATGCACTTATCTTGTAACAGTCGGATACTGTGAAGACTATACCATGATCGATGTTAAGCTTGCTGGTCAGCTCTTAATCAGCTCTCATTGTTGCACAATTCAGTAAGTGGTCTAAGTGTTGAGTCCGATAAGTCAGTCACCATTAAATATGTCTGCCCCAACATTTAGACTAAAAAAGGGAGAATTGCGGCCATTGTTTTAATTTAATCACAAATTGACTTAGATAAGAATAAACTATGATTTTGGAAATTCTTGTGCTGTTCCTATTGTCTGGTGTGTGTGTTTGTTTTTTTTTGCTAGCTGTTGTGTAAGACTTGCTGTGTATTGAAGTAAAAGGTTTGGTATGCAGGCAAAGTCTTTGGAATTGTTTTGGAATAGTGAATTTGTTTTGCTGAAGAGTTGGTGCTCCGAATTGTAACTTTTCATCTTTATTTAAGGATCATCAAGTAGCAATTACTTATACGAACAGATGTCTAAAGGTAAGTTACCAAATAGCCTTCAATTTGTGTCCTTAAATTCACATTTTCTGATGACATTTTCCATTTTGCTATACAACTTCAAACAGAATTAGTTGGTTGCTGCCTCTGGACTTGGTTCATTGATGTAAATCTGATGGTGGCTGAATTTTTCAAATAAATTTAACCCCTTTCTGCCCACATAAGAATAAGACCAGTATAAATAGGAATAGAAGTAGGCCATTCAACAGGATCGTGGTTCATGTGACACTCACCATGTCTACTTTCCCCATTATCCTTGATGCCCCTACTGACCAAGGAGCTATCTATTTCAAGTCTTGAATATACACCAGGTCCCTGCCCACACAGCTCTCTGTGGCAAGGAGTTCCCAAAATACTCAAGGCTCTGAGAAGAAAGTCCTCCCTATCTCAATTTTTAAATTGGTGTCCCTTCGTTCTGAGACTAGTTCTAAACTCCCATGAGGGGAAACATTCTCTCAGCATTTACCCTTTCAAGAAACTTAAGAATTGGAGTAGATCTGTAGCTCAGGTTGTGGGTGTTGAGGTTGGTTGGCTCGCCAAGCTGGTTTGTTGTTCTGCAGACGTTTCATTAGCGTGCTTGGTAACATCCTCAGTGCAGCCTCTGATGAAGCGTCGGTGTGTTTTCCTGCCTGGTTTTTAACCTCGGGTCCGTTGCAATGGATCGCCTCACTTTCGGGTTTCCTCCGTAGTGGAATGTATATGGGGTCGAGTTCAATGTGTTTATTAATAGCCTGCTTCATGGAGTGCCATGCTTCCAGGAATTCTCGTGCTTGTCTCTGCCTAGCCTGTCCCAGGATCTTGGTGTTGTCCCAGTCGAAGTCGTGGTTCTCCTTGTCCATGTGGATTGAGATGAGTGAGTATTGGTCATGTCTTTTTGTAGCCAGGTGTTCATGTACTCTTGTTAGTTTCCTTCCGGTTTGTCCGATGTAGTGCTTTCTCGCAGTCTCTGCGGGGGATCTTGTAGATGACATTGGTCCTGTCCATGGCAGGGAGTGGGTCTTTAGTTCCGGTGAGCACTTGTTGTAGGGTCGATGTGGGCTTGTGTGCCACTCTGATGCCCAGTGGTCGTAGAAGTCTTGTGGTGAGTTCCGACGTGTTCCTGAGATAGGGTAGTGTGATGAGTGTGTCGGCGCGTGTAGAATCTTTCTGATGCTGTTCCTGTAGGCATCTCCTGACCCAGTTCTTTGGATATCCATTATCCTTGAACACTTGGAAGAGGTATTCCTCCTCCTCTTGGCGTAGTTCCATATTGCTGCCCTTTTAAATAGTGTTTGCATGCAGCTTCGTTTGTGTGTGCTGGGATGGTTACTACTGAAGTTCAATACCTGGTCTGTGTGTGTGGCTTTTTGGTGTACTTTCGTTTGCAGTTCCCCCTTTGTCTTGCGCTCTACCATGACGTCCAGGAATGGGAGTTGTTTGTTCTTCTCCTCCTCTCTGGTGAATTTTATTCCGGTGAGGGTGTTGTTTGAGTTTTGTGTCTCTTCTAATTTGATCCGTTTAATGATGACAAAGGTATCATCTACGTTGCATATCCATAGTTTAGGTTGGATTTGCAGAAGGGCAGATGGAGCTATGTGTGGAGAGACTGCAGAACTCGATGGTACAGAGAAAATGAGTGTCCTGGTACATGAATCACAAAATGTTAGTATGTCATACGGGTACAGCAAGTGATTCAGAACGTAAATGGAATGTTTCCTTTTTTTGGCAGTGACAGTGGGATGTGAGGGAAGCTTTTGTGCAGAGCCTTGTTGATTTGGCTTTTGGAGTGTATATATAGTTTTCGTATCCGTTTTCAGCTGATTCTGGGGTAAAGGGTTTAGCTTAAGAAAGGTTGAACAACTTGTGCCTGCTCCTTTTTGAGTTTAGAAGAATGAGAGATGACCTTACTGAAACCTTTGGTCTTAAGGGTGTTTTACAAGGTGAATGCTGAATGGATATTTTCCCCAATGGGTGAATGTGTAACTAAGGGTCACTGTTTAATGATGAGAGATCTCCTCCTTTGCAATAGCAGAGATAACAGTGTGGAGCTGGAGGAACACAGCAGGCTAGACAGCATCAGAAGAGCAGGAAAGTTGACGTTTCGGGTCGGGACCCTTCTTCAGAAGTGGGGAGGGGGAAGGGAGCTGGGAAATAAATAGAGGACGGGTGAGGCTGGGGAAGGTAGGTGGGATGGTGATAGGTGAATGCAGGTAGGGAGTGGTGGGGATTGGTCAGTGAGGTGGGAGGAGCGGATAGGTGGGAGAGAAGATGGACAGGTTGTGTCAGATCAAGGAGGCGAGGATGAGAGGGAGGGTTGGACATGGGATGAGGCCGGGGGTGGTGAATCCTATGTTTAGACCATTGGGCTGTAGGCTCTTGAGGCAGAATATGAGCTGTTGCTCCTCCAGTTTGTGTGTGGTGTGATTTGTGGCACTGGAGGAGGCCTAGGATGGACAAATCACCCAGGGAGTGAGTTAAAATGGTTGGCGACTGGAAGGTGTTGTCGTTTGTCGCGTGCAGAACGCAAATGCTCTATGAAACGGTCCCTGTGTCAACGCTTGGTCTCAATGATGTAGAGGAGGCCACATCGGGAGCAACGGATGCAGTCGACCAAGTTGGCAGGTGTACAGGTGAACCCCTGTTGGATATGAAAGGTTTGCTTTAAGCCTTGAATGAAGGTGAGGGGGGAAGCTGTAGGGGCAGGTGTAGCACTTCCGGTAGTTGCAGGGAAAGGTGCCCGGTGTGGTGGGGTTAGTGTAGAGTGGATGAGGGAGTTGCAGAGTGAGCGGTCCCTACGAAAGGCAGACAGGGGAGGGAAATATCTCTTTGGTCGTGGGGTCAGATTGTAGGTGGTGGAAGTGGCAGAGAATGGATACGCTGGATGTGGAGGTTGGTGGAGTGGTACATGAGGACCGGGGGATTCAGTCTTTATTTTTGTTGCGGGGGGAGGGATTTTGAGGGCAAAAATACGGGAAACGCAAGAGATGTGGTTGAGGGCATTTTTGATCACCGGAGGGTGGGACGTTGCGGTCCTTGAAGTAGGAGGACATATGGGATGTATGGGAGTGGAATGCTCAATGTTGGGAGCAGAGGCGGTGGAGGAATTGGGAGTAAGGGATCACATTCTTGCAGGAGGGTGGGTGAGAGGAGGTGTAGTCCACATGGCTATGGGAGTCAGTGGGCTTGAAATAGATGTTAGTGTTAAGGCAGTTACCAGAGATGGAGACGAGGATGGAGGTATTGGAGATGGTCCAGGTGAATTTGAGGTTGGGGTGAAAGGAGTTAGTAAAGTTGATGAACTGTTCAAGCTCCTCATGGGAGCACGAGGCAGCGCTGATACAGTCATCAATGTAGCGGAGGAAGTGGTGGGGGATAGTGCCAGTGAAAAGGGGCTGTTCCACATATCCTACAGAGAGGCAGGCATAGCTCGGACCCATGCGGGTGCCCATGGCCACCCCCTTAGTCAGTAGGAAGTGGGAGGTTGGGTGTAGAGCTGGAGCTGGGAGTGGTGGTGGAGACTGTCTCAGGAGTGGAAGTGATGGAAGCAAACTGGAGGAGCAATGCCTCCTATTCCACCTCGGGAGCCTACAGCCCGAAATTCTAAACGTAGAAATCACCATTTTTAAAATCTCCCCACCCCCGTCCTCATCCCATGTCCAATCTTCCTCTGATCCCTGCATCCTTGACCCTGACACAACGTGTCCGTTTTCTCTCCCACCTATCCGCCCCACTACTTCCTATCTGCATTCACCTATCATTATCCCACCTACCTTGCCCAGCCCCACACCTCTTCTGTCTATTTTTATTTCCCAGCTCCCTTCCCCCTTCCCATTTCTGAAGAAGGGTCCCGACCTGAAACATCAACTTTCCTGCTCCTCTGATCCTGCCTAGCCTGCTGTGTTCCTCCAGCTCTACACTGTGTTCTCTCTGATTCCAGCATCTGCAGTTCTCGCAATTTCCTTTGCAGTACTGCTGGTTGTTTTTTTTTAATCTGAGACTTAGTAGTTTGTGGAATTCTTTGCAAGAAAAGAGTGGAGGCTGAGTTATTGAACTTATTCAAGACCGTGTTAGATTCTTGGGAGACCAGGGAGTTTAGAGTTAAGAGATGCAATAATGAGAGCTGAGGCCACAATCAGACTTGCAGGGATGAATGACTTTTCTGACTCCTCAGTCCTTTGTTCAAAATAGGTTCTGAATTACAAGTATGTTGCTAATTACTATGTTGTATTTAAGTTTCAGTCATGTATCACTTGAATTGTAATAATTGGATTTTATTTTACTGCATGTTGCAAGGATATGACATGCACAGTTATGTAGCTTCGGAAGAACATACAAAACAATTGTCATCTTGGGCTGGTGTAGAAAAAAGAATGAGAAACAGCAGGCATGTGTTTTTAAGTGCTTTCCTGTGCTAGAATTAGGTGTTATTTCCCATTTATGTACAGGAACATTGAGCTGCAGTTTGT
This sequence comes from Rhincodon typus, assembly GCF_021869965.1. Lineage (NCBI taxonomy): Eukaryota > Metazoa > Chordata > Chondrichthyes > Orectolobiformes > Rhincodontidae > Rhincodon > Rhincodon typus. The sequence goes on from NC_063351.1 coordinate 11,782,069, forward strand.
TTTCTTGACATAAATGGGAACACTGTTAACCACGTAAATTAAGCTTAATCTAAAATTTTAAAGAAGTGGTTTAGTAGCCCTCCTTTAGGTATAATAAAGACATAGTTGTGAGCAATATGGCAAAAGCAACCATACAACCTGCCCATGTGATGCCCATAATACTGGGATAAGGACTGCAGTCTGAGTTGGTTCAACTTGACTAATGTTAGTGGCTAAAAGTCTTTGCGTTTCTGTGAAGTCTAAAAAGTAAATTAAGTCCCTTTTTTTAGAGAGCGTATGCCTTTCTGGAACATACGGAAGGTATATTTGAAGAATATAGAGGCATAAAGAATTTAAGTCCTTTCACTTGGATGTATTACCAAACAGCTCTTGGACCCTGGGAATCAATATCTATTTGAGATCCTCACTTTCGGAGAAGCAGGGAACAGAGCTACGAATTCAATAATTACTTCTGTGATTGCACCTGATGAAGGGTCTGCGCTCCGAAAGCTTGTATGATTTCAAATAAACCTGTTGGACTGAAACCTGGTGTTGTGTGACTTCGGACTTTGTCCACGCCAGTCCCACATCAGCATCTCCACATTCTCTGAATAAAGGCCGTTTAGATCTTGTATCTTCTCATTCTTAAATAAGCCCAGCAATTAAAGACTGGTTAGTTTAACTTAACAGTGGTGGGGAAGGTTTTAAAAAAAGCAGTTATTTGGAATAGAATTAGTAGTCACATAGCAAAAGGTTAGTTCATTTTGAAAATTCAGCATGGATTTTTTTTTTCAAGAGGAAATCGTGTTTAGCTAACTGGAGTATTTTTTTGAAGAGGTAACCAAGGATCATTGAAGATAATGCTGATGTAGTGTGCATGGATTTCCAGAAAATGTTGAATATGATGCCACACAACAGATTTGAGAAAAGGTATAGCATATAAAATAAAAATGATAGTAACAACATGGAAAAAATCTTTGGTTGTGTGATAGGAAACAGTAATGGTCGAGGATAACAAGGTGTAGAGCTGGATGAACACAGCAGGCCAAGCAGCATCATAGGAGCAGGAAGGCTGACGTTTCAGGCCTGGACCCTTCATCAGAAAATGGTCAAGGATATTTTTCGGGCTGGAGGTTTATAGTGGAATTCCCTAGGGGTTAGTATTGGGACCCTTAGTTTTCCCGTGTGATGCTAATTATCTGGATCTTGGCGTTTGGGAGACTATTTCAAAGTTTGTAGATGATATTAAATTTGGAAATATTGTAAACTGAGGAGGATTGTATAGAACATGAGAAGGACATTAATAAGTTGGTGGATTGAGTGGTTAGATGGCAGGTGAATTCAATGCCGAGAAATGTGAGGTGATGCATTTTGGTAAGAAGAACATGGACAGATAATATAACACAAGAGTTACAATTCCAAAGGTATTGCAGGAGCAGAAGGACTTGGTGTATGTGCATAGTTGATTTCAAGGTGGAAGGTAAGATGGGGTGAGCAGTTAACAAAGCATACAGTATCTTGGGCTTTTTAAAATATGGACATAGAGTACATGTGCAACAAGGTGATGTTGAATATGTATGTGACACTAGTTAGGCCTCAGCAAGAATTTTGTATATAGTTGTGGGTGCCACATTATAGAAAGGATGAGATGCCAAGGAGAGAGTACAGAAGAGATTTACAAGAATGGTTCCAGGGATGGGAAACTCCAGTTATGAGGACAATTTGAGGAGGTTGGGACTGTTCTTCGAGAGAAGGCGGCCAGGAGAAAATCTCATCATGCTTTCAAAATCATGACAGGTGCTAGGAGGAGTAGATGGGGAGAAATTGTTTCTGCTTGTAAAAAGGAACAGGAGTGAGAGAACACAAATTTGAAATGATTTCAAAAGAAGCAAATGCGAGAAGAGGAAAAACCTTTTTTGTACAGGGTAAATTAAGTGGAAGTGTGATGGAGGCAAGTTCAGTTGGGACATTTAAGAACATCACATAATTGCTTCTGTTCAAATAATGTTCAAGGACACGAGAAAAGGTTGGAGAATTGCGCTAAGCCGGCATACTCAGTCGGAGAGCCTCTGTAAGCATGATGGGCTGAATGCCTGCCTTCTGTATCATACTTGTCTGTGACAGTGTAAACCTATTCACATTTAGTCTTTAAAGTCCACATGAACATATTTTTGTGATTCTTTACTAAATGTTCTTAGAAGTATTAACTTAAGTTGAATTTAAGACTGCAAGAAGAAATTATGCCAAACCTGACTTTGAAAGTTTACTGTCGGGACGCATCCATCCCATTAATAAGTGCGTTTTTTTTCTCTTTTATTTTTCTTTCCTCCATGTAAAGGGCCTAGTAATGAACAGAATTCCATGTTGGTATCTTAGCCCTCCATGACTGATTAATCGAGAAGTCTGTGGTTCTTTTGGTTCAGTGGAAAGACCGAATTGAGACCTTATTGACAATTCATAAAGTTGACGTCCAAATATTCTGATCGATTAAATAAATTAACCTATTTTCTAAAGTTTCAAAGTAATGTTATATGTAATTAACCCAAGTGAACTGAATGTGAAACTAAATGTTAAACTGTTTAATTTTTACTGTGTAACATATAAAAGTAAAGCTGTTTGATTCGAATTGAGATAACCAGGTGTAGAGCTGGATGAACACAGCAGGCCAAGCAGCATCAGAGGAGCAGGAAGGCTAACGTTTCGGGCCAACGTTCCTTTGCACTAGCACTACTTCCTTTGTCAGGTGAAGTGAAGAGAAAGCACACGGGCAGAGAGATCAAAAGATCGTACAAATGGTGCAAGTGGAGTGTTGACAGGTTGAATAACAAGTCGCTGCAGGTGATCAAAAGTGTCCGATGGTGTGAGTAAAATGTCAACAGCTGAATAGCAAGTGAAGCAATGACCTATGATCTGATTAACTGAGGCAGAGAGATAATTAGAAAAAAATTAAAAATAAGATGGACCTGGGGACAAATCAAATGGCTGGAAGAACATGATAGGTATAAGAGTTGCATGTTGAGAGTCTAACCAAAATAACAAAGTAGTCCAAAACTGTACAAACTAATTAAGGTAGGGAGATCATAACTAGTTATCAAGGTGATGGTGTCAAAACAGAACAGTAAGGAAGATTTTACAAACACACAACAGTTTGTGGACTTACATGTAGCACAACATGAATCCAAGATCACAGTTGTGGCCATCTTCTCGGGTATGGAATTTCGCTGTCAATTTCTGCTCTGTGATTCTGCATTGTTATGTGTCTTGAAGGCCACCTTGGAGGACGTTTAACCAAAGATTGGAGGTTGAATGTCCTTGACTGCTGAAGTGTTCCCCGACTGGGAGGGAACATTCCTGTCTAGTGATTGTTGCGTGGTGTCCCTCCATCCGTATTCATAGTGTCTGCATGGTCTTGCCAATATATCATGCCTCGGGGCATCCTTGTTTGCAGCATATGAGGTAGGTCACATTGGCCCTTTTGATCCTGCTCCGCATTCACTATAACCACGGCTGATCATCCAACTCTGTACGCTGTTCCTGCTTTCACTCCGAACACTTTGATCCCTTTAACCCTAAGAACTATATCTGTCTCCTTGAAAATATTAAATGTTTTGGCCTCAACTGTTTTCTGTGACAGAGAATTGTACAGGCTCACCATTCTCTGGGTGAAGAAATTTCTTCTCATGTTAGTGTTAATTGGCCTACCCTGAATACATAAACTGTGACCCAGGTTCTGGATTCCATATTCAATGGGAACACACTTCCTGTATTTATTATATATAGTCCTGTTAGAATTTTTTGGTTTTCTCTGAGATTCCCCGCATTCTTCTAAACTCCAGTGAATATAGTCCACCCATTTCTCTTCATTTGTCAGCCCTGCTATCCGAGGAATCAGTCGGTAAACTTTCTTTGCACTCCCTCCATGGCCAGAACATCTTTCCACATTTAAGGAGACCACAACAGAGGTGGTCTCACCAAGGCACTGTATAATTACAGCAAGGTATCCCTCTGCCTGTGCTGGAATCCTGTTGCTATGAAGGCCAACATACATTTGTCACCTTCACTGCCTACTGCATCTGCATGTTTACTTCAGCAACTAGTGTACAAGGGCACCAAGGTCTCATTACACCACCTCCTTTCCCAATTGATTGACATCCAGGTAATCTCCCTTTCTGTTTTTGCTCCCAAATGGGATAGCCTCACATTTATCCACCTTATAATTGATGTTGCATGCATTTGCCCACTCATTCACACTGAAGTATCTCTGCATTCTCCTCGCAGTTCACCCTCCACTTGGCTTTGTGTTGTCTGGAAACTTGGAGATGTTGCATTTAGTTCCCTCATCGAAATCATTAATATCCATTGTGAATAACTGGGGTCCAAGCACTGGTCCCCCATGGTAGTTCACTAGTCATTGGCCACCATTCGGAAAAAGTACAGTATGAGTTCTGCAAGATGTTGATTAACTTGGAGCTTAGTTTTATTGTAGTTATCTGTTGCTCGTAGGTTTTATCTCCTCCTGCTCAAGAATAGAGCTATTAATCCCGCCACTCATCTCAAATCAAAAAAATGATAGAATAATTATTTAATCTAGGCTGATACTTCAGTGCAGTACTGTGAGGGTGCTTCCCTGTTGGCAGTGCCATATTTTTTGATAAGATGGTCAACTAACACTTCTTTCCCCTCGGTTGGGTGTAATAAATATTATGATCTGGTCAGGGAAATGTTCTCGCTAGCATTAACAGTGTTTTTGTGTGACTTTCTGTAGGCATATTGCTTGGTCTGTTTTTTATTCATTTGTTGGAACATGGGCTTGGCTAGCTGGCCAGCATTTATTGCCTGTCCCTACATGCCCTTGAAAAGGAAGTGGTGAGCTACCTTCTTGAACTGCAGCAGCCCATGTGCTGTAGATAGCCCCACAGTGACTTTTAGGGAGGGAATTTCAGGATTTTGACCCAGCAGCGTTGAAGGAATGGCAATTTATTTGCAGGTCAGGATGGTGAATGGCTTGGAGGGGAACAATTAGGTGGTGGTGTTCCCTTGTATCTGCTGCCCTTATCCTTTTACATCGAAGTCGCTGTGGGTTTGGAAGCTGCTGTCTGAGGATCTTTGGTGAATTTAAGCAGTGTGTCTTGTAAATTGTACACACTGCTGCCATTGAGCATTGGTGGTGGAAGGAGTGGATGCTTGTAGATGTTGTACCAATCAAGTAGGCTGCTTTGTCCTGGATGATGTTAAGCTTCTTGAGTGATGATGGATCTGCGCAATCCAGGCAAGTGGGGAGTATTCCATCATACTCCCAACTTGTGCCTTAGAGATGATTGACAGGGTTTAGGGAGTCAGGAGGTGAGTTACTCGCCGCAGTACTCCTAGCCGCTGACCTGCTCTTTCCTGACATAGCAATAGCTAACTATATTTAAAATTGCATTTCACGTATTTTACCATGAAACGCTTTTGGGCATCATAAGTTAGTTTGTTTCTAAATTAGAAAAACAGTTCAAATAATTTGCCTGTTAGAATCCAAGACTGCGTTGCTTTCTTAGTCCCTACCACCGAACCAGTGCATATTAACATTTGATTGGAGAGTCTCTACTTTGTTTTGTGACCAAGAATGTTTTTTGAGATTTCTGGAACTTGTAACATGCAAAAGCATTTTGTGGATATTCTAAATTGGCAATGAGCTTCTGTATGTTTCAGGATAGCACCAGAACTGCAACTATGTAGCATACAGCTTCATCCGTCTGCCCGATTAAAAATGTGAAATGCCTCATCAAAATTATCTGCACTATATTGAACTAGATCACCCAAGATCACCTGAATATAATCCTTCAGGTTACATGGGCTCAATTAATGAGAATAAAGAGGGTGGTTAGTTACACATGTTTAGAACTGGAAATGATACTGCCTGATTCTCAGAATCCAAGTTTGACACAGAACTTGTTTTCTGCCATCTGTGTCATCATTCAGTATCATAACAGCTCAGTGTGCAAATTGTGAATGTTAGTAAAGGATTATGAGGCAGTTATAGAGGAAAATTTGCAAACCTAAGTTTGAGAACAAGGAAGAGAATATTCTCAAAGAATGAAGTATTATAAAAAGTTAGGGAAAGAGCAACCACAGTGGAATTCATGGTGCAGCATCACAACGAATGGTAGAAACTCACTTAGTTTGGCAAAAAGCAGCAAGCGACGCTTTTTTGGAATTGTCAGCAGTGACAATATTTAAACTGAACTAGTTGTTATATTCCAAAAGGTATTAGTATTTAAAAAGATTTGAAGTCCATGTTCTTGAGAGTTTTACTTCAAATAGCTGTACTCCATAAAACTCCTTGTCATTGATTTCTTAGTTTTAGCGTTGTCTGTTCCTCAATATCCATTATATGTTAAGCATGGCATCTTAGACTTTGTTTCAGCTTTAGTTTTGTTTGCCAAATTCTCGTTAGATACTGGATTTTTAAGGTGTAGATTTTGGTCCTGTATTGCATTCATGCTGAAATTGCAGCCGAATTATACATGTGTCAGCCTTTGTTCACTGATAACAAGTTTAATACTCACACTGAGAGCGCTTAATTGTTGTAAGAGTTGACATTTGCAAGAGACATTGAATTAAGATGCTGACTTCTCTCTTGGGTGCACGTAGAACCTTCCGGGGCATAAAAGAAGAGGTAGGAAATTTCTTCCAGTATCCTGACTGGCATTTGGTCCCTTAGCCGGTGTCCCAAAATGCAGGCTGATTATTTCTGATAGTTTCTATTTCTGCAGCTTCACTAGATTCAAATCACTTGCCACATTTCCCTGCATAATGATAGTGATGATATTTACAACGTAACAAGACCAAAATTGCTGGGAGAACTCAGCAGGCCTGGCAACGTTTGCAAGGAGAAAGCCATTAATGTTTCGGGGCCAGTAGAAGGACCACAGGATCAAAAAATGTTAACTCTGCATTCTCTGCAGACCTGCTGAGTTTTACCAACAGTTTCTGTTTTTGGTTCTGATTTGCAGCATCTGCAGATCTTCAGTTTTTTTTATAATACTTAGAGGACTTCATTGGCTTGAAACCCCTTGGAGCATCCTGACATTTAAAAAGTACTCTTGAATGATTGTTTGTTCTTTGTAAAGAGCACTTTTATCACAAGGATTATTGTAAATGTGTGGGCTTATACCAATATAGCTCACAGATATTGAAAGTTTAAGAAAGCTGTTTGAGTTAGAAACTTCGAAAATAGGAGCATGAGAAGGCCATTGGATCCTTTTGAGCCTGCTCGATTGCTATGATCATGGCTGATCATGGCTAATCATCCAACTCCAAACCCCATTCCTGCTTTTGTCCCATACGCTTTAATTTTGATGTCTTTTTAACCCTAAGAACTCCTCTTTGAAAACATTGAATATTTTGGCCTCAACTGATTTGTATGACAAAATATTTGACCGGTTCACCACTGACCTCACCTTAAACTGTGACCCCAGATGTGCATTTTCCAGTCACTGGGAAATCTTTCCTGTGTTTACACTGTCTAATCCTGTTTGTAATTTAATGTTTCTGAGATATCTCCTCCTCCTCCTCTTCCCCCACCTCCCCGTTCTTGTAAATTCCAGTAACGTAGTCCAACCAATCCTGGCTCTCTTCATGCATTGGTCATGCCATCCCAGGAATCAGTCTGGTAAATCTTATTTGCACTCATTTCATAGCAGACCATCCTTCCTCATTTAAGGAGACTAAAACTGCACACTGCAGGAGTGGTTTCACTAAGGCGGTGTAAATTGCAGCAAGACATCCCTGCTCCTGTATTGGAATCCTCTCACTAAAGGCCAACATGCCATTTGCCTTCTTGACTGCATCCTGCAACTTCATGCTTGCTTTCAGCGACAAGCGTATAAGGACACCTAGATTTCATTGCATTACATCCTTTCCCAATTGATTATCATTCAGATACTAGTCTGTCTTCGTCCTCTTCTACCAAATAACTTCACATTTATACGCATTATGCTACCTCTGTCATGCATTTGCTTAGTCACTCAACTTACTTTAAATCACACTGAAGTATCTCTGCATTCTCCTCACTTGCCCTTCCACCCAGCTTTGTGTTGTCTGCATACTTGGGTACATTATATTTAGCCCCCTCATAAAAATTATTAAAGTACAGGCAGTCCATAGGTTGTGAACAGATTTGATTCTGAGTTCATTCCTGAGTCGATTTATACACAAGTCAGAACACCATATAAAGGAGCTGTTAATGAGTATAGGAAATGCTTCTTTGTGGAATCTTTAAAATTGCACGCCTGTTTGAGATTGAGCTCCTAACTAAGAGTGTTCATAAGCAGACATATGTAAATAGGAGATCCCCTGTTTATTGTGAATAGCTAGGGTCCAAACACTGATCCCCACAGTTCCCACTAGTTACTAGCTGCCACTTGGAAAAAGATCTATTTATTCCTACTCTTTATTCTCTGTCTGCCAACAAGTTTTTTATCCATGTCAGTTGTGATGATGCTGTGGCTTTCAAGAGGTTATTTTGTCCTTTTTTTTGAGAGTTTGTAAGGCAGAGGTCACGAGCCGACTTTTGAAGACCGCTTGAGTAAATAGCTTGTGAGGCC
>NC_063351.1:11791138-11805884 GCF_021869965.1 Rhincodon typus
TGTTTTTTTCTAGCTTTTATGACGAATTGCTATCACGTGGCATTTTACAGCCGTTGCTCAGTCCTATTGAAGGAATGGTACAAAAAGAAAAGGGAGTCCATAACTATGTGGCCCCTCAAGGGATTTCTTCTATTGTCAAACATTATCTTGTAGACTCAGGTACAGTATGGTGAAATCAGTTTTCATTTTCATTTTACTAATTCACTTTTCTCTTAGTTTGTAAACCTATTTGCTAGCAGTGTTACAACATTTCATATTTTGAATGCCTTAATAAATCACAACAAACATTAGACCATGAAGCCTTAAGTCATTAGAGCAGAAGTAGGCGATTCAGCCCATCGATTCAATTCCACCATTCATTGAGATCATGACTGGTCTGAAAATCCTCAACACAATTTTCCTGCCTTATCCCCATAATTTTTGATTCCTTAGCCTTGAATATACTTAATGACCCAGCCTCTACAGCCCTTTGTGGTAAAGATGTCAACAGATTCGCCACCACCTGAAAGAAGAAATTCTTTCTCATCTTTGTCCTAATTGGGAGAGCCCTTATTCTGAGATCGTGTCCTCTGATGCTGGACTCTCCACATCTACTCTGTCAAGGTCTCAATGAATCTCATATGTCTTGATAAGGTCTTCTCTCATTCTTCTCAACTCTAGTGTGTATAAACCCAATCTACTCAACATTACCTCACAAAAAGATCCCTCCATATTCAGAATCATCCAATGAACTTTCTTTAGAGAGCCTCCTTATATCTTTCCTTAGGTAAGGGGGCCAAAACTGTCCAGAATATACTAGCTGCAGTCTAAATAATGCTATATATAGCTTTAGCAAGACTTCCCTATTTTTATATTGCATTCCCTCTGAAATAAAGGCCAGCACTCCATTTGTCTTCCTTATTAACTGCTGAATCCAGATGCTAATGTTTTGTGATTCATAAGCGAGATTTGCCAGATCCTTCTGTGCCACAGCCTTCTGCAATCTTTCTCCATTGAAATAACTCTCAGCTTTCTATTCTTCTCACCAAAGTGCATGATTTCACATTTTCCCACAATATATTCTATCTACCAAGTTTTGGCCCACTCAATTAACCAGTTTTTCTCCCTCTGTGGACTTTTTGTGTTCTTACTACTTACCTTTCCATTGGTTTTGTGTCATCACAAACCTAAACTTGGCCAAAGTACATTCATTCCTTCCTCCAAGCCATTAATATAACTTGTAAATAATTGTGGCCCCAGCAGTGAACCCTGTGGCACTTCACCAGTTACAGGTTGCCTTTCTAAAAATAGCCCCCTTATCCCAAATCTTTTTCTTCTTTAGTTAGCCAATCCACTATCCATGTTAATTTAATATCCAAACAAGATAGACTCTTATCTTATTAAATAGCCTTATGAAAAGTATCTTATCAAGTGACTTCTTGAAATCCAAATGCATTGTTTCTACTGCTTTTCCATTATCTACCCTGCTTGTTATCTTCTCAAAGAATTCTGATAATTTTGTCAGGCATGATTTCCCTTTCACTAAACCATGCTGCCTGTAATTGCTTATATTAAGAATTGCTCTTAGCAACATCACACCCCAGTCTGATCCTTATTAAGTCCAAGAGGATTACAGATGATGCTCAGAAATATCAATGAACAGCTGGAATAATTTTCAGATATTAGCAGCAAATAATTTGCTAAATTAAGAATTCAGGTATTAATACATTAGAATTGAGATCTCACCCACCCAAACTGAGTAACTTCTTCAATAAGAGCTTAAAAACAACATTTGTATATGGAGAAAGAGCACTGTTTGTTTTTCAAATATCTTTATTTTACTTTTGCAGTCTTTGCAAAGACAACAGAGCAGTAATGTAGTGGGAAAACTGTTACACTGGAAAGAGGAACTTGAAAATGGTCAGTTGCTTTGTGTTGGTACTGGATCATGGGGCAGTACAAGTCATACAAGTCCTGTGAAAAAGTGATGGATTCAAATCCTGGCTTTAGCTTAAAGTGTGAGCATTGAAGGATGTTGTGACAAAAGACAAAGCAGGTCAAAGCTTACACAGTCCTGAGCCAGTAACTACAAAAGGTCAGTTAATAGGTCAGCTGAATTATATATGAGAGATTGTCTTGTTACAATCTTAACATTTTGAGCAAAGGAGAATGGAGAAGTAAATTCGAATAACAAAGCATTTGTATAATTTAGTTGAGTAAACCTTGAATGTGTTGCCAAACTATATAGCAGAAAAGTAATTTTAATGCAGATAAATGTAAAGTGTTTCAAATAAAAGAAAGAAGCAGTCATAGCTAAGAATAAAATTCAAAGAGATTTAGGATTGTTCAACGTGCCCAATTACTGTACAGAACAGCACCACAAGGCTGAACTGTATCATCAAGGTGTAAGTGCACAGGCCAGAGAATTGTAGCCTAAAATTCTATAATGCTTTGGTCAGATGAATGCATGGCTGTTATAAAAATAAAAGATGCTGGAAAAACCAGCTTATCTGGCAGCATCTGTGGGTAAAGAAACAGAGTTAGCCTTTCAGGTCTATAATCTTTCATCAGAACTGGAAAATGTTAAAGGTGTAACTGGTTTAAAGCAAGTGCAAAAGCTGAGAAAGGGAAGAACAAATGGGAAATTCTGTGCTAGGGTGCAAAGAGGAAGAAATTAAGTGAAAACGATGACGATGGTGCAAACGAAAAGCAGATGGCAACAGCACAAGGATATTATAAAGCTGGAGAGGGTTCAGAAAAGATTTACCAGGATGTTGCTGGGAATGGAGGGTTTGAATTATAATGAGAGGCTGGATAGGCTGGGACTTTTTTCACTGGAGGTTGAGAGGTGACCTTATAGATGTTTATAAAATAATACGGGGCATAGATAAGGTGAATGGCCTGCATCTTTTCCCTAGGGTGGGGGAATTGAAGACTAGGGGGCACATTTTTAAGGTGAGAGGAGAAATATTTAAAAAAGACATGAGGGGCAATTTTTTTTTACAGTGAGAGTAGTTTGTATGTGGAATGAACTTCCAGAAGCAGTGGTGGATTCTGGTATGGTTACTACATTTAAAAGACATTTAGTAGTACATGAGTAAGAAATGTTTGGAGGCATATGGGCCAAGCACGGGCAGGTGCGACTAGTTTATTTTGAGATTATAGTCGGCATGGATTGGTTGGACCCAAGGGTCTGTTTCCATGCTGTATGATTATATGACTGTATAAGTAAAGAAACAAAAGATGGATCAAGGGAAGGTGTAAACTGGAAAAACAGGATCACTAACAACTGCTGTCGGAAAAAGTGAAGGAAAAGCTCTGATTGGAAATTGTTGAACTTGCGTTAAGTTGAGAAAGCTGTAACCTTCCATATCAATAGATGAGGTGCTGTAAATTGTGCTTATGCTGTGTTTCATTGGAAGAAATGACAGAAATGTCAAAGTGGCAATGAGGGAAAGAATTAATGTAACAGATGTCTTGGGTTCTGAGGGGATGTTCTACAAAGCGGTCATCTCATCTGTGTTTGGTTTCCCCAGTGTAGGAGACCAAAATCTAGGATAAGTCATGTGTCAAGTAACTCCCTTGGTAGAAAACAATTGCAGTGTTGAGAGAACTGCCCAGATGAGGCAGAGTAGGCTTGTCTAGGTCAGCGCGCCTCAGTATTGCAGTTATTACATTGGAGGGGGGAGAGGAAGAAAAGGAATATTTTCACCCCTGGGGTGGTACTTAGTGGACGTGATTGATGTCTCAACTGCCAGCCAGTGAGAAACTCAAATCAACTTCTTTGTCAAAGGCCCACTCCATTACGTGCCACACAGGTGGTCAGTGGTGCACCTTTCGCAGAATCAATCACTGGGGCAGAGGTCCTGCCTGCCAAGACTGCCCGTCAACCAGAGAGGCTTCCAGTTCTATTCATTGGCAGTAGCAGCTAGTGATGCACCCATCCAAGGCCTGGGATTGTTGCTGGACTACCAGCCACAAGTGAGTGGGTATAGTAAAGGATCATGGGATGGGGATGATAGGGGAGGAAGGGTTTTTAATTCACTCATGGGATGTGGACATTGCTGCCTGGGCACGCTGACACCCAATTGCTTTTGAAAAGATGGTGTTGAGCTGTTGAAGGAGGGTCAGTAATCGGTCGCTGGGAAAGAAGCCTGTATAGCAAGCTTTCCATTCTCTGACAGCTGAATGAAATGCTTAAGGACCACAATTGGGAGTGGGCCTGGAAGACCACCGATGGCCCTTCCCATCACAGACTTTATTGCCACCCTCAATCTGATTAAATTCCCCTGAAACCAACCATGTCATTAGGGAAGGCATTAAATGCAATGCCTGGTCATTATTGAGTGCCTGCTGCACATGGTCATAGAGGACATCAAACACAGATAAGGGAAGTGTTCAACTGGGACACCTTCATGAGTGGATAGCATTTAAACATTGACTTGCTGGCTATCCAAATGCCAGAAGATGGCAGTAGCCACCAGGCTCTCCTGGAAGTATATCCAATTATGTAAATTGATTCATTATCTGAAAAGGCAAATTGTCTTGGGTCACAAGGAAAAGGGAGGGGATTAGCACCAGGTGAATTGCTCCTGCACAAGGCCAGTGTGGACATGATGAGTAAAATGGCCTCTTTCTGTGCTGTAATTATTCCATGGATCTATGACTCCATTTTTTTTTTATCTTTTCACTTGTGGGATATGGGCGTCGCTGGCTGGCCAGCATTTATTGCCTGGCCCTAATTGCCCTTGAGAAGGTGGTGGTGAGCTGCCTTCTTGAACTGCTGCAGTCCACTTGCTATGGGCTGACCCACAATGGCATTAGGGAGGGAATTCCAGGATTTTGACCCAACGACTGTAAGCCAGGAGAGAAACATAGGAGATGATAAAGTAGTCAGGAAGGGAGGTAGGGAGGAAAGGTAGAGGTTAAGAAAGGACAAACTCTTTCTTTTTGTATTACCTTTCACTTTCTTAAAGAAAAGCCTTATTTAAAAAAAATAAAGTTTGTTTGAAAGCATGAATGAATATGTAGTTTCATGTTGCAATCCTTATTTTTCTACACTTTCTCTTCTTTCATTCCTCACCGTTTCTATTACTATGGCAAACCACACATGAACAGAGGTGTGCTATAATCGGCAAGTAACCCACATCAACCTGAAAGAAGGCAAGTTGGAGGTCTGCAGCAATTCAGCTCCTTCAGAAATGTTTGATGCAGTTATTCTAACGATGCCTGTTCCACAAATTCTTCAGCTACAAGGACATATTGAGACTTGTGAGTACATTACCTTTTATGCAAATTTTTCTAGGACACTCCATCATCATCACTATTTCTGTCACCACCCCAGCCTTGACGTAATTTTAGTTCTTGTGAACTGCATGAATACTTGATGCATGGTTTCCATCATTCTCACTGTTATGCTCCATTAACTTCAGTCATTAAGGTTATATCAAATTGCAAATGACCTGAGTCAGTTAACGATGTACCTGATTATAATGCACACTGCAAGAAAAATTATAACAGATGCCTGTAAAGACAGTGTATGTGGGTGTGTGAGCGAGATGGAAGGACGTGAAAGAGAGAAGGCGATGAGACTGATAATAGCTAGAGTCAGTTAACCACATTGATGAAACCAAACCATATGACCGTTGAAAATCTATATCTGAGAATTGTGACATTTATAGCTTTCAAGATAAAACAAAGATTTAATTGTAATCACTTTTAATGTAACAATATTGGTCATTTCAATGACATATAATAATTCTCTTAAAATTGCCACTTATTGGAAGACCTATGCTAATGTCTATCCATCTTTCTGTTCATAAATACTGACCAGTACACAACAGCATAACCGAAGTTTATTATCATTCTCGCTTCCTTCAATGATCATTAATTCTTTTTCTGCATTATGGATGTGGGATCCTTTATTGGAGAAAAATTGAAACATTTATAATCATCTCTCTGTAGCAATGGCACAAATGATGCAGCACATTTTAATCAATCTTAGAAAGTGGCGTAATTGCTTCAGGACATTAATTTAGCACTTTTTCCCCAAACAGGACAAACCATTTCCACTGACCTCTCTTAAATAACAAACAGACAAACCGGTTTTCCTCTGTCTGTTGGATTGTTTGAATGTAACCAAATTTAAATGGTTAGGAGCATGAACTTATCAGACTTGTGGAGCTAGGTTTTATGTAACAGTCCTGTGATCAATAAAGAACTGTGCAGGGAACCATCGTGGGAAAAATACAAAATGAAGAAATATTTTTAGAACTGCACAGACAGTTCACAAAATTCAGTTTGCACAGTGTCCTTTTTTGACCTAACAAGTGCTATTTTTGTTCCAAGATGGTAGCTGCATGCACACTTTTTGATGGAATACCACATTATGTCGGGCATTAGCAGGACACCTGGGGTATGTAGTGGAAGTACGCAGAGTATACGATTAATACCATTGGTGCCATCTTTGCATTCATCTTTCCAAAGCTGCACAGCTGTATATGTGCTCAGCTGTAGGAAAGATCCTTCACCAATACTATTTAAAGGGATCAACAAATAGTTATCAGTTTCATTGCTGATTGATTTCTGTTGGATGTGCTGAGTTTGCAGAAGTTTGCACTGATAATTGAAGCTGCAGATGTCTACAGGGAGTGGTGAGACATGTGCTGGAGATCTTGGTCCTAACTTTAAGGTTTGTCGACAAAATATTTACTCCCAAATATGGGTATGGTTGTTCCTATCCTCCTTGGTTCACAGTTTGATAGGGAGCATGTGCAGAGCTGACGCCGATCAGGATGAGCTGCTTTAAAGAGGAGGAGGGAGGGAAAGGGCTTCCAGTGGGAGACAATGTCCACCAGGGATTTCAGGTGATAATTCTCCTGTCTCAGTTTCAGCAAGAAGCAAAGTCTAATGTTTCTGTTTCATGAAGGAATTGCTCACCACAATCCAGCAGCCGCTGTAGTCAGACACGCATCCTCAGAGTGGAGTGAAGGTAACAATTGCCAATGCTGGGGAGATGATTGTGGTCGTGAGTTTTCATGCATCTGACTTCTTCCAGGTGTGTTGTCTCTAGCTATTAGCATAGTAGCTGCTTATTGTCAGGGATGTCAGATCACATGGAACTGGAACCTGAGGGCGAAAGGCTCTAATGGAATTCTGCTAAAGTGTGTCTCAGTCAAAAGTATAAAGAGTTAAAATAAATGTTCATTATGTTGCACTAAAGAAGCATGGTTTCCAATTCTCATTTGTCAAAAGCATCTGTGCCCAATATTTATGGAGCATTTGGTATTCACATTTTGCAGTTTGAGCTCACTGTTGCATATGGGAAGTCACTGAGGCTTCATCTTCCAAGAGAGCCAAACATGTTCAATTCTCCCTTGGCAGAAAGAATTCGGTGGAGCAAGTGTTGAGCTTTGCAATGATTTTAGGTTTCTCCATGGTGCAGGGTGCTGCTGACGGCACAGAAGTCAGTTTGCCAGTCCCACATGTATTGCAAGCAGAAAAAAATTCCACTCCCTCTGTGGTCTTGGGCATGTGCAACCCTCTGCACTACATCAAGCTTGCTGGTGCCCAGTACTCTGGCAGCAATCATAATGAGTTTATTTAGTCTGATAATGCCATCCACATCTGACAAACTAGAATGTGGTAGTGCAATCCATAGGGGAAGACAATTTGAGAAGGTCTTTGGATGAACCGTTTTCAGAGCACTGGGCAGATGCAATGTAAAGTGTGTGACCCACTTTTGTTTTAGAGAAGCAGGACACTAGTGTTGCATATGGTCTAGCCAGATGTGGCAGTCAACCGCTAAAGCCATATCTTACCAAGTCTACAGAGGTAGGCTGAGAGAAAGCAATGGTTTTTATGAGGACTAGGGCATTAATGGTGGAGGTGAGAGTGAGGATGAGCAGATTGGTAGCTGCAGAAATGTGAATGGAGGGTCAAAGACTTGACAGTTTTGATGATGAGAGTGCAGTTATAAGTGATTTGGGGAGAATCTTTTTTCTCGGATTGACACAGAAGGAAACAGGTTAATAGAGGTGAAATGTGGCTGGAACACAATATTGGGGCACGTGGATGAAGAATGATTTATGGCATGGCCCACGTTGTTTACTGCATTGCTAATAACTTAATCTGTGGTGTTGAGAAGGAAAGTGGCTGAATATTATGCATTTTAAAAAAAGAGTAATGGGACAAAGGATTGGGATTGAAGGCTGATAGATGTTGTCAGCTCTCTGATCATAAAGGAGCAAAGTTTCAGTAGCATTTCAAATGACATGGTGTTACAGTGCTTGTCATCATGTACATACTGTAGAGAGGGGTCTCATGGAAAAGGACCGTTACTTCTCAGAACTGGAGTGGATTGGGGATGGGCTGATCTTTGTTTTGTTTTGGAATAATCTCATTCTTAACAATGAAATTGTGGACTTCTCTGATATTTGTAAACAAAATAGATCTGGGAAATGGCAAATCTATGTTGAAAATTAATTGATATCATGCCTTTAACTCTTTGAAAAGAATTGAGAATAAGCATTTCTTTTACTTTTTGTGTTTACTTGTGAATCTTTTTTTTTGAATCAAGTACTTTGTGCAAATCTTCCTCTATCTTCCATCTCAGGTGGATGTAAAAGATCTCCCTGTTGTCAATTTGAGAATGAGCAGGTTATATAAATGCAAATTCCTTCCTTCATTCTGCATATGTTAATAGGAAAATGACACAGTTGCTCACTGTATCATAAATTAACAATTTAGACAAATTGGTACCATAAATGTTCAAATTAATTGCTGCATTTATCTTTCTCTCCTGATCATGTTTCCCCAGATGAAAGCACTAGGCGTCAGTCAATGCCATTGTATCATTGACCATAAGGATGAGTGTAAGGATAGCCTAACATGACTGTTTCTCTGATTGTTCTATTCCTTGTTGATGCCACTGGGATTTTTCTCCCAGGGTGCTCGCATCCTGTGGGATGAACCTTTAATTCCTGTTGGATCCAGGACAATCCTGGAAGTTTGGAGCCCTACCTCAGTACATGGCTGAGGACAAAGGAGCTTTCTGTAGGAAATGAGGGTTTCTGCTCCACTGTACAGTATGTGTGCTTGAGCACTTGGACAGACACTCAATTCTGGGTTACTTATCTCTTACAAATATACTTCATGAACAGTTCCATTGCTGACATTTTCCTCCTGTAAGTATTTGTAGTAGCAGGAGTAGGTAAAATATATTCTGGTACTCAAATACACAATGTAGATCTGCATCTTAACTCCATCTTCCTGTCTTGATCTGTAACCCTTAATACTTGTGCATGTCAAAAATCTTATCCGTGTTGGTTTTGTAATTTTTAATTAACTTGGCAGCAACAGTTTTGGCAATAAGAGTCCCAGACAACCACTTTTCTTTGTGCAAATTAGAAGTTCTGGACAACATCCCTGAACAGCCTTGATCTAACTCTCGGGTTAGGTCCTAATGTTTTTGCATCCCCAAAAAATCATATAGTTTCTCTCTATCCATCCTACCTACTCCTTTAATCATTTTGAACTCCTCAAATGGAGCAACCACTGATCTGCTGTATTGAAGGGAATATAAATCCAGTGAATCCAACCTGTCCACATAATGTAATCATTTTACCCTGAGTGTCGCAAGGAGAAAAACACAGCACTGGCTATGTGGAAATCTCTGATAATAAACTGGGAATTCTCCCCCTGGTTATGGCAGCACATTTCATCCACAAATCCCAACTAACACCTTTAGATGGGAAAATGAAACAAATTTGCAAGTTATTTCTCAGGCAAACGGAGTGGCCACTGTCAAAAAGACGGATATTAGCTAGCAATGCCTCCACATTGCTAGCTATGCCACGGGGAATTCCAGCTTTTTGCAATGTACCACGCCTGCTCTCCATTTTGTGCTTTTAGGAGGTCATGGTGCAAACAGGCTGCAAAGAAATATCGCCCTATCTAAATTGCCATCCTCTCCTATCAGTATAAATAAACATTTATTATAGGTTGGCAATTGTGAGCCAGCCAAAATTTTCATTATAGCAATGCTCGCTTTGTAACTCAGGAAACTGAACTTGGCTCGAGGTGCACTATTGTGTTCACTAGCAATCATTTCTGGGCATACACCTTATGATTTATATTGTTGGGTGTCCGACAGTTGCCAATCACTCGGTGTTAAAATTATTTACAATCTGTAACAAGATTTTTTTAAAATGACTTTTTATTTTAAAGTGTGTTTTAAAATCGTTTCGAGCCTAAAAATTTATAACTGATGTGTCAGCAGGCAATGGATTTTGAAATTGTAGAAATCTTGAAACATATCATTATTGAGGTCTGGAATCACTACTGCTTAAATATTTAGAATCCCAAAGGGTTATGGAGCTAGAAATGTAAACTAGGCTTGTGATAAATAATTTAAAAGGTAATGTAATGGTTTAGAGTTTGTACTTGTCCCTGTCTCTCTGCCACTTTCTTTACTCCCTCTTTATGTCGCAGGTTTACGTTATATTACAGCTTGAAAAGCATAGTTTGAATTGAGTGAACAGTAACCCAAATGTTCAAAATAACAGTAACTCAATAACCCGTGGCACAGTGGCTCTGCAGCCCCTCAGCACCACGGACCTGGGTTCGATTCCACCCTCGGGCAGCTATCTGTGTGAAGTTTGTACATTCTCCCCCTGTCTCCGTGGTTTTCCTCTGGGTGTTGTGGTTTCCTCCCACAGTCCAAAGATGTGCAAGTTAGGTGGGTTGGCCATGCTAAATTGCCCATAGTGTCCAAGGATGTGCAGGCTAGGTGGATTAACCATGGGGAATGCAGGGTTACCAGGATATGGCAGGGGTTGGGACTGGGTGGGATGCTCTTCATAGGGATGTTGCAGATGCAATGGGCTGAGTGGCCTGCTTCTACAATGTAGGGATTCTATGAAAACTCAAATAATCATGAAGGAAATGTAGTGAAAAGATATTGAAGCAAATTAGATATAACACCGTGTGGAACTGGAGGAACACAGCAGGCCAGGCAGCATCAGAGGAGCAGGAAAGCTAACCTTTCGGGTCGGGACCCTTCTTCAGAAATGGGGGAGGGGAAGGGTGCTCTGAAATAAATAGAGAGAGGAGGGGTGGGGCTAGGGAGGGTAGGTGGGATGGTGATAGGTGAGTGCAGGTAGGCAGTGGTGGGGATTGGTCAGTGAGGTGGGATGGGCGGATAGGGCAGGATCCCCACCACTGCCTACCTGCACTCACCCATCACCATCCCACCTACCTTCCCCAGCCCCACCCCTCCTCTCTATTTATTTCAGAGCACCCTTCCCCTCCCCCATTTCTGAAGAAGGCTCCCGACCCGAAACGTTAGCTTTCCTGCTCCTCTGATGCTGCCTGGCCTGCTGTGTTCCTCCAGCTCCACACTGTGTAATCTCTGACTCCAGCATCAGCAGTTCTTACTACCTCTGATTGAATTAAATTAGGGCTTTTATTTCGGGTTTCTATATTTTTTAAACTGGGATGGTTCTTGGTTTGGGATTTGGGCGAAAAGGACAAGATTAGTACTGGTGTTGTTGATTTAACCCTGCATCATATGTATACAGTACTTAACACAAGCTTTATAATTTCATAATTTTACCCAGAATTGAGGATAGTCCTCAATCCCTAAGGATTAGAAATTTGTCTTGGATAGTTTCATACTGACTGCCTTCCGTTAGCCTCCCCCAATATCCAGCTCTGTTGATGGCAATTCCATGCAATGCTGCCTGTTTTGCATTAACATGCAAGACAATGTTTATCACCACATATTTAGTCTTCGAAGGCACGCTTGGCAGACTCCCACACTGTTCTGCAAAAGCCTATTAGTTATGCCCAAAACTCTGGGGATGTAGGATAAATCTTGAGAATGGATAAACCTGTCAGAAGGGGAGAAAATAACCCAGAGATAGAGCCCAGGAGCTTTAAAAATAAATGAGTATTTGTTTTAAAAAAATTGAACCATACTGGTTATTAGTATAAAAATATGGTACATTGGGGAAAGGGGCTATTTGATAAGAGTCAAGAACCATCCAATCAGTTAATGAGTGACACATGGTGCAGGAAGTTGGTGTGTTGTACAAGTGGACACGTTGTGGAATCAGTGGCACGTGGTGGACGGGTTCCAACAAATAGGAGATATGGCGAAACAGTCAGGATTATATCTAAAACAGAGTTGGCAACCCTATTCCCCACTTCCTTCACCCCTAACACATGTACTGATTTCCTTTTTGTTTCTCATGAAAACTTTCCCTGACGTCCTGAGCTTGCATTTTTCTTGATTTCTTTCCTGTGTTTCCTTATATCCTCTCCAAGCTTATCTTTTTCACACCTTCCTCTTGCTTTCTCTATTCTATTTCCAATAAGCTGCTGTCTGCTGAATTTCCCATCTCGATCTCATGTAAGCCAATACTGTTTAATCTCTTCAGAAACTGATTATCTCTCCTTAAATCTGCCACCATCACCCCTTTGAAATAGTATACTCTTCACCCCGAAACCCTTGCAAACTAACAGCCCATCTCCAGCTTTCTTTTCCCTCTTCAGAGTCCTCGAACATGCTTTTGCTTTCTAAATCCAGGTTCACTTTTCCCCAAATTTCATGTTTTGATCCCTCCAAACAAACTTGTGCCCTTATCACAATGCCAAAACTACTCTTGTCAAAGTCACAAACTACATTGTGTGTGAATGTGACAATGTTCTCCAATACCTGTCCATTGCTATCAAGGGGGCATTGTACTTCACGTAGTACCATTCATAGCTAGATAATCACTCACAGTGGCTTCTCTTCACAGGTGTGCCCCAATGATCAATTTTTGTCTCCCTCCTATTTCTCAACTATCACACCCTTTGGCAGTATTACTGAAAAGCACAGCTTTGGTTTTTACATATTTGCACCTCATTCTACCTAAGCACCACCTTTCTCAACTCTTCAATTGTTGCTAAGTTATTGGACTGTCTGAAATCCAGCAGAAGAAAAGCAGAAATTTCCGTCAATTAAATATAGGAAAGACCAAAGGAGGCCTGGGTCTTCACTACAAATTCTGTTCCTGAGCGTTACCAGCTCCATCTCACTCCCTAGCAGCTGACTGAGATGTATTAAACAATTCACAACCAGGGTTTGTCCTAGAATGAGCTTTCAGACACACATCCATGTCATCCCTAAGACCATCTAGTTGCAACTCATCTGCTGACACCCTTATTCACCTCATTGGAGATCCAAAGTGGAGATCAAACTTGGAATCCATTCAGTTTTTAAGGTACCGAACCACAAAGACATACATGATAACCTAATTCACAGGTAGGACACAGATTCCAGACACCAAAAGACCGTGCTCATGCTGTGGACTAAAGAAACCTTACAGGTGTGACTGTGTCCAGCTATTAAAACCAGACACTTTTATTGCAAAACATATCACTTTCAGAAAATGTACCAAAGCAAGTGCTTGTCATTCAGATTCAATGGCATTGAAGGTTGATGGCTGCCAGAGCATATTGAGCTGTTTGTTGCTTCTTTTATATTTTGAAAGAAAGCTGTTTCTAATACCACTGCGCATCCTTGGCAGTGGGCATGCATGCATGTTCACCTTGAAAAATTAGATCAGAATTTTAGTAGATGATTCTCAAATCCAACAAGTCGTAGCATTGTTTTCACATCAGTGGTTGCTGCATCTCTGCTAAAACTCTCACCATGTTAGGGTCCAGGGGATGTTCTGTCACTGGCAATACATGACCTATGTACTCAACTTCAGGCATCTTCAATTGCATATTCCCCTATGTACTTCTGTTGGCTATTGTGCAAGATTTCTTTCTTTTTCCAAATATGTTATTCATGTTTGGTATGGACTGAATCTCAACATAATACAAATTCTCATCTGTTCTACAGCTTGATGACTGACAACCTCAGAACTTCTGCACATGTTGATCACTTTCTGCTCCTGAACAGAAGTGCACTGAAGGCAAGATTGTCTTAGGCATAAGAGATCCCATCTTGGAGATAGTTTTCAACTGTCCTAATGTTCAGGATTCAGCTACATTTTCAGCTACATGTGACTATACATAAGTATAGTCACATGCTGATCAGTAGACCACCTCTTCCCTTGAGCTCTGATATTGAACACATACATTCAAAAGTAACATTACTTGAAGGTTCAAAGTATTTCTTTAATGTCTTTAAAATCTCTTCTGATTGGCCCTGTGCTCCTCAACAAGGTTTAGGCTGCTCACAGCTTGCAGCCCTCTTTCCCCAGCATTGACATTAGGATTGCTACTCTTGTATGCTCTGTCATTTTATTCAACTCTGTAGCTATTTCAATGTTTCTCATTAAGACTAGAACTATTCCCATTCTGTCTTATAACTTCCTCCATTTCCACAGCAGCAGGGAGTGGAAAATTCACAGTCATTCTGACTTACCTAGCACTTCAAAGACTGATCCAGACTGTTGTTTGATTTCTTCATTGCTGTATTTTTACGTGAGCTGAGTCTCTTATAGCTTTGAAAATCCACTCAATCTCAGCTTCATACTTATGATATCATGTTTCAAATGATCTGTTTAATGGCCTCTACAAACTAAAGTGAAAGCAAGATACAGCAGAGGTGCAGCTCACACAACTACAACAAGTCAGCTAGTATCCTATTGTATAGTTGCATTTCTCCAAACGAAAGGTCTATGCAGTCTTGTCAAGAATGATTGACAGAGATAGTAGGAACTGCCGATGCTGGAGAATCTGAGATAACAAGGTGTAGAGCTGGATGAAC
>NC_063351.1:11810884-11929416 GCF_021869965.1 Rhincodon typus
CTTTTCTGATGAAGGGTCTAGGCCCGAAACGTCAGCCCTCTGTTCCTATGATGCTGCTTGGCCTGCTGTGTTCATCCAGCCCTGCACATTCTTGCCAATCTTGGTCATCAGGCAGAGAGGCCGAAGTCTCCATTGATGTACTGCAGCTCCCAGTAGGAGGCGGTGTGCAGCTTGTCAGCTGCAGCATCTGATAAAACACAAAACTTCACCAGTCAGTACATAACAGCATGATTGCTGGTGGCTCTGGTTAGCTTTCTCCACGGGGGGGTGAGGCATTACTCACGTTTAATAGGACAGCTGACTTATCACAGTCCAAAAAGAAGAAAATTCCAGTCGTAATCAGTGTTTCTTGTAGGAAATATCACTGCCTATTTGTGCACAAAGATCTCCTACAATCTACAATGGCATAATGACCAGAAAATCTGTATCAGTGATACTGCTGAGAGATAAACATTGGCCAGGACGGGATCTCAGTTACAACAGATAACACCTTTGATAGTACAGACCTGCTTTATTACGGAGCTGAAGACAGAGCCTGGGAATACACTCAGGACTCTGGATTGTGATTTGAACCCACAGCTCTCTGACTCAGAAGTAAGAGGAGACTACATTGAACCAACATTAGCACATGGACAGCACAAGGTCAATGCACACTACTCTATATAGACGGTGTTTTGCACCAGAGTTAGTTGTCTGGGAAAAAACAGAGGACCGGTGCTTTGGAAGGAATAGGATTACCACAGAAATGTTGCTACAATTTAAATTTTCATCCAACATTTCAAACTTGGACCTAGATAAACCAGAGGTTAGATGTTATATACAAGTTCCATGCATGATGAGAGTAGGAATATTGTTCTGCATGGTTCTGAACCACATTTTTACTCTGCTGTCCGTCCTGAAATATGTTGTCCTTATCGGTCAGTTTAAAATTAATGATTTTCAAGGAATACAACACAAATTCAAGATTCCTGTTATAAGAATATAAGAAATAGGAATAAGAGTAGGCCTTTCAGCCATTGAGTCTGAACCATCATTCAATAAGATTATGGCTCTCAATTGTTGCTTTCCTTACACTGCCTGCATCCCCCCAAATAAATCTTTTTTGGAGATCTAAAGTCTGTCCAACTCAGCTTTGAATATAATTCAGTGACCCATCCCCTCTCACTGCTCACCAAGGAAGTGAATTCTAAAGTTTAACAATCCTCAGAGAGAAGAAATTTGTCCTCATCGTCATCTTAAATAAGAGAGTCCTTACTTTCCAAATATGCCCCTAGTTATAATTGCCCCAATGAGGGGAAACATTCGGCATTTTGTCAAGCCCTCACAGAATCCTATATGTTTCAGTAAGATCTCCTTTCATTCTTATGAACTTCAATGAGGATAGGCCAAATCTGTTCAACATTTCCTCATACGTTTCCCAGGAAACAGCTTCATTAACCTTCACTGAATGATTCATGATACAAATATATCCGTTCTTAAGGAGACAAAATCTGTATTCTAGGTGCTGCCTTGTCAATTCCATTCACTGTTGCAAATAAAGATCAACATTCCATTTCATTCCATTCTATTTTCATTCTGACATAGGATCACTGGACTCAAAACATTAACTCTGTTTTTTACCCTCTAGTCATGCTTCCAGATCGCTGAGTTTCTCCAGCACTTTCTGTTTTTGTAACATTCCATTTTCCTTCCAAATGATTTGCCTTAACTCCATAGTAGCATTTCTTGATTTATGTACAGGGACACCCAGATTCCTCTGTACCAAAGAATTGTGCAGTTTCTCTCCATTTAAATATTCTCCCAAAGTGGACTATCTCCCATTTTCCCATATCATACTGGATTTGCCAAATTTTTGCCCATTTACTTTGCCAAACTATATTCCTTTCTGAACTGTGGCCCCTGTACTTTTCAACTTATTTTTATATCAGCAACACATTTTGCTACAATAAGCTTGATCCAATAATCCATATCATGAATTTATTTATAAATAGCTGAGACCTAAGCTGTGATCCCTGAAGTACTCCAATACAGTTTCAATCCTGTTCGTTATTCAATTCTTTATCCAAACTAATATATTGCCCTCAATACCATGAGTTCCTATCTTCTGCAGCAAAGATTTCAGTGGCATCTCTTTATATGCTTTCTGGAAATCCAATGATACGATATCAACTGCTTCCTCTTTATCCATCCTGTTTGTTTCATCCTCAAGTAACTCTAATTAATTTGCCAAACATGATTTTCCTTTCAAAAGACCTCATTGACTCCACCTGATTTGCTTAATGATTTTCTAAACATCCTACTAGAACCTCTTTAATAATGGAATCTAATGACAAAGGATAGGCTAACTGATTTGTAGTTTACTGCTTTCTGTCTCCCTCCTTTCTCGAATAGAGGTACTGCATTTGTGGTCTTAAAATTCTCTGGGACATTTCCAAAATCTAGGGAATTTTGGAACAGTACAAAAGAAAGCATCCACTTCTTTTAAGATCTTAGGATGCAGACCATGAGGTCCAAGGGACATGTCAACAGTCAGTCCCAGTAATTTGCCCAGAAATTTTTCTCTGTGATATTTGTTGTTTTTAAGTTCTATTTGGCCTCTGATTTTGGCTCTATGCTATCGTTGAAATGCTTTTTGAGTTGTCTGTCCTCAATGTATAAAAGAAACAAGTCACTTCCACTACACTTTAAAGCGTAGACTTTAAACAGCATATTTAGATTTTGTAGCTTCAATTAATCTGGAGCCTCTGGTTGAGCAGTCGCCAGTTATGCAACATGTGCGAGGTCATGTTGCGGCTGTAGAGGACATGGGTTAGGCCACTTATGGAATATTGCATGCAGTTCTGGTCTCCCTGTTATAGAAAGGATTTAGTGAAACTTGAAAGGTTTCAGATAAGATTTACAAGGATGTTACCAGGGTTGGAGGGTTTGAGCTATAGGGAGAGGCTGAATAGGCTGGGGCTATTTTCCCTGGACCATCGGAGACTGAAAGATGGCCTTATAGAGGTTTATAAAATCATGAGGAACATGGACAGGGTAGATAGATGAAGTCTTTTCTTCAGGGTGGGGCAGTCCAAAACTAGGGGGCATAGGTTTAAGGTGAGTGGAGAAAGATTTAAAAGGGACCTAAGGGGCAACATTCTCACGCAGAGGGTTGTGCGTGAATGGAATGAGCTGCCAGAGGAAGTGGTAGAGACTGGTACAATTACAACATTTAAAAGGCATCTGGATAGGTATATGAATAGGAAGAGTTTACAGGGATATGGGTCAAATGCTGGCAAATGGGACTAGATTTATTTAGGATTTCTGGTTGGCATATACAAGTTGGACCGAAGGGCTTGTTTCCATCTCTATGACCGTATGTGGTATTTGTGAACAGAAGGATATGGCCATCATTTCTCTTTCCCTAACTGGCTCTAAGAAAAGAAGAAGGGTCACCGGACCCAAAACATTAACTCTGATTTCTGTCCACAGATACTGCTAGACCTGCTGATCTTTTCCAGCAATTTCTGTTTTTGTTTCAGATTTCCAGCATCCTCAGTTCTTTCAGTTTCTTTGGCTCTCGTGGCCTATTTTGTTTACAGTAGTGGAATATTAACAGGTTATAGTTTATTGCCTGAAAGCAATTAAGTACAAATTACTATAGTTCAGCAACCAATGTTACAAAGACTGTTAGGATACCTGTGGATTTGGTTCTGTTCTTCATGAGATCAAAGACATCCTGCCTTATCTCCCCGAGCCAGTATGACATTATTAGGTTGAGAGGACCTCAATGCAGTCACCAAAATTAACACTTTCAAACTGTTACATTATATAACTCCCCACTAAACTTTTTATTTCCTGATAGTTAATATTTTTCCATTCATGTGTATAATTATATTTACTACTTTACCACCAGTTCCCTCCCCTCCAAGCCTCTAACTTCACAAATTCAATCAGTCTGGAGGTTACACAATTCTTTCAAAATACTCTCTTTTGACCTTGAAGATTGGCTTTTCGGTTTGAAGGTTGTTGACTTTGGTTTCGTTCTTGGCTCCGAGGGGTCTGAAAAATCTCTTTACTGGAGGTCATCTCCTAAATGTCCTTTATTGAGCACATCATCTGTTCTACCAGGAACAGTCAATCTATGACCTTATCTGGGAGACACTTAATTTCCTGACTTTGTTTTTGTTGCAGTGCAGGACTTCTCTGCAAAATCAGCTAACCCTGTTTATAACATCATCTGGGGACTTTTAATCTAATAAATGTGAATCACTGAATATGGCTGCTTGCTAGAAACAAGGAGCTGAATCTTAAGTTTTTTTGGTTAAGTGTCAGTTGAGTTTCATAGAAAGTTTCTTTCCACAAGGCCTGGTGAGATCTCTCGCCATACCTTACCAAACTCACCCCAATGGCAACTCTCATACCAGATACTCATCTCATTCTACCACCTGCTGTTCACAAAACAACTTGCCACTCACCAAAAGGCTGACATCCCTGTGATTACGCCATCTTCAGATGCCATATGCACCCAGACAGGCTTTGGCATTCTGAAGCTGCCCTGCTCAGTGTAGGACAATCTTTCCAAAGATGTTTGAGAAGGGAAAAATGGCACCACAGTTCTCTGTCAGGGACTTGGAGATCCTGGTGGATAGGCTGGTCAGGAGGAGGCACCTCCTCTTTCCAAAGGATCAACAGAGGAGCTGTCTCAACTGATCCTGCCAGTCTGGGCCAAGGTCGCCACACAGTCAATGTGGCACCGCGGTTCGTAGAAATAGCCAGCAGTGCCACAAGGAGGTCAGAGAATCTCTGTGTTCTACCAGGCTAAGTGCCACATTCTTCTCTGTGCTGCCTCACACTTACACTTACTCTATCTTTGATCCTATATCCACCTCCCACCATGGCTTATGCTCTGTAACTCTCACCATTGCATGCCACATCTTCCCTCACCCACCCTCCCCCAACCTCCTGCACAGTCTCTCTGCTGCCTCCTCACTCACTTAGGACATCTTTCCCCCACTTGTACCAGAGGTTTCGGGTGTTCACCTGGCAGAATTGTTTGTTAGAGATTTTTAAATCAACCTGTTCAGACATGTTATGGAATAGGTGGGACCTGAATCCAGGTCTTCTAGCCTAGGATGTAGAGATATTACCACGGTACCACAAGAGCTCATTGAGAAAGAGGAAGGAATATTTGCTGCAGTTGCATCATGATTGGCCGATATTTTTACTTTACTACGAATGGGTCTGCAAATTCACAACATGCGAAGAGATTACACATTTTGAAATGTCAGGTTCTTGTGAATTTGTCAAACAAGTCTCAAATTCCAAGGGTAAAAAGGCACATCTGCCATTTGCTTCTAAGGAAAATCTCAGGATTCAAAGAAATAATCTCCAAACATTGCCAGTAACTCTTCTCACTAACATTCAGGCTGCAACTAAAAATGTTACCGGATATTAAAAATATACCAGATATTAAAAAATTCCATGTAGTTTAAATTGAGGAAATATGCACATTTAAAATACATGCCATGCATTCGTATGAGGATGGTTATAAAGTTTTCCCAGTACTTGAAAAACTGATGGGAAAATATTGCAATTTAGGTCCTTTATTTATAAATAAGATTCCAAATATGATTTCCAACAATAAATAGTCATCAGTATCTAGCACATATTTACCACATAGGCTGAATTTTAAGCTCCTGTGACAGTGTAAAGTGTGGAGGTTGGGGTGGTGGTAATATTGGACACCAGGTATGTAGTGCCTTCTCTCCGCCCCAATCACAGCTATTTTACCTGCAGCAGGAAGCTATCACTTGGCTCACTCACCCATGACCGAGTGGTCATTAATGGTGACTGCAGGCAAGCGGCTGATGCCTGGTTAGGAGGATGCCAAGTAAAACCTGGCAAGCCTTGGTGTCAGATTGGTGGGTGAGGTGCCTCTTTGTCCATTCTAACCATGCCCCAGAGGACCTCAGTGGGCCTGAGAACCTGGTCCTGGCGCAACACAAAACCATCTTCTATTTCAGCTCTAACATTGAAGGCCTTCACAGTGTTGGACTCTGCTACTGGTAATACTGCTCAGACACAAGAGCTGCTGGCTTCACCCACCCACACTTGGTTGGCATCAAGCGAATTAAAGGGACATCGGCCTTTTAAATGATAGTAGGGCCAGACAGTCAAGCAGGAGTGGGTTTTACTCAGGATGGTAGGGGCAAGCATCCTGCCTAAGGATAAAATTCATCTCCATGGAATTCCTTGCTTTCAAACATTTATCTAGATCCATTTCACTCATTTTGTCTTCTGCTATCATGCTCTTTGCTGGTCTGAGCAGCAGCAGGATATTTTAAAGGATGATTTTGTCCAACTAAACCTCTTGATTTGCTCAGCGAGGTCTTCCTGTTCTACATCAGGTCCTTTCTTTATAACTATGACGAGACGGTTGAAGGACTTAGTGGCAGTGTAGTAAAGTCACTGAAGACATGGGTTCAAATCCCACTGTAGCAGCTGATGGGATTTAATGTCATTTAACAAACCTAAAATATAAAATTCACCTCCAAAAGGGTGACAGCTCTCATCGATTGTTGGGAAAAAAACCCATCTGGTTCACTAATATTGTTTAGGGAAAGAAATGTGCCCAATGTGTAACTCCAGATCCACAGCAATATGGATGGTCCTTAAAAGTGAGCCATTCAGTTCAAGGGCATTAGCAGTGGGCAACAAATGATGGTGTTGCTAATGATGCCCAGATTCCACGAAAGACTAACACTGGGGTGAGGCATCATTTGTGATATTTCAGACAAAGACACTTAGCTTAGATCAAATCCAATCAGGTAACAGCTAGTAAGTCAGGCTATACACCAAAGAGAACACATTTCCAATCTCAGTGCCTTTTCAATATGTGGTGCAGAAAAGTTTCAATCCCTAGGTCTCAAAGTTTTCACCTTCTTTTCTTTGAAAAATATTGGCAGTGCAGACCCAAGTTTTTTAAACTCTATCAAAGAATGTAAGAGCGAGAATTGGCCATTCCGCCCATCAAGCCTGCCTTGCTTTTAAAGGCTGATCATCCACTTCAATGCATTTTCCCTACACTAATCCCATATCCATCCGTCATTGATATTTAGAAATCTGTCAATCTCTGTGTTAAACATACTTGATGACTGAGCTTCCGCAGCCCTCTGCAACAGAGAATTCTAAAGATTCGCAGTTTCCTGAATAATGAAATTTATCCTCATCTTGGTCCTAAGTGGCTACCCCAGATTTTGACATTGTGTCCCTGGGTCTGGACTCCCCAACCAGGGGAAACATCTTACCTGCATCTACTCTGCCCATCCCGTTAAGTATTTCGTAGGTTTCACTGAGATGACCTATGGTTGAAATTCCAGAGAATACAAAATCTCTCTTCATAGGACATTCCCACCATCCCAGAACAAACTGGGGAACCTTTATTGCACTCTCTCTGTGGCAATAATATTCTTCCAGAGTAACTGAACCAAAGCTTCATACAGTACTCAAGGTACAGTCTAACCAAGGCCTGATACAATTGAAGCAAGGCATTGCTATTCCTGTATTCAAATTATCTTACAATAAAAGCTAAAATACCATTAACCATTCTGATAGCTTCTGCAACTACATTTTAGTGTTCAGTAACTTACAGACGAGGGCTCCTTTTTACACCTACACTTTCCAATCTCTTAACCATTAAGGAAATAGTCTGCATATCTGTCTCTCCTATTAAAGTGGATTGTCTCATATTTTCCACATTATATTCCATCTGCCATGTTCTTGTCCGTTCACTAAGTCTGTCTAAATCTTCTTCAAGCTGCTTTGCACACCTTCCTAGCAGCCTTGTGTAATCTATGAGTTTAGTCCCTCATCAAAATTATTAAAAATATTGTGAACAGATGAGACCCAAATGCTGATTCTTGTGGTATCTCACTCACATCCCCACACAAGAATGACCTATTTACTCCAACTCTCTGTTTTCTGCCCGTTTGCCAATCCTTAATCCAGGCCAGAACATTACTTCCTATCCCAGGTGTCTTCATTTTGCTAACCAACCCCCTGTGTGGTTGTTAACAGAAGCCTTATGAAAAATCAAATATATGATGCCCACCAAATCTTTGGTATCAATTCTGTCAGTAACATCCTCAAAAAACTCAAGCTGGGTGGTCAAACATAATTTCCATTCATAAATCTATGCTAACTGTGCCCAATTAGATCATAACTATCCAAAAGTCCATTTATAATTGATCCTAGCATTTTTCCTACAGCTAGTTGGTCTGTAGTTTCCCAGTTTCTTTTTCCTCCCTTCTTAAATAGTGCAGTGACATTTGTTACCCTCCAATCACAAGAACCATTCCAGAAACTGTAGAATTTTGGAAGATGATCACTAATGCATCCAATATCTCTATAACTACCTCTTTAAATTCCCTGGAGATGGAGAATATCATGTCCTAGGAACTTAGCAGCCTTCAGTGCAATTAATTTCTCCAGCACAATTTTTTATTAATTTCCTTCAATTACTTTTTCTTTGCAGTCCCTTGAAATTCCAATTCTGGGAATTTTATTTTGTATCTTCTTCAGTGAAGATAGATACAAAGTAATCTTTTAGCTTCTCTGCCATTTCTCTATTCCTCATTATAAATTATGCTGACTATCTGGAATGGCCTCACATTTGTCTTAGCCAAGTATTTCCTTTTTATGTACTTGTAGAAACTTTTACAGCTTGACTTTATGTTTTTGGTTAGCTTACATTCATATTCTGTTCTCCCTTTCAGTCTAGGATTCTTGATCCTCTTTGGCTACATTCTGAAGTCCTCTCAGTCCTCAGATTTGTTGTTATTTCTGGCAACTTTATAGGCCTTTTATTTTAATCTTATAATATCCGTACCTTCCTTTTTAGTCACAGTTGACTGGATTTTTCTGCTTTGAAGGAATGTTTAATTGCTGCACACTATACAATAATTCTTTAAAAGGTTAACCACTGTCTATGTACCGTCTCACCTTTTCGTATAATTTCCTAATCCATCTCAGCGAATTTGCCTCTCACGCCTTTATATTTCCTTTATTCAAATTTAACACCCTGGTTTCAAATTTAACCACCTTGCTTTCAAACATGATATAACATCCTTCCACACTGTAATCACTGATCCCAAAAAGGATCTTTTAAACAAGGTTATTAATTAGTTTTTTTATCATTACATAATAGAAGATCTAAAATTGCCTGTTCTTTAATCGGTTTCTCAGCATGCGGCTTTAGAAAACCATTTCTATCCTACTCCAGAAATTCATCTCCATGGCATAAATGCTCATTAGGTTCATCCAGTCTATATGCAGATTGAATCACCCATGATAACTATATTACTCATGCTACATGTTTCTCTAAACTTCTGATTAATACCATGTTTTACACTACCACCACTGTTTGGTAGCCATAAACAACTCGTACCAATGTTTGCTGAATCTTGCTGCTCCTTATTTTCACCCAAACAGATTCTACATTTTGTTCTTCTGATCTGATGTTCTCTCTTACTAATGTACTGATCTGGTCCCTTTTTATTGGTGCAATATCACTTCTTTTCCTTTAAGCCTCGTTCCTCATATATTTATGAACATTCAGTTCTCAGTCTTGGTCACCCTGTAGCCATGTTTTTGTAAGGCAGTAGAGCATATCTAATTTACCTCTGTTTGTGCCTTTAAATCATCTATTTTGTTGCAACCACCGATATATTTCAGGTAGAGTGCCCTTAACTTTGATGTTTTGATATTATTCTGTATTCTAAGCTTACTTGATACTCGCTTTTCTTTCAACTACCTTCTGGTTTCACTTGCCTATTTTCTATTTCCTGTTACTAACTTCCAATTTGAGCTGCTCATCAGGTTCTTATCTCCTCATAGCATTGCAGATCTTCCCATGAGGATATTAGTCCTGGTTCTGTTCAGGTGTAACCCATCCAACTTGTACAGATTCCACCCAGAAATCCTACAAATCTGATAACCTCCCCTTGCCACCACACTAATTTTCCAGCCAAGTATTCAATCAATCAATGCTCTTATTACTATGCTTGCTAGTACATGGTACTGGGAGTAATCTTGAGAATACTGCACTTGATATCCTACTTTTTAATTTCCTTCCTAACTCCCTGAAACCTGCGTTCAGGACCTTTTGTCCTTTTAATGTCCAATGTGGACCACAATCTCCGGAGATAGTGGGAACTGCCGATGCTGGAGAATCTGAGACAACAAGGTGTAGAGCTGGATGAACACAGCAGGCCAAGCAGCAGGAAAACTGATGTTTTGTGTCTGGACCCTTCTTCCGAAATGTCAGCTTTCCTGCTCCTCTGATGCTGCTTGGCCAGCTGTGTTCATCCAGCTCTACACCTTGTTATCTCACAATCTCTGGAAGTTTGCTCTGCCTCAGAAGGATGCTTAGCGGTTACTCCATGATTTCCTTGACCCTGGCACCAGGGAGGGAACAAACCGTTCTGCAGTCAAATTTACTACCACGAAAGTTACTGTCTGATTGTCAACTATCGTATCCCAAGTTGCTGGAGGTTCCACAGACTTGGCTTTAATTGCCCATCCCTGAAGAACCAACTGTGTCTAAAATGTAAAACTAATCAGCAAGCAAGATTAACTCAGGGGACTCCTGCACTGTCTGCCTAGATCTTTTATACTGCTTTGTAGTGACCCATCCTTACTCTGCCTCTACACTCCTATCCAGTGGTGTGATAACCTCATTGAATGTGCTGTCCATCCAGTTCTCTGTCCCATGGACACCCACCAGTGATTCCAGTCACTCACAAATTCAAAATCTAATATTCAGGCTTCACCAACTAATATTTTGTTCATTAAAACGTGTTTGCTCATGACAGAAAGTTGCATCCATGACTTCGTTCATACAGCAGAAAGTACATTCCACTTGGCTGAGCTGACCCGCCATACCATAATTTTAAAATCTAATTATTACATTTAGAATAACTTACCAGTTACTCACCTAACAATTTCTTCTCTGTACCAAAGTAAAGCCAATTATTAGAGGCTGAAAATGGTTGAAAAAGAAATATACACTGTCTTCACCAAACTCCCTCACTCACCAGATTCCCATTTCACAATCTGTGTACCTAAAACAACACTCAGTACAAACTGTCTGTCCTTTACATCAAGTAAGCGAAGTCAGTGAGACTTTTGTTTTAATCAAATGGGTGCACAATGTTCAATTGTAAGCAGCATATGGTTAATTTATCAGGCAATCAGATGTCTGATTGGGAACAGGTGGCAGTAAATCTCTTCCTTACGTTGCAGGAGAGCTGAATTAGGAGATTTAAAATTAGAATTGGTTACAAGTTTACTTCCACTTTATCTACTGTGGGACAGAGCAAGCTGCACAGCCATTTCTCCTTTTAAAAGGGTAAAAGAGGAAGTTGACCTTTATAGATAATCGTGCACTTTTTGGTAGTCACAGGCTTGAAATTCATAGTAATTCAATTAACTGTATTTGAGCTGATGATAGACTTTGTGCCACGTAATTTTTAACTTAATATTGCAATTAGGGACAGCATTCATCATTGCACAGCTACCAGCTAACTCCAAGTTCCCTTAATCTTTCAAATACTTTGACAAAAATAGAATGGAAAGTCCTGACTGCATGCCACATTCAACTAACAATGTGGCTCAATGTGGCTAATCTGCTATCCTATGGGATAGGAATTGAAATCCTGCCTACAAAAAGATTCAGATGACCGTTAGTTCATTAGGCCAGTCCTCATGTAGAAACCATATCCATTGCCATAGCTGTGGAGAAACAACATCTATTCTTAAGCCATTTCTTGCTACCATCTGTGGGCATTTGTACTGCTAAGAGAAGAGCCCTATATAACATAAATATGCATTAGTCGTACAATTATGCTTAGATTTGGGGCCCACATGTTATTTTCTTTGGACAATACACTGCGTAGACAGTAAAGACTTAAATCAACACTTTTGTTCTCTTACCAGTGAATCACATGAGGCAGGAGTGTGGATCTAAGAACAGACACGGACACCTTTTGTAGTGCTTTGTGTGACTTGTTCCCCTTGGCATGTTGCTTTGTATTGAAAGGCCACTATGTTTAGCTACCCTTGGATGTGCCTAATTTGGGATATCATGAGATTTTCTTTGTATTGAATTGGACAGGAGTAAAATGTTTGTCTTCCTGCAGGACAATTTGGCAGGTCAAGCGAAGGTAAATGTTGCCTGATGGAATTGGTTCATTATGTTCAGGCCTGATGCAACCTCATTCCAGGCATGCACCTACAATGAGGCCAGTGGGCCCAACAAATTGTGGCAAATGTGCCCATTGATGGATAAAGCTTCACCACACAGTTCCCAAAGGCCACTAATGAGACTTGTCTGAGCTTCTGTGTTTAAATGTGGACTTATTTCAATGCTGCTTTGTCACTCAGCACCTCCCAATATATCTGTGCAACCTTTCTGTTCCTTCCCTTATTTATCAATACAATCCTTTTGGACAAAGACTGTCTAATAAATGTTGATTTTGGCCAGCTTTTGTTCTGTTCCACCTGTTCTCCAAGATGAAGTTATTTGTAGTGGTATTCATTATTAACTGGATACAGGAGTCTCATCTGATGGACTGCTCCCGGTGGAAGTGGGCAGCATGCAGGATTTGCACTACTACCTCATTTCCATGATTGTAGCAGTAGAGCGAGGATCTACTGTGCTACCAGCTGCTTGAGTGCTCAGACCTGGCTGTGTTGTGTTAAGAGCACATGGTGAAACCAGCCTTGTGTTCTTCAAAACAGTCAGTCCATCATAAACTAAATGACAGGAGATTTCTGCCTAAATACTATCAATTCCGAATAAAACAAAGGAATACCAGGGCAGTGTCCCAGCAAGTCTCACTGAGGTTGCACGCTGGAAATGAAACATCGCTATTCCTGGAGTCATCACAAAACTTATAGATTGTTAAATAGTAGGCAGAATCCCCCAATTTCCCTGGCTTTTAGACCCAGATTGACAGAGTGTGCAGACAAGATTTCTTTACTGAACAAAAAAGTACTATTTATTACAGTAATTAGACTCTTGCTACAGGTAAACAATTATGAACTGACAACATATAATTCCACTAAGTAAAGTCCTAATTCCCCCATAAGCGCCCCCTTTCACACACACACAAAAAAGGGAAAAATGGGTGTTATGGATGGAGGGGAAGATTGGGAAGGCATTTACGTAGATTCTGTTCACAGGGCTGCTGAGATGTTTCTTGTGCTGGTCAGACACTGCATTCATGCTCTTCCTTCATGCTCTCCCTTCTCTGAAGGCTTTCACTGATTTGCAAGAGGCATAGGAACCAGTTCATATTTACGAAAGGTGATTAAGAGACTTACTAAATAAAATTCACAGCTTACAGCAACTGCTGAAGAAAGGAAAACTGTTTTTATTCAGGCTTGTAATAGTTTTAACTGCAGAGAACAGAGAGCTGGTGAGCTGGTGGAGGGCTGAAGGTTTCTCTCGATCTTGTTCACTGCCTCAAGCAGTTCAGCTACCTGAGAACCAATCATTGATAACTGGTCACTAGTCTACAAACCAATCAGGTACTTGTTGCTAGCCTAAGATTCATTTATACACATCCCATTGGCTCCAGCTCATCTGCAAACTACATTTCAACTATTTCAGCTGTGTAAACAACATCGCTTGCTTTCAAAAGAAACAGCAATCCTCAAACAAACCTTGCTTTTAAAATAGTTATTTTGCCATTTCAGTCCACAACTGAAAATACAGAAAAATAAAAAGACACAGTCTTTACAGCAGGACAGGACAGAACTCCAGATTCATGGATGCAGCAGGTAGTGGACAGATCAAGGGATACAACATTTCCATTACAACCACATTTAGATTGGATTGAGAGCCAGTGGCAAGGAAGAAAAATTCCCAGCATCTGACCCCAAGGAAACAACAGAGGTACCAGAATTCACGGGTTGGTCGGGGTGAGCAAAAGCATCTTCACATGGTATCTTTTATCCATTGCACTGCCAAACTCTCACTGTTCAATGCACCACACCTCAGTCACTCAACTAACAGTTCTGTCTGGCAGTCAGGCTTATGCCTAACTTCCAGATCCTCTAGCTTACCCACAGAAACCTACTACTATTGCCAGCTTCCCACTCACCTCTCGCATCTTCAGCTTTTCAGCTTTGCCAGGTGTGCCACCCAAAACACACTCACCAACATTTCTTTACTGTTGCATGACAAGTTGGCTTGCAAGAGAAGTGAGTGGAGCAGGGTTAGTGAGGGGATGGTCCAAGGATGCCTGTATCTCCCAAACCCCCTGGAGGAGATGGTTTGCAACATTATGGGTTCAATTCCAAAGGAACACTTGGCATCTGCTTTCACTGAGAACACAGATTTTCAGAATAATCTATTTGGGGATGTGACAATGCTGTCCAGGTCTTCCTGCTTTCTGCATTGAACCAGTGTTGAATCCTGCCTCTTGCAAGGACTCTATTCCATTCTCCCAGTTTCTCCATCTCTGTCACATCTGTTCTGATGATGCCACCTTCCACATGGGAAAGGGCTCAGAAGTGTCCATCTTTTTCCTCAACCGAGGATATCCCCCTACCGTGGTTGATGGACCCCTCAGGTGGGTCTGACCCATCTACCACATTTCTGCCCTCACCCTTCCTCTTCCTTCCCACAACACTGATTGGGTCCCCCGGCCCTCTCTTTCCATTACACCAGCATCCACATTCAAAGGATCACAAGCCTCCATTCTGCCACCTCCGGCAGAATACTGGCACCAGACATGTATTGCCCTCCCTCCCTTGTCAGCATTCCACAGGAACCGATCCCTCTGGGACACCACAGTCCACTCCTCCTCTCCTCCCACTTCTCCTCACATCCCCATTCCACCTACCCATGCAAAAGCAGAAGGTGTAACACCCACCCTTTTACTTCCTCCCTCCTTACTATTCAAGGCCATTGACCTACCTTCCAGGTGAAGCAGTGCTTTACCTGCACTTCACTCAATCTACTCTACTATATTCACTGCTCACAATGTGGTCTCCTCTACACTAGGGAGATGAAGTGCAGGCTGGGTGACCACTTTGCAGAACACCTATGTTCTTGCCAAAACAATGACCCCAAGCTCCAAGTTGCCTGTCACTTCACACACCACTGTATTCCCTGGCCAACATCTCTGCCTTGGCTTGCTTTAGGGTTCCAGTGAGGCTCAGTGTAGGCTGGAAAAACAGCACCTCATTTTCCGCTTGGGAACTCTGCAACCTTCTGTACTCAGTATCAAGTTCAGTAATTTTAGGGCCTGAACATCATCTTCCTTGTCCCTACCCCAAACCCAACACACCAAGAACAAAAACAGAAGTTGCTGGAAAAAGCTCAGCAGGTCTGGCAGCATCTATGAAGAAAAGATCAGAGTTAACGTTTTGGGCCCGGTGACCCTTCCCCAGACACCAGGTCCTGTCATCACATGGGCTCCTTTCGGCAGTGTCGACACATTTTTAACTACTGACAGTCTCCATTATCAGCTCGTCTTCCCCACTCACTTTTCAGAGAGCTCACGTGAATGAAGATCACCTGAGGGAAGGATCACGTGAGGATCAATAGTGAGAGTGAATGATCACCTGAACCAGAGATTGCCTGGCCTAAGCATATAGAAGAAAATTGGATGAGAAAAGATTTCATGCAATTAGTGAGCAGGCCTTCCCTATTGAAACCAGGCTGTGTGTGTGTATCTTCCCCAACGGGAGGCAGTGACATTGCGGTAATGTCACAGAACTTGTAATTCAGAGACACGGGCTAATGTTCTGGCGATATGTGTTCACATCTTATTATGGCAGATGGTGAAATTTGAATTCAAAAAAATGTTGAATAAAAAGCTGGCCTAATATGACAATGTAACTGCTGTTGATTGTTGTCAAAACTGATCTGATTCATTAATGTGGTAACACAGTCTGGAACTGGGGGAGCACAGCAGGCCAGGCAGCGTCAGAGGAGCAGGAAAGTTGACGT
The DNA here is from genome assembly GCF_021869965.1 of Rhincodon typus. Lineage (NCBI taxonomy): Eukaryota > Metazoa > Chordata > Chondrichthyes > Orectolobiformes > Rhincodontidae > Rhincodon > Rhincodon typus. The sequence goes on from NC_063351.1 coordinate 11,826,888, forward strand.
TTTGGGCCGGGACCCTTCTTCAGAAATGTCCTTTAGGCAAGGAAACTTGCTGTCCTTACCTGGTCCCACAGGTGACTCCAGATCCTCTGTAATATGGGTGATTCTTAACCACTCTGTGGGCAAATAGGGATAGGCAATAAATTCCGGCCTATTCACTGATGCCCACATTCCACAAATGAATAATAATTAGCCTCTCTGGACTGTGCCAAAGCTACCTCTTGATAAGACTGGTATCTGCCTGAAGATGTCTCCGCTGTGATTAGAATTATACTCTGAGTGCTTGCTGACTCTTACCTCAGAGGGACAGATGGTATTAAACTCCTCACTGGCATTCAGGCAGTGAAATTGGCATTACATGCTGGGTAGGAGGATGATTCACTTTCCGCTTAAAGCCAGCTGGCCAGAGACTGAGTCAACAGATTTGTCACTCAAGCTGGTCTTTTCTTTCTGGGATATGTGCAAAGATCAGTTTTCAGCAGGTTGCTGTTTTTGATTGACAAAGTGAAGAATATCTCATCCAGGGAGTAAATGTTCCCTAAAATTTCTCTTACTTTCTCGCACAGTCTTGTTCCTCTTTAAGTACTTTTGAAGTTATGTGGGAAATGCTAAGTTATGTATGGTGAGGAAGATAAGCAAAATATTGTGTCAATTTTAGGACACACTGCAAATGAGGTCAATACTGATAAGATGCAGACTTTCTTGACTGGTTGCTGTGGTCCTGTGTGAACTCTGTTTTAATTGCAAGCTCTTCTATGCTCAATGCAGTCAGGATCTGAAACAGCAATGTCGACATAACTGCTACATCGTTAACTTTCAGCATTGAAATCTGCTGTCTCCTGCAAGTTTTGTGCAAATCGGTTAGGTGCACAGGAGCCAATTCCACTGCAGTTGCACGGAGCAGTTACATACTTGCAACCTCCCAATAAATTAGTTGTGCGTCCGAAATCATTGGCCCAGAATTGGGCCTTGTAACTTTTGTTGTTTTGTTAAAGTTTCTCATCCTACACCCGTTGAGACATTTGCAAGAATACTAACGTAAAGGAGAACAACATTTTAGACTGCAGGGTGCTGACCAGGTGGCTGGTGGACTCTGATTGATAGAGGCATTAACATGAAAAATGGCACAGTTAAATGATGATTGACAGTTAACTGCCAAGTTTTCTTTAAATTTAAAGCAGACTCTGATTTGCCAAGACATTACCTTGAAGAATGAACCAGAGCATAGCTGTCTGTTTTTTTTTTTAAACGTTGAATCATTTGGAAACGTTGTAAAGTTGCAATGCATGTATGTCTGCTTTCTGTCTGTGTACGCGGGCTCCCATATGCACAAGTCCAGTGCATTGTGAGCTTCACTGACAATGTTAAATTGATTGTTGGTGTAATTCTTAGCACACTAATATTTAGCAGATGAAACTTACCAGGATGTCAAATGACTGAAGAGTTTTTTGTTATGTACAGAAATTGGATAGACTGGGTAGGAGCAAATTACTGCAGATGTTGGAATCTGTATTGAAAACAAAAAATGTTGGAAATTACAGTGTCAGGCAGCATCCATGGAGAGAGAGCAAGCTAACGTTTTGAGTCTAGATGACTCTTCATCAGAGCCCTCATTTAGACTCGAAACATTAGCTTGCTCTCTCTCCACGAATGTTGGATAGCCTGAGAATGTTTTGCTTGGAACAGAGAAGACTGAGGCAGGTAGGAGTGGAGGGTGGAGGTGGGACATGATTGAGATGTAGAAAATTATGGCAGCTCGACAGGTGGACAGGAAGAGACTTATCCCCTTTCTCAGCAAGATTCAATCTGTAAAACCAAACAGCTATGTTGGGAGCTACTCAGTATTGTGAGAATTGCTAATCTTGCGGCTGTGAGTTGGTCCTGTGGGCCACAGGGCTCCTGTTGAAGCACAGACAACATGAATCACTGAGCTGGGTTGCTGTGCTCAGAAACCCAATATGAACGTTACAGCGACAGCAGCAGATGCAAAGTGGGCCTAGGCTGTGAGGCAGGTGGCGAGGTATATGCCTGTTACTACAGTCAATATGCAGTGGGAGTCAACAATTGAAAATGTGCTTGACATTCATGATGTGGGCATGGAATATCTCTAACTTGGTCTAAGGTATAAGAAATATCACTGCCCGATAAGCGTGCAAAAGGTTAATACGCAGAACAGTTTAAAATCTTAAAGGAGTGAGTCCTAACATCTGATTCTCTTCAAAGTTTCTATAACTATGTCTATCACATTAATGTAACCAGTAATTACTAGCTAACATGTACTCAACTTTATCTTATTAACTACTGGAGACACATTTAGTTCGACCAGGAAGGCTTTCTTCTTCCACTCTAAACCAAACAGGCCCTGTATTTCCTACAGAGGATTGAATTAACAACCTTCATTCTGAGCAGCAGTTCATACAGTGTAGTGAGCTGGTGTCTTCATACAACGTGGTAGGCAGAAATACAGATATGATTTGATTGCTCACTTAACACCGTGTCCAATCTTCTGACTTGACTTGAAATGACCTGCTCACACAGCACAGTCAGCAGCAACAGAGCTGAGCTGAAGATTACGGAACCTTCATGCCAATTCTCAACAAAGAAGAATACTCAAGTGAGTGTTTAAAGCATTTCAGCTTTCTGGTAAAAGATACACAGCAACAGGTGAATTTACAACTCCCTGGAAGAGGATTAGTAACTCCAAAGCAGATATTGAGCATTGTGAGGTCTGTAGAAGCATTCCTGAGCTGGAGTTAAGCAGTGAGTGAACATATATTGGAGGTTAAGTGAATAAAGCCGGAAACTTTAGCCTGATGCAATAATTGTGGCTGGAGTAGAAAGTAGTTCAAAAATTACTCGTAGCTCAGACTGAGCGTGATCACCGTAATGAGTGGGGGCCATGAAGAATGGGTACAGACGTGGATCTAAAGATACATGAAAAAAATATTAATCCAATATTGCAGACCCAGGGACATCACAAAGCCAGTAATTGAAGTGATAACATCGAGCAGATTAAAAGCCTAAGCAGACCTGGTTTAAAGCAGACAGAAAGTTTGGGAAATTCCTTTCAGGCCATAGAAAAGGCAGGAAATTTTTCATTAGAACTGCTGGAAAGATGAGAATAATTTATTTAAATGGTGAGGACAAGAATAATTCAGTAAGGTCATAATTAAAATGAGAATCAGTTATTAAAGCAGCAAACAGCTAGATTCATATAGTGAAGTGTAATGATTGTAATGGGTTCAGCCAGCTGGACATCAAAGGATATGACTTAGGTAACACTGAATGGAGCTGGAGGAACACAGCAGGCCAGGCAGCATATGACTTCCCTGATTGGGGCTGTCTAATCAAGGAGCCCTGGCTGACAGATATAAACAGGAGTGTCAGGGGTTCTGTTCACTCTTGGAGGCAACTCTGAATGAGGCAGTACTGAAGTCAAGGACTCTCCATGTGTAAATAAAGGGTGACTTGGTTACGGATTCCGGCCTCTGTGCAGTTATTTCATGAAGCTACAGAAAAGGCCTGTGATGTTTAAGAATCCTCCATTATAGTTATGAGAAGGTGGGAATCCTCCCTTTTACAAGCAAATGTAGGAAAGAGTAGCAGACCTGGCCTTGCTGCAAAACAAAAATCCTCTGAGTAAACAAAATACATAATCACATTAGGAGGTAATGTTTAAGGAGGTAAGACATCAAAAATAATATTGCAGGAAGATTTAATTTCAGAATGGGCCTAGTGGAACACAGAATTATGCATCTTGAAGAAAACAAAATCTGATATACAGGATGACTTCCAAATTGAATTTTAAATCAGAAGCTGAAAAAATAAATATACTTCTGTGAACAATTGCTTATGATGTTATAGTTCACTAAGGTTTTGAAGAAGCAACAGATATATTTTGAAAGGCACTGAAAGTCTTTGTCAATTACTTTAATCCTTAATCTCATTAAAAAAAAGTCTTGAGAAAAGAAGATTTAATGGAAGTGATCAGGAGAATCTGTAGATGAATTTTTTAATGATCTCCACAGATTAGTAGAGAAATATAACTGTAATGACTTTAAGTCAGAATTCATAAGAGACAGAATTGTAGTGGGAATTGCTGATAGCCTTTTTCAGATTTATTACAATCTAACCCAAAGAAGATCTGACTCCAGACAAAGCCATTCGGATGGTGAATTAAACAGAAGTCTTCAAGCAACTCAGATCATTCTTAAGAAGAAAGTATTAAGGTAAAATAATTTACAACAGAAGTGTTCGTAAGGGAAAATAGGTCATCAACACTACATTTTGACAAACTGATATTCATGTTAATGATGATTTCTCAAATTTCAAGTTAGACACTAGGATGAGGGTTACAATAACGGCAGATTATATTATTGTAATTAGTTCCTTTCCTCATTTTGCCCTCTGGTTATGTAATAGTTTTGGAATATCATTCCATATCTTCTACTGTGAAGACTAGTGCAAATTATCTATTCAACACTTCCATCATTTCCTTGTTCCCCATTATTAATTTGCCAGCATCATTCTCTGGAGCCTATGTTCACATTGGCTTCTCTCTTCCTTTCTATATATTGAAAGAAGCTCTTACTGTTGATTTGGATATCGCTTGTCCGATGCCAACCTGTATGGGTGGGGGTTGTGAGCAGTTGCTGCCCATGAAGCATGGCTTGAGATGTTGGGGCCTGCTGTCAAGGTTGAAACCCAGAGGACTAAGCAGCAAACTGGAGTTGCCAGGTATCCACTCTAACTTTCATGTTGGGAATTGTTACCGTTTACTTTCTATCCAGCAGGAAGTCAATAGGAAAATGCATACCAATGAGGCAAGATTAGATAACAATGGAATGCTAATGTATTCAAATGAATGTAAAAAGGCCACTCACTGTTGAGATTCCTGTCTCAACGTTCAAAACCTGGTCGGAAAATCAGACTATTTTTATTCACGTTGAGAATCTCATTTCTGCTGACCTCACCTATTGTGTTTCAACTGACTCATCAATGCATGTCATTCAAGAGCTGGCATTATTCCACCTCCAATGCCAAGCCAGAAGCAATCCTCAAATAGCAGAATTGAAGAAGTGAATGTGTGGTTTCAACAGTAATGCAGTCACTGAGGGTGAATCGGAGAGTCCAAATGAATCAACATGTTGCAGGGAAAGGTATACGTGCTTCAGCATTACTCTACAAACAGATTGAGAATAAATTGAGTTTACATAGATTGAAGATATGATCCATGTAACTTCATGGAAACCACCACATAGACCAATGTCGAACAATTCGAGACATTGTAATGAAGAAATTGCCAGATCATCAAGGAAAATATCCCCCACAGAGGAAATCCAATAGGTTAATGGATCAACCAGTTTCAGGAAACCTAGAGACCCGAAACTGTAAGAAAGAGAATCAGAGTCAATGGTCATTCACCTAGCAAGCTAGCAATCATCCAAATTCAAAGAGACTGGATTCTTGGGGAATAGTGAAGCCTCCAGGTTTCCCAAATTTGTAAAGTCAGAGACATGGAAGGAGATGAGGTAGCGGTAAATATAAATTTACATACAATCATATAATGATGATGAAAAGTAAAGCTTGGGGGAAATTTTGAATAGAGGTCTGAAGGGGTCTGGAAGGATTAATACTGAGGAATGCCATGAATACCCAGCCACTGGGATGCAGTGATGTGGACTTGTGAGCAAAAACAGTTTAGGATCTCAAAGGAGTGGGACTTAATATTAGGTCTTTGTCAAAGTTTCTGTAACAATGTCTACTATGTGAATGTAGCCTCTACAAGGGACTCTCCTAGCTGAACCAGGAAGTGGTTTTCCTCTACCACACTTGACTAAATACGCCCCATAGTTACCTACACTTAAAAGAATTAGTAGGAACAACCTTCATCGTAAGCAGCAGCTCATATGGTGTAGTGAGCCGGCATGCCTACACAACACAGTAAAGTTTGGGGCTAAAGTACATTATTGGTGTAGAATGAGAGCTAGGTGCTGGGCAACTGGTCGTGCCATGCTGTTATTCAATTGCTCCATAATAATGCAGGTTGGCTGAAAAGGAACATTGCTTTCTTATGTATCCTCAACCATTATGATACAGCAATATATCACTACTGCCATGACAAATTTCTGACATAATTTATTAGTGTTGGTGTTACTGGGATCCTTAATTTCTTTATTTGAGAAGGGGCAATGAATAATAAATGTGCTCAACCCCAAAATATTCTTAAACCAACTCCAGCCGAGGAGAGAGAAAGTTAAGTTATTCAGAGAAGCTTCCTCCTCATAATGGTCCCCATTATTGCTGTTCTGAACTTCATTATGAAAAGAGGCCAGACTGGATGGTTCAGTAGCTTAGCTCACTGACAGTTGCATTGATTTGCTTGCAAACGCCTTTGTGTACTGAATACAATTGGATCAGTGGTTTACCACATATTAAAACCATAAGGTGCACATTCGCAGAATTACTCAGTGCCTCATCTTTGTATTCTAGACTTAGCAATGTGCATGTGCTGCAGCATGCAAAGCTATTTAAGCAAATCTGCTGCCGTGTAGTTTATAGATTATTTTTCCACAATCTGTTTTGCAGAATCTGCTGTGGCACTTTCAGATGTTAATGTTCAAGGCAATAAGCTTTTTGTACTGTACAAGTACTGTACAGAAGATAAATTCCAAATCTTGCTCTTGCCTATTCTGGTATTCTGATTTTTATTCCTGCAACATTTTAAAAATGCTTGTAAATGATATGAAATCATGCTGATCAAAGAGCCATGTTAGTTTAAGTGCTTATATTTGTGGTCACTGTTTTGACATTGCTGATTCGTTCATGCCCTGATCTTTGTCTAGTCTCACCCTTCAATGGCCATTTGATTCATGATGGTCTTTTCTCATTTGCATTTTTTGATGTCACTGTGCATGTATAAAACAAAGAAAAAGGTTGCGATCTTGTGAGTTGCTATCTAGGCACAGAACACCCAGCTAAGAGTGCTAAGAATTCAAGAGGTAAAGGCCACAAAAGAAATCACGGGAAACATGGAAGATTCTCCCAGATATTGTGCTTGGATCCGTTTTGTTTTGTTTCGAACACGTTGTAGCAAGAGGATGTAAACCATCATTTAGAACAAAAACCCATGTTCTGTCATTGGATGTTTGACATTTTTGTGCCTCTGCCAAGAGACGGTAGTCACAGTTTGGAAGGAAAATGTTTGATCTATGCAGTAATGCTGACAATGTGGACCTGGCAGTTAAACATATATGGGTATAAAACCGTGTGAAGTGTTAGATGTGAGAGGCTAACTCTGAGGGCTGGATTTTCCCAGGCTTGTAATATAATGTGGGAAGACCCAGGTAATGTGGCCAACAGCTTCCCATTGCCCTCTGCTCGCTGGTACAGGAAAGAAGACAGATTAGCTGCCTGCCCAGACCATAATTCAGTTACTTAAATGGCAAATTATGGACTTGTTCACATCTCTGGAAGCATTTTGATCATGTTGAGATGTTGCCATATGGGAAAAGCCATCGGGTCAAGCCTGGCAAGCTTGGCATTATTGGGTGGTAGCCTTATTTTTAGGTAATGTTTTCCCCTGAATGGGGTTCCTGATGGTTATGCCCAGCTCCATGGAAATGGTGCTACCTAGCCTTAGCAATTGGCACCTCTCCTTGCTCATTTAGGACACACTTACCTGATCCTGACACCTCCTGACCCCACTTACCAATCTTCTGTGGCAAACTGGGCATTGATACAGCCTCATCTGCCAGGTTCAGTCTCAGCAATGGCCTGTACCAGTAGGGACACTGCTGAGCTGCTTGTCCTCACTGGTTGGAGTCTTTCTGCTTCAGGTATCGTTTGTCCTATTGTTCTTTGCCTGTCAACACTGTTATTAATCTTCACTTCCCAGTTAGGCAGCTTTGATTAGGTTGGAAGTCCATGTGCATTTTCCTTTTAAAAACCCCACTCATTTTCTGAAGGAGTGATGGTTCCTGCCAGCATCCCCATTTCAGGCCCTTACAAATGAGTCAGCCACAAGGCATTGTACTCAGTTGACTTTATGAAGTCTGTTTGCTCTGCCTGATGTCCACAATTGGATGAAATAAACATAAGAATGTAAGAAATAGGAACAGGAGCATTTCGCCCTTCGATCCTGCTGTACCATTTGATAAGATCATAGCTGATCTGATTGTGGCCTTAACTCCACTTCCCTGCCTGTTCCCATAACCGTGGCCTCATTGCATTAATCAAAATTATTTGAATTTGTTGAATGACTATTTCCACTGCTGTCAGGGAAAGAGAACTCCAAAAACTAAGTCCTCTGAGTGAAGTAATACATCCCCATTTTAAATGGGAGACCTCATAATATGAGATTGTGTCCCTTGGTTCTAGATTCCCTGACAAGAAGATGCATCTCTCCTGTCAAGCCCCTTCAGTATTCTCCATGTTTCAAAAAGATCACCACTTTAGTCTTCTGATCTCTAATGAGGATAGGCCAACCTATCATTACATTATGAGACAGCCATTTAATCCAAGGAATCAACCTAGTGAGCTTTCTCTGAACTGGCTCCAATACAAGTATATCTCCTTTAGTGAGGAGACTAAAACTGTACACAGTACTCTAGACGTTACAGTAACATTCTTACGCAATCTGAATGTAACATCCAAAAGTATGTGGATTCCATTTACTTGAAGATTTTTGATGGGTTTATTTACAGGTAAACTAATACAGGCAGTATAGACTGATCTCAACATAGCCTTTGCTCGGGATGCTACCAGAGTAGCTGTAGCCCTGGTTATGAGGTAACAGCCAGGTATTTGGTTTATCTGCATGCTGAGCTTCTTAAAAGGAATCAGTCACAAAGCAATAACATGATAGGCATGGTTTCACCAATGCCCTGCATAGTTGTAGCAAGATAGAATCATAGAATAGTTACAGTACAGAAGAATATCATTTGAGTCCCTCTGCAGAAGCAATTCACCTAGGACCAGTCCCCTGCATTTTCCCCAAAATCCAGCGCATTTTCCTTTACAGTTATTGATCCAATTCCCCTTTGATTGCCTCGAGTCAATCTGCTTTGATCATATTGTAAGGCAATGAATTCCAGATCCTAACCACCCGCTGTACAAGAAAGGGTTTCCTCATGTTGCCCTTGCTCCTTTTTGCTAATTACTTTAAATCTGCGTCCTCTCATTCGTGATCCTTAATTGGACCAATTTATCCCTATCTACTTTCTCGAGACCACTCATAATTTGAATAACTCTTATAAATTTTCTCTACAACTTCTGAGGAAAGAGTAACAACTTCTCCAACCTTTCTCTGTAACTGAAGTTTCTCATCCCTGGAAGCATTCTTATGAATCCATGTGGACCCTTTCTAATACCTTCCCATCCTTCATAAAGTCTGATGCCTACAACAGCGCCCAGTATTCCAGCTGAGGCCAAATCAGTATTTTCTAAAGGCTAACTTTCCATTTGCCTTCCTAGTTATATGCTATACCTGCATGTTAATATTTTTGTGGTTCATGTTCTAGAATACCAGATCCCTCTATACTACAATATTCCACAGTGTCTCTCCACTTAGATATTATTTTGCTTCCCTATTCTTCTCACAAAAATAAACAACACCACATTTTTCCCCATCATACTCCATCTACCAAAGTTTTGCCCACTCACTTAATTATCTATAGCTTCTGGCAGACTTTGTGTGAACCTCAACCTTGCTTGTCTACCTAACTTTGTATCATCTCCAAATTTGGTTACAGTACACTCAATCCCTACATTCAAGTCATCAGTAAAGATGGCAGTTAGTTTCCACAGACTGATCTCTCTGGCACTCCACTAGCTACAGTTTGCCAACTTGAAAATGACCCATTTATCATCTTTGTTTTCCAATAGTTAGCCAATCTCTTATCCATGCTAATATATTCCCTGACATCATGATCGCTTATCTTGTGTAGTAACCCTTTGTGTGGCATCTTATCAAATGTCTTTTGGAAATCCAATTATCAGGCTGTACCACTCTGAAAGTGTCCAGCTAATGGTTATACATTATCCAAACATGATATCCAAACACGGCCTAGCAGGAGGAGGGCAGCAGATGCATGGTAGCACCACCTGTAGGTTCTCCTCCACACACTGTCCTGACTAGGAACAAAATCATTGTTTTTTATTGTCTTTGGGTCAAGATCCTAGATCTCCATTCATGGAAGTAACTACACCACATGGATTGCTGCTGTTAAGAAAGTGGCTCACCATCAATTTCTCAAAGGCAATTAGGAATGGGCAACAAATAAGGCCTTTAGCCAGTGACATCACATCCTGTGAAATAATAAAAAACTCCACCCTCTTGAACTCTACGGTTGTCAGGCTGGATTACCTGTATTTGTTGGTACAGTAGGAACTATTGGTTTTACTTTTGCATGAATTCACTCTTGAACAGCTTTAATTAAACATGGGGTTCTGGGGATATAGAATATTAGATTGTTACTGGACATTTTTTTGTTGCAGAAATCATACTATCTGGCATGATTTTAAAGTTCAATTTGATTTGATTTATTATTGTCACATGTACTGAGAAACAGTGAAAAGTATTGTTTTGCATGCTAACCATACCTTACATAAGTACATGAGGGTAATAGAACAGAATGCACAATATAGTGTTACAGCTACAGAGGAGGTGCAAAGAAAGATCAACTCTTAGATACAAGAGGTCCATTGATGAATCTGATAACAGCAGATGCATATCAGCATTAATTGCCCAACTCATTGCTGATCAGGTGGCAATGAAATGCCACGGTCCATGTGGAAAATTTATCCCTCTCTATAGTTTGGTGGGAGTTGCAGCAAAAATATATGTCTAAGTCAGGATGATGTGTGACTCAGAGAACAACTCGGAGGTGATTAGGTTTATAAATAATCTCATGCTACATATTTCATTTGATGCATATGAACCAGTAAGATGTCTACGGATAACAAGAGGCAGTAAGTGTTTGCATTACTGTGGGCAGGCTAGCTGACTACATCTGGACCTCAGCTCCCTCTGAGTACTTTGAAATAATGAAGAATGTACTGTGTTGTTAGGATGTGTCTGTAAACAATTCTTTTTGGCACAACATTTTATCCAACCAAAAGATCTTCTGTGAACAGCTCTATTAATGACTCTATTAATGCCACTTTGTTAGATATTGTTTCAAAGCTGACTACAGTTGGCTAATGTATTAGTCAAATGATGAATCTATGGAATTATTGCTGTTCAAACTGTACTCAGAGCTGTGAAAAGTTGTAAACAGATTATTGCCCAAAATGCAGATCTCGAATATAAGGCTAAAATAACTATGAACAAGTCAGCCCTTGCTATATTCTCTGCCTCTTAACAATTGTTTGAGGTCTTGGCTATGTGTTTCATCTATTGATTGCAAACATAGCCAAGATATGCCAAGTAGGCAATGAACTCAATGGCAATAAGATTTTAAAACATGGTAAAGGTAAAGGATTGCTTGACATTCATTGCTCAAATCTTTGAATAAACGAGTTGGGACATCATGTTGAGGTTGTACATGACATTGGTGAGGCCTCTTCTGGAGTACTGTGTGCAGTTCTGGTCACCCTGTTATAGGAAGGATAGTATTAAACAGAAAAGTTCATAAACAGGAAAGGTTTGGAGGGATATGGGCCAAGCGCAGGTAGGTGGGACTAGTTTAGTTTGGAACATGATTGGCGTGGACTGGTTGGATGAAATATTTGTTTCCATGCGGTTTGACTCTGACTTTATAACTCTATGATTATCTCTAGCAACCTTTAACATTGGTAGTTAAGGCTTTTATATATTCGAGCAGCTTAAGTTTTGAGTGACTGATGCTCTGAGCCATTGACTTTCAGATGAGTATGGCCAGGCTGTTTAGTCAGTTCTACCAGTCAGTTATTGGGCGCTGCTTAGGAAAGAAAGTTGCAGGGTAATTCACATGTTGGTAGTTTACATGTATCTGATGAACAGTCCCTGTACATTTACAAAGTATCATAGACAGAGAGCTGGGGACAATTACCTGCCTTTCAGATTAGCAGACACAGAAGTGTTCTACATGATATTTTTGGGTTAGTTTGCCATGCGGGGAAGCTTTCCTCAATCCATCACACAGCAAATGGGTTCATAAAATCAGCATTAACAATTTTGTGGGTAAATTCAGCTGGAGGGAGAGGCCACATTCAAAGTGAGTGTGGATTTTGAAAATTGGAGCAAATTTACTGTCGCTCTTTTCCCTGACCTGTGTATTTAGCTTCTCCCCAGGAGTCTTTGGTTGATGGAACTTATTCCATTGTGTGCAGGGCAAACTGGCTTTCTAAAATTGATAGAAGGCAGTAGACTGTGTTGGAACTGACATGGAAATGCTTGATGCAAAATAATCATTCCTTAAACACCATCAACAGAAATTTTGAAGATACTGCCCTCTCTCTTTTCCCTTTTATCTCCCTTTGGTGCCACCAACATTGAAAACAAAATATGCATTTTGAAAGCCGTAACTCAACTTTGAGAGAACATGCTTGGAGTTTTCACCCATGAAGTTGATTTCAGAAAGAGGGAGAATTGCACTGCAGATTTGAATGCCCGGTTTATGTTAGTATGTTCATCAGCTAAACAGATTAACCCTGCTATAAATGTTCCAACATGCCCCAAGTATGGATGGTATCCGCTTGTTCTGATGTTTCCACTTATCACCATATGTTGTATTGTCGGACTTTATTGCCCATCTCCCAGTGTAAGCAGGCTGCCTTGTGTTGAATCCAGATGATGCTTTTAACACACAGCAACTGCAGTTATGAGAATACCGAGGGAGCTTGGTTAGAAGATATCAGCATTCTTTGTTACAAGTGGAAAAACGGCTACAAATCATAAAATCACACAGCGCATAATAAGGCCATTTGATCCTTAATGCTTGTGCCAGCTCTTTGAAAGAGCAGTCAAATAAATCCCACTCCTCTGCTCCTCCCCCATAGCTCTGAAGTTTTCTCCTGTGTATATTCATGTCTCTTTCGGAAAATTACTTTTGAGTCTGCTTCCCCCATCCTTTCGGACAGTGCATTTCAGATCAGCTCCTTGCTATGTTAAACAAAATATCTGCTCACCTCCCCTTTGAAGTTTTATCCATTTGTGGTAAACTTATCAAACATCTTAAACTGCAATCTGGTAAAAAGCACGGAGTCTGAAATTCCTGGGAAACCTCTAAAGCTCATCCATAGTCCTGTTCTCCTTGGCAAATAAAATTCTGGGAAGGACTCCCCATCTTCACAAGGATAATCCTGTTGCAGGCTGGAAGAGGTTATTTCTAGATGTCTATTCCTCCTGATCTTCAGCATAGTACATGATCAGTGTTGTTTTTCTTTGTGAGCATGACTCCCTCAAACATGGGCAGCTGACTAACACTGCCAGGCTTTCAAATGTGTAGGGAAAGGCAGAAAGGTCTCACACGTAGATTCAATCTGTTTTTTGATGCTGCTTATGACATTTTAAAAAATAATTCTTGTAAAGTGGGCATTTTTGGTAAAGGTGGGCATTCATTGCTTATCTGTAGCAGGAGGTGATGGCCTAGTGGTATTATCATTAGATTGTTAATCGAGAGACCCAGATAATGTTCTGGGAACCCAAGTTCGAATCCTGCCACAGTAGAATTCAATAAAAATCTGAAATTAAGAGCCTAATGATGACCCACTGATTGTCAGGACAAAAAAAAATTTGATTCACAAACATACTTTAGGGAAGGAAACTGCCATCCTCATCTGGTCCGGCCTACATGTGACTCCAGACCTACAGCAATGTGGTTGACTCTTAATTGCCCTCTGGGCTAGGCATTAAATGCTGGCCTAGCCAGTGATACCATCATACTGTGAATGAATAAAAAACAGTTTCCCTTGAGAAAGTGTTTTGAAGCACTGCAGTCTGTGCTTCTCCTACAATACTGGTAGGAGAGTTCCAGGATATTGACAAAATGACAATTTTGACAAAATGGGCGTCAGGTCAGAAATTTGGATTGCAACTCTTAACGTTGTTGTGTTGTTTTATGTGTGGTTCTAACCAATGTAAGCAACTTTTCTCCCCTAAGATATAGAGCATGTTTTAAATACATTGATGAAAGTATGGTAATGTTTGAATCATGTGACAGATTCAGGGGTTCAGGATGTTTAGGGAGAAGCATCTATTGCTGCATAAAGGGTCGGGAAGGGTTAATACAGAGGAGTGCATCAAGCACCACCCAAATGGTGATGTCACATGGACTGACTGGAAGAGTGCTTGTGAATCTGATGAATTTGTATTTGCAGATATATTTTATTTTGTTCAAAAATCACACAATTTGTAGACAGTCAGTCACTATGGCATTTTATAAATTTCTACTATAGAAATAAAACCAGTCTGACTCCAAACTGAAACATAAACAGATTCTAAACAAGGTCTCACACCTAACATGCATTGTCTGACCTAAAATGTCACCTCTTCTTTACGTTGATAAAACCTTCAGTTCTCTCAGGGTTGTGACTTGAAAGGAATTTGTGGATTTATATATACATCTGAATCAATTAAAACCTTCTAACTGATTAAAGACTTAACAGCATCTTAGGTTTGTTTAGTACATCCTCATCAATAGTGTGAACCTTTGATCTTTTACTTATAAATTCTGGGTCTGATACTATCTCTCTCACTAACACCTGAAGAAGGACTGAGGCTCCGAAAGCATGTGTTTTCAAATGAACCTGTTGGACTATAACCTGGTGAAATGTGATTTCTGATATAGCAAAAGGTAATGTGCAGATTGTGGTGATGTTCCTTTATATACACTGCCCTCATCTTTGTAGGTGACAGAGGTTGTGGATTTGGAAAGTGCTATTGAAGAATTTGAATCATGCAAAGTAGTATTTTAACACTCAAAAATTATTGAACAATTCAAACTAAATTAATTTCAATTAAGCAAGGTCAACTTGGGGTAGTATGTAGGCATTAATGTAAATTGAAGCAAAATTTGCAAAGAATGTATCTTTCAGACAGGCAAGAAACTTTCTCAGGTTGTACCACTTAAAGCTCTTCCTAAGGAACAACGTTCAGATTTGGCCTGAAAATGGCAAGTAACACTCATGTGACACAAATGCCATCTCCAACCATTGGGAAGCTGAGCATTTACCCTTGACATTCAACACCACAACCGTCACCAAAACTCCCTCACCATCAACAAGCTAGGATCATCATTGTGTCCCATCCAGAAGTTTCACTTTAGCAGTTCGCCAAGACACCTTTGATAGCAGTGCCCCTAAGCTTGCAAGATTTACAACAAGGTGAGAGGTTGTGTGGGAACACTATCACTCACAAATTATGCTCAAAGTCAGGCTCCATCCTGCCTTGAACATGTATCATTGGTGCTTTGATCTCACTAGGTTAAAAATCTGGAACTCCCTTCCCAGTTGTATTTAGACCACACGGACTGAGATGGTTCCAAATGATAGCTCATGTCTGTCTTCTCAAACTGGAAGTGAACACTAATGACTGGACTTGCCAGAGAAACTCATATCCCATGAATGAAAAATGAAAGTAATGTTGCTCTATCACAAACCCTCCTCAATGAATGTGATTTTCTGATGGAGTACAATATCTATGAGCAAAAAACTTGTGAAAGAAATTTGATCAATTTCTTCTGGATAAGAGGACAATAATTTTACTTTTTCTTTATGGTTGTCAAGGATTAAAACTCATAGATGAGTAAAGACTTGAGGCCAGACAGTCATTTGGAAAATTAGTAGCATTGCTAATGATCTGACAACTACAGGTGTGGACACAGACGGTGTGGAGCTTTGAGAGCCATAGCTTTATATATTCAATGAAGAATGTTGAAGCATCTTAGAAATTCTCATAATGGTCGATCCTCACCTGGAATTCCTTTGTGGAGACAGAGAGGGTTCCTAATATTCCACCATAAATCCAGCAGAAACCTGGGAAAATTGTTTGAACAGCTGTTTGTGCTTCTTCTGCATGGTTTCCACCAGATTTATGCCAAGTCATCAGGAGACCTTGTCCTCATTAAATTCAACTCCCTTAGGTGTAATATGATTTTATTTTACACTTTCAAAACACATGCCGCAGAGTGGAAGCACAGACTTTTAGTACAAATCAAGCATGTGGAGTTAACTCATCCGGAATATTTTGCTACATACGAGTGGTAGGCAAATGTCTTTGTCACTGGGTCATGCTCTGGAAACATATGGCGCTGCCATTATTTTATTCCATTTATTCTGTAATATTCTATTACAGTTGTTCAATGGCTTCATCAAATTCGTTTTTTGATTCAGTAATATTCAGCTCACATAGCAAATCCTCCTCAATTGTTCTGGTTTCTTCAGGAATTAAAGATTAATGTCCTGCACACAGCGACTAACAACTCAGGCCAAAACATCTTAAGGTGTTCTCCAAATGAATAACGAATTGTGAATGCCATCAGCTTCTCCTTCATTTGATCCATGATGATTCTTGTTCTAATTGGTGTGAGAAGCAGTAGGTCATACACAATTCCACCCCCTAGACACTTTATTAGGTATCAGTGCTGCCACAAATGATGTTACCTTAACACTGGTTCTGCCTCCCTTTACAATAGCCCAACGATGCCCCAGTTACTGCCATCCCACTCTGGTTAATCTTCCTGCCCTGCACACCCAGTGGCACAAGGTGGCTGGGATTGGAAGGCTATCAGTTGATTTTAGTTAAAAACCCATCTTCTAACTTCTCCAACTAGTAGATCAAGGAAGGGGAGCTTGTTTGATTGCTCGATTTCAATGGTAAATTTCAAAGCAGGATGTATTTTATTGAATTGTATAAAATTCTTTGATATGGCTGAGGATCAACATGTTCCAAACCTATCATTTACATATCGGAGGTGTATTCTAGGTAGCTGTGGGAGTCGACAGGCTTGAATCTGGGCCTCCTGCATTGCCACAATGATGCCACCCGAAAGCTGCAGGAACAGCATCTCATATTTCGCTTGGGAACCCTGCAGCCCAAGGGTATCAATGTGGACTTCACAAGCTTCAAAATCTCCTCTCCCTCGACCGCATCCCAAAACCAGCCCAGCTCGTCCCCACCTCCCTAACCATTCCTCCCACCTCAAGCCCCACCCCCATCTCCTACCCCCTAACCTCATCCCGCCACCTTGACCTGTCCGTCCTCCCTGGACCAACCTATCTCCTCCCTAACTCCCCACCTATACTCACCTTTACTGGCTCCATCCCCGCCTCTTTGACCGGTCTGTCTCCTCTCCACCTATCTTCTCCTTTATCCATCTTCTATCCGCTTCCCCCTCTCTCCCTATTTATTTCAGAATCCCCTTCCCCTCCCCCATTTCTGAAGAAGGGTCTCGACCTGAAACCTCAGTTTTCCTGCTCCTCTGATGCTGCTTGGCCAGCTGTGTTCATCCAGCTCCACAAAATGTGTTATCTCTTATGTTAAGAGTTACACTGGAAAGCAATTTATGTTCATCAGCGAGGCCCATAGTGCGATGCAGTTACATGTACTAGCAGCTATATACGTGACTGCTCAGATGTGTGTTTGACGAAGGCAAAAGGAGTTTGTGTACACATTGCAACTTTTTCAAAGAAAGGGGTTATGGAGATATCCAAAATCTGCTGCATCTCCATGCCAATTATGGCCCAACCAATCAGTGGCCTCTCTCATGCTGTATAAAATTGTGTTTCTTTTTCCAAATCTGTCTTGGTTCTGATTGTGTAAGATGAAAAGCTTCAACTTCTAGTCTCCTTTCAGCGGTGATTAAATTCTTACCATATAATGGTGGCCAGAGCATCAGTTGCAATAGTCTTTCTTCCCACTCCCACGCAGTTACATCTGGTGTCCCCCAAAGTTCAACTCTTGACTCTGCTATTTCCCAGCTAAGTACCATCATTCAACCAAAAGCAGACCTTCAGTTTACTGCGGACACTAATGACACCCAGATCCACCTCACCGCCACTTCTTTTGATTTACCCAAGGCTTGCTAAATTATCAAAAGGAAAGAAACTGCACCTGTATAACACCGCCTGCTCCTGCCCCACCGAACTTATCTCCACTTATCTCAACTCCATTTTCTCCCCCTTGGTCCAGGAACTCCCCACCTACGTCCATGACACCACCCACGCCCTCCACCTCCTCCAAAACTTCCGATTCCCTGGTCCCCAACACCTCATCTTTACCATGGACATCCAGTCCCTATACACTTGCATTCCCCATTCAGATGTCCTAAAGGCCCTCCACTTCTTCCTGTCCCGCAGGCCCGACCAGTCCCCCTCCACTGACACCCTCATCCGCTTAGCCGAACTCGTCCTCACCCTTAACGACTTCCCCTTCAATTCCTCCCACTTCCTACAGACAAAGGGGGTGGCCATGAGTACCCGCATGGGCCCAAGCTACGCCTGCCTCTTTGCAGGATACGTGGAACAATCCCTCTTCCGTAGCTACACTGGCCCTAAATCCCACCTCTTCCTCCGTTACATTGATGTCTGTTTCGGTGCCACCTCATGCTCCCACGAGGAGCTCGAACAGTTCATCCACTTCACTGACACATTCCACCCCAACCTTAAGTTCACTTGGACCATCTCTGATACCTCTCTCTCCTTCCTGGACCTCTCTATTTCCATCTCTGCTAACCACCTGGAAACCGATATCCATTTCAAGCCCACCGACTCCCACAGCTACCTAGAATACACCTCCTCTCACCCACCTTCCTGCAAAAATACCATCCTCTATTCCCAATTCCTTCGCCTCCACCGCATCTGCTCCCGAGATGAGGCATTCCACTCCCAGACATCCTAGATGTCCTCGTTTTTCAAGGACCGGAACTTCCCCTCCACAGTGGTCGAAAACACCCTCAACCGCGCCTCTTGCATTTCCCGCAACTCACACCCCCTCCCCGCAATAACAACCAAAACAGAATCCCCCTCGTCCTCACGTACCACCCCACCAACCTCCGGATCCAACGCATCATCCTCCGACACTTCCGCCATCTGCAATCCGACCCCACCACCAAAGACATTTTTCCCTCCCCACCCTTATCTGCTTTCCGTAGGGACCACTCTCTCCGTGACTCCCTTGTCCGCTCCACATTCCCTACCAGCCCCACCACCCCCGGCACTTTTCCCTGCAACTGCAGGAAGTGCTACACCTGACCCTACACCTCCCCCCTCACCCCCATCCCAGGCCCCAAGAAAACCTTCCACGTTAAACAGATGTTCACCTGCACATGTGCTAATGTGGTATATTGTATCCGCTGTTGCCA
Organism: Rhincodon typus; assembly: GCF_021869965.1. Taxonomy (NCBI): domain Eukaryota; kingdom Metazoa; phylum Chordata; class Chondrichthyes; order Orectolobiformes; family Rhincodontidae; genus Rhincodon; species Rhincodon typus. The sequence goes on from NC_063351.1 coordinate 11,846,168, forward strand.
ATGTGGCCTCCTCTACATCGGGGAAACCAAGCAGAGGCTTGGAGACCACTTTGTGGAACACTTACGCTGGGTTCGTGACAAACGACTGCACCTCCCAGTCGCGAACCACTTCAACACCCCCTCCCACTCCTTGGATGACATGTCCATCCTGGGCCTTCTCCAGTGCCACAACGATGCCACCCGAAGGTTGCAGGAACAGCACCTCATATTTCGCTTGGGAACCCTGTAGCCCAAGGGTATCAATGTGGACTTCACAAGCTTCAAAATCTCCTCGCCCCCAACTGCATCCCAAAACCAGCCCAGCTTGTCCCCGCCTCCCTAACCTGTCCATCCTCCCATCTATCCCCTCCTCCCACCTCAAGCCCCAACCCCATCTTCTACCTACCAGCCTCATCCCCGCCTCCCTAACCTGTCCTTCCTCCCACCTATCCACTCCTCCCACCTCAACCCCCAACCCCACCTCCTACCTACCAGCCTCATACCCGCCTCCTTGACCTGTCTGTCTTCCCTGGACTGACCAACCCCCATCCTAACTCCCCACCTACACTCACCTTTACTGGCTCCATCCCCACCTCCTTGACCTGTCTGTCTTCTCTCCACCTACCTGCTCCTTTATCCATCTTCCATCCACCTCCCCCTCTCTCCCTATTTATTTCAGAATCCCCTTCCCCTTCCCCTTCCCCATTTCTGAAGCAGGGTCCAGACCTGAAACATCAGCCTTCCTGCTCCTCTGATGCTGCTTGGCCTGCTGTGTTCATCCGGCTCTACACCTTGTTATCTCTGTATAGCACCTGTTATGTTGTTGTAATTATGAAATAATTATGGTAATTTTGAGAGCCAATCAGTCTCAAATGGAATGAGTTACCAGTTGGTTTGTTTTGATGGTTTTTGATTGAAGGATGAATTTTGGCCATGACACCCAGAGAATCCCTTTCTCAACTTTTAAAGTGGCTGTTGTTTCTTCATAGCTAATGGCTAAATATCCCACACATAGGAAGAACCTTTCTGCAATGCTGCTCTCCTTCACTGCTGCATTATGGGGTCTTAGCCTAAGTTACAGACTCACTTTCAGAACCACAACAGACAAGCTACTTAGAGGTGAGTGTGCAATATTTCAGAGAAGTTGGCATTTGAGGAACACTGAAGTTATAATGAAGTTCATTTTGAAAAATCTCAGAAGGATTATTGAAATTCTAGGTACATTATATTGCTTCCTGGAAATCAATGTTTGATTGATATTGTTATGCAATAATTTAGTGTGTTTTTCAAGGCTCCTCATTTTCTCTTACTGATTCTTTTGGTAGCTCATTTAGTATGGTGTGCATTCCTGAATGCACTCATTGCTGTAAATGTCTGGGGGCAGGCTGCCACAGAAGATTTGTGAAATGCTGTATTTAAATTTGATCATCCTGCTTGATTTTGAACCTTTGTACATTCACATTTCATCGATTACCTCAACAATTACAGAGGAAAAAAAAATTGCCATACCAAGCTATCCATAATTTAACAAATCATTGCTTCCACAAAAATGAAGACACTGAGTTCCTGGTAGCATTAACTTGGTTTGTTTTCTCTCGGGAGTAGGAGTTTAAAAGGATGATCTGATCAGACTATTTAGAATATTAGAAGTATTGGGCAGATATGGAGCAAGTATTTCTTGAGGTGGGGAAATCAAGAAGAAGGCAACATAATCTTAAAATCAGAAGCCGTGTGTTTGTGACCAGAATCAACAAACACTTTCTCCTACAAATTGTAATAGAATTTTGGAACTCTCTCCTCGGAAAGATAGCTGCTGCAATAATTGAAGCTTTAGTCACTGAAATCAATAGATTTTTTTGAGTAATGGCATCAAGGGATATGGAGATGGGTAAGTGGAGTTGAGATGCAGATCAACTTTGGCCTAATTGAATAGCAGAGCCAGCCCCGGGGACCAAATATTCCTTGATTCCATTTGTAACCACACTTTCTTCCATCTCCTGCAAGCCATACATTAATGAACTTTACTGACTCCAACCTGGGTAATCTGCATGTTCGGGACATTTTAGTCAAACAGACTGCCTATTTTTGCCCCTTCTCCCTTCTAGCATTCGATCTATTCACCATATGCCCTGAAAAAGAGACCATAATAGTAAACAGTCACCCAACAGACTGGGGGATGGTGCATTTTATATTCACAGTGACTAAATCCTATTTGACTGGAAGTTCCAAATTTTAATAGTCAATACAATGCACCAATCGCCTCTTGTTAAGGCATAATGGGGAATGGTACTGCTGCCAAAAATTAGGTAAACTTTCTCCTAATGAGAGAACAGGGGAATTTGTATGATTCTTTTGGGCTGAGTGCCTGGTACTGTTCCTGCAAAGCTACGTGGCCATTCCAAGTATTTCTGCATGTGTTATCCTCTGCAAACCTCCTCCCCTCCCACCCCTTTCATAGCAGGGAGAGGAACAAAAATAGTAACTTTCAGTCATAGTGGAAAATGACCTAAAGATCGCAACAATGAATTGAAAGGCATTTCAATAGCTCGCTCTTACTAATAAGAACTGGAACACTCCCTCGTAGGCAGAAGAATGAACAGCCTGCCCTCTGTTTACTGGACTGTCTATTGGCTCATGAAACATGCAGCATCTCATTAATGGCCATTAGTTGGAATGCCATGAAAAGCCTTTTTGACAGAAATGCCCATGTTCATTGTTTATATCTTCTGGAGTGAACAGGGATTTCCTGCAGACCTCATGCAGTGGATTAAGTGGCTACAGTACCTTCAATAGCTGAGCAATGGCCAGCAGTTACAGACAGAATCATTTTGCCACACAGTCGTTTTCTTTGCAAGGGAGAGAGTTGGATGTCTTCACACTGAGGTGACAGAGTAAGCTTCATCGATTCTGTACAATTCAAGCGTGTTGCATTAACACTGGCAACATTCTACACCGTGATGTACTTTCTTGCTATTTGGGATTATACTTAAATTCTTTATCCTCAGGCTGGTTAGAAAGTGTAACTCTCTGCTACAGCAATAATTGAGGTGAATAGCATGAAGCATTTAAGAGAAAACTAAGTAAGTAAATGATCGAGAACAGAATAGACAGTATTGCTGATTAGGTGAGGTACGGTGATAGAGGTGCAGCATTACTGTAGACTAGTAGGGCTGAATGGCCTGTTTCTGTGTGGTAAAGTGTATGGAATGAGTTAAGTAAAAGATATTGAAGTCCCTCAAATCTTATTAACATTCAAGAAATTCTAATTTGATTGAGAATACTGCAGTAACTATCCAGTAGGGTTAGTGATAGGGCTGTCAGCTTTATGCTTAGAGAAATTCGTTAAATGCCCTATTTTAAAATTAATCTTTTCAGTCACATCTTTACTATGGAAATGTGCACAAGCAATAGTTACAAGGCAATTCCTGAAACGATTTGAAATTGCTGAGTTTGTGTTGTTACCGACCAGTTAAAGAGGCCCAATTAACTGTTTAACTCTCCTTTGGCAAGGTGATGTTTTTGGGATAATACAGGAAGTGAATGTTTGAATGAGCTTTGTGATAGGAACAATATGTACAGTTTCTGAAGGAGTAAGAAGTAAACTGTGAATGCAGTTTGCAAACACTTCCGTCTAAGAGCAATCAACAGTTAGTAATGTTCAGTTTGAGACATGTGTCCTCACTACACTGAAGTATAAAACCATATTTACTTACACAGAAGGCAGCCTTTCAGTCCAATGGGCAGAATCATCTGTTATGCAGTTTACATTTGGCAGTGTATCACTTCCACTTGATGGAGGGTTGGTTTTTCTCACTCACTTACCCGGTTCTCAGCTTATTTACGTTTGCATGCACAAGGAGCAGATCCTGTGGTGGGGTCAGGCCATCCCCACTGTTACTTTATGTGGATGAAGACAAGCTGCCATATTTAAATGGGCAATGGGACATTAACCCGTTTCCTGCCAACGCAAAGCATCACTTGGGCTCTTGGAGAGAACTCCTGCAGCAACACTTTCTGGTCCTTTCACGCCTCCCCAGTCAGCAAGCCCCCCCTTTCTCCATTCAGCCCATCTCTCTTCCTGATCACCCCACCTGCATTCAGCCTCCTTTGGCCACTCAGACCTCCAACCTTGGCCAATCTCCTTGACCCTTGTCCATTACGCTCTTGCCTCTCTCCCTTGGTCATCCTCTGTGTCCCATCCAATTTAGACTACTGCAAGTCGATCTCAACCATGGCCTGGCATAGACGAACACTCCCCAAAGAGTATAAAGTAACAGCTACTTACTCTGAAGCCCAGCAAGTACACAAGCTTCATATAGGCAGTTAGGCATTGGGAGCGATGTCTTTCGCTCATTTACAGAGAATTTAATTGGGATAGGGAGCTTAATTCTAGTGAGCTGGACTTTTAATTAACATGCACGAGATGCAAGTGCATGCAAAATGGATTTTCCAAGGCCTGCAATTGGGAAGCTCAACCCGGGTTTAACGTTCCATCCCGTCACTGGGGATCTCTCGAGCAACTCAATTCCTCCGCCCCAGCTTGCTTCCCATTCCCAGGAGCAGCACCAGATTCTGTCCATCGTGTCTGCACTGGCTCTGTGCTGGATCAATCCAAAACCAGTCCTGCTGCTCAATTCTCTATTCACAACGCTATTGAGCAGCTCCATCGCTCCATTCCCAATGATTTTAGCAATGCTGGTTGGACAGCTAGTGAGACGCTTGTTGGATGCGAGGTATTGCATTTTGGTACAACAAACAGAGGCAGGACTTGTACAGTTATAGGTAGGTCCTTGGGTAGTGTTGTAGAAGAGAGGGACCTAGGGGTTCAGGTACGTAATTCTTTGAAGTTTGCATCACATATAAACAGGATGGATATAAGGGCATTTGGCACGCATGCCTTCATTGCTCAGTCCTTTGAGTATAGGAATTGGGACGTCATGTTGACATTATACAGGACGTTGGTGAAGCCTCTTCTGGAGTACTGTGTCCAGTTTTGGTCTTACAGTTATAGGAAGGAAATTATTAAGCTGGAGAGGGTTCAGAAAAATTTACCAGGATGTTGCTGGCTGTGGAAGGTTTGAGTTATAAAGAAAGACTAGATAGGCTGGGACATTTTTCACTAGAGTGTAGGAGGTTGAGAGGTGACCTTATAGAGGCTCATTAAATCATGAGGGGTTAATGGTAAGTGTCCTTTCACTAGGATGGGTGATTTCAAGACTAGGGGGCACATTTTTAACATGAGAGGAGAAAGATTAAAAAAAAATGAGGGGCAATTTTTTTTGCGCAGAGGATGCTTTGCCTGTGGAATGAACGTTCTGAGGAAGTGACACATGTGGGCATTATAACGATTAAAAGACACTTAGATAAGTACATGAATAGGAGAGGTTTGGAGGGATATGGGCCAGGAGCAGGCAGGTGGGACTAGTTTAGTTTGAGATCATGTTCTGCATGGACTGGTTGGACTGAAGGGTCTGTTTCTGTGTATGACTCTTAATGCGAGCTATTTGTAGCACTAATGCATGACACCACAAGGACCCTGACGTACCCTAAGTGGGACAGGAGTCGAGATTTTAGCGCAGTTTCTCTGGCAGGCTTCTCTCCCGTGAGATTTCCTGCAACCCCACAATGAATCCCTCTAAGCTGCCTGGCGTCACCAAGGATATTGCAGTGCGCCATTTAAGTGAGGCCCAGGAGTTAAAGTTTCCAGAGAAAATGTGGCCAGACTGTGTGTTTTATCCTTATCCCACCCCTAGCTGCCTGAAACTGTTTTGTGGTTAAGGCTTAACCTTTGGTTTTAAAATATTGCAAACAGTGAAAGACCGAAATGCTGGAAATACTCCGCAAGTCAGTCAGCATCTGTGGAGAGAGCAAAACAAGTTTGTGTTTTGTCCTCTGCTGGATCCCATTGAGTTATTCATACAGCATCACATTGAGATTCCTAGTCTGGTGCTGAATTAGGGTTCATTTCATGTTGTCAGTGCTCAAAGTTTGTTTGAGATCAACAGTGCATGTGGCCATCAGTAAAGAGACTTGTCAAAAGGAGCATAGAATTGGGAAGCTGTGCCAGACGAGGACAAGAAAAATATTATTCTGAAAAATAAACATGCTTTTATTGAGCAAATATCAACTTTGGGAGTTTTAACAGCTTCGGGAGAGGGAGGCCATATAGTATATTCCAGTCATCAAAAAAATAACCAATAAATAGCAGGAACGAAAAACCGGGCTAAGATAATGGTGCATTTGAGAACTTGGTGTCCACTTTGTACTTTTCACTACCATTTCATTCCCTTCAGAATATTTCGTGTTCATTGCTTCTGCAGCGTTCTTCATCTTCTAAAGCTGATGGCTGCCTTTAAGCAGCACCGAGGAGCCAGATTTTCACAACTATCAGACTCCAAACAGGTTTGCAGTCAATAAGCAGCGTTCTCAGTTGCGGTAGAAAGTCTAGTCTATCAATTGGATGCTAGTGGGGCACTTGCATGAAGATCACATCCAAAGTATAGGACAATGGAATAGAAGTGACACTTACAACACAGTCCCCACCATTTATCGCACCCGTGTTTAAAATGAGGAGTCACTCATAGTGGCCAAAATGCATTTGTAATTAGCCATTTGCATTGATGAGTTACAGAGTCGCTGGTTATAGTATCTTAAGTGGTCTGTTATTTCAGGCTGAAACAGCTGTGCTCACTCAATAGCCAGTCAGCTATTGGCACAGAATCAATCAGATTCATTAAGGTTACAGCTGGAGCAACAGTGAGTGTTAATGTCTGCCATTCTAGCATTCTTCTGGCACACTGTTAATGTCCCTGTGTCTGGGTCAGAAAGTCCAGGTTCAAGTCCCACCTGCACCAGAGGTTTGTCACAAAACAGGTCCAAACAGGTTGATTCAAAGGCATTTCTTTTAAAGTCTGTCAGTTGTTGCTCATGTTGAATTTTAATGTGAACATGTCAATAGTCGGCACGCTGATACAACAATCTATGGCAACCACCTAATTTAATTTCTGGGCTTAGGTATCAGTTTGGCATCTTTCATCAGAACAACACATTTGATTAATGAAAGATTTTGTACAGCACTACCTTTTGTGAACCATGATGTGGAGGTGCCGGTGTTGGACAAAGTCAGACGTCACACGACACCAGGTTATAGTCCAACAGGTTTATTTGAAATCACAAGCTTTCAGAGCGCTGCTGCTTCGTCAGGTGATGTGACATCACCTCAGGAAGGAGCAGCGCTCCAAAAGCTTGTGATTTCAAATAAACCCATTGGACTATGACCTGGTGTTGTCTGACATCTGACTTTTTTGTACTAGCTATCAAACATAGTTCCCAAATTATTTTTCATTGCCATGCTCACTATTAGTGGTGTGGCTGGAATTAAAGAAATAAAGTTAAAGCAATAATCCCCTAGCTCACAAATTAAGTAATATTTAAGGAACCCTGTAAATTTTGCTTTAATGAATCAAATTAAATGAACGCGATGGAACGGCTGTCTTGTAACTCACTGACATTATTTGATGCATAGTACTTCTGGTCCTTTAAGCCAAATTTAGGTCAATAATCCAGTGGCATTCTGTTAATGAAATAGATTGAGGAATCATTTGCGATGACCAAGACTTAGGATAGATCCGTTTAGTAGAAGCACATTGCTGAAGCTTTATGCTGACATTTGAAACAACAGCACAGAGTTGAGCTCCTATGCAGTAGATGACGTTATTCAAAATGTACCACATGGCTGATTAAACTCACGTTGTTATTTAAAGATTTGGCCCTGCCGTCTTTATACTGAAGTAAGTTTAAAATATTAAGTGATTATGTGTGAATACTGTGCTAAGCATAATCTGCAATCTGTTCTCCATTGTAAATCGTTCAAAATTTTTAAAATTTCCACTTTGTGTTTTTTAACAACTGTGGATGCCTGATTGTCTTCTTCAAATTATTAATGTTTCTGCTGCCAGCAGGTCTGTTAGTGATGGTGTATTTTGTTTTCTATGTTCAAGTAGGTCAATAATTCAATGAGACACTGTCATCTATATTTAATAATTGGAAATCTATCATAGACCATTTGAGGACTTGACTACACTTTGACATTGAGGGGCTGCGCTGTTGGAGACATTTAATCAAGGCTCTGTCTGTCTGGGCAGTTGAACATAGAAGATCACATGGACTAGCCAAAGAAGAATAGTGATTTATCCAAAGTGCTGCCTCAAGCATGACATCTACAACAAATTAAATGGCCAGTGATCCTACTGCTGTTTAGGGGCCATTGCTGAGCACAAATTGACTGTCATGTCTGCCAACAGAATCACAATGACTACATTTCAGAAGGAATGAATTGGCTGAGAAGCACTTTGGCATGTCCTGAGGATGTGAATAACACTATATATTCTTTCTTGCAGCTTTCTTTTGGATTACTGAACATTATCTCAGGGTGAAGTAGCAAACGTACTGGAGAAGCACATTTTCTGGTCTGCACAATGCTTTGTGTTTTTTTTCGTCAAAGTTTGAAAATGTTTCAATTTATAAACTGAAGAGAGGAGAGTCCCTGAGGTGGGGAATTTCTGGGCAGAGTTCAGGGAGAGATCTGCACACCCTATCTGCCCAACAGAAGAGGACATCATGGATGTTGAAGTATGAGGCTGGGGGGAGGGGTGGAAAATCATGGAAATTTAAAACAGCAGCATGTTGTTCCTGTTTTAGATGTTTAGCGGAAGAACAGAATGGTTTCATTTTTCTCACTTCATCATTTTAGGCATTGTCACCACATTTGTGTATATGTTTGCATGCCGATCAGAGTGGCAACTAAAATATAAAAAAGATGTTAAGATTTTAATCTTAATCATGTAGTATCATATTTTCAAAATTCAGGTTGTCTGTTCTTCAGCATGTTTATTAGCAGATGTTACTTAGACCTTTATGTATAAGAGTTAGGACATCATGTTGAGGTTGTAGAGGACATTGGTGAGGCTTCTTCTGGAGTATTGTGTGCAGTTCAGGTCATCCTGCCATATTAACAATATTATTAAACTGGAGAGAGTTCAGAAAAGATTTACCAGGACATTGCCTGGAATGGAGGGTTTGAGTTTTAAGGATGGGCTGAATAGGCTTGGACATTTTTCACTTGAGTGTGGGAGGTTAAGGTGTGACCTTATAGAGGTTTATAAAATCATGAGGGGCATAGATAAGGTGAATAGCAAAAGTCCTTTCTTTACAATGGGGGACGTCAAAACTAAGTGGCATATTTTTAAGATGAGAGGAAAAAGATTTAAAAAGCATATGAAGGGCAACTTTTTTACACAGAGAGTGGTTAGTGTGTGGAATTAACTGCCAGAGGAAGTGATGGATGTGGGTACAGTTACAACATTTAAAAGACATTTGGATAAGTACATGAATAGGAAAGGTTTGGAGGGATATGGGCCAAACATAGGCAGGTGGACAAGTTTTGTTTGGGATTATGGTTGACGTGGACTAGTTGGACCAAAGGGTCCGTTTCCATGCTGTATAACTCTATGACTCTATGACACAGAGCCAGAAGAGAATGATGCAAGTTATTCTCAAATCTAGATATCGTTTATAAACAAGGATTAGGATACTATACAGTGGTCATACTCATCCATTTTTACCCGACAAAATCGCTTTGCAAAATCCTACTATTAAGCATTTTTCTGGACATTGCAAAGGAGCAAAGAGAAACAGAAGTGAATAACTAAAAATAAACACAATAGAATCACTGTAACCATAGGACTTGTAAGAACTAAGAACAGGAGTAGGCCATTTGGCTTCTTGAGTCTGCTCCACCATTCAATAGGATCATAGCTGGTCTGACATTCCTCATGTCCACTTTCCTGCCCTTTCCCTATATTCCTTGACTCTCTTACTGATCGAGAATCCATCTGTCTCAGCCTTAAATATATTCAAGGACTCTGCTCCCATACCTTTGTGTAGCAAGGAGTTCCAAAGACATTTGGAAATTCCTCCTCATCTCAGTCTTAAATTGACATCCCCATATTCTGAGACTGTACCCTCTGGTCCCTGTGAGGAGAAAAACAAAGCAAAATGTAACAGATGTTAGAAGTAAGAAACAAAAACAGCCACGGCTGGGACCTCATAGCTGGTCAGCAGTGACTGTGAAGAGAGACTGTTTCAGGTATAAAGTTTTTAACTCCAAATATCCAAGACTTCCCTGTGTCTGGGAATCCAGTTGTCATTCACTTTGGACAAGTACCTACGCTGTCTGGCTGGAAATCATTATTTAATATCTGGAAAAGCTTTTATGCTGACTTAGTAAATGCAATGAAACAATGTTTTCATCTGTGACACCACTGTAGAAGTTCTGCTGTTCAATCTTGCCCTGACTTCAAGCCAAAATCTCTTATTCCCCAACTGTAATGGGTCTCCCGTAGAATTGTCAGACCATTGGCAGCAATTCTTTTCTCAATATTTGTAATCAACCTGTTCAGAAATGATATGGCACACCTCCAGAGCAAGTGGGACTTGAACCTGGGCCTCCTGGCCCAGAGGTAGGGACACCACAAGAACTATTAGATTGATGGATCAACAATGAAGGTGGAAAATTCTTCATTCTTCCTAAACATTAGTATTTAACAATATCAGGTGATGTTTAACATGACCTAATGTAAGAAGAAGCTCCAGCAACACAGTTTCTGTCCCTTTCCCAACATGACATTCCTATCTTTTGGAGCAATTATCCTTAATTGGTACTTTTCTTAATGCAATTATCAACTTGGTGTGAAATTGTTGGTAGGTTTATTACATTGGCTTTTGCCCACTTTGCATATTCAATGGGACTAACCAAAGTCATTCCATATGAATAGTTGGCAGTACTTAAGTTGAATCTTGCTGAGAAAAGACACATTTTGTCAAAGCTTTTCATCATGTACTCATCAGGACATTTGCAAGAAATACCAAAGTAACGGTTCAACAATTTATATTGTATGAGAAGAGAGTACTGATTGGTTGGTAAGTGAACTTTGACTGGTGCATTCTCCATGGTGTTACCTCTACCACTCAGAGTTAACTTGCCAACCAATCAGCATTCTGTTTGTCATAAAGTATACAATGTTTCCCATTGATTTTGTCTTCTTGTGAATTGTCCTGATGAGTCCTGCAAGATATAAAGCCTTGACAAAATGTGTCCTTTTCTCAGCAATACCTCATTTATGTAAGTGACACTGTGCTGGAGATCCAGGGCAAGGTTCATACCAGGTTTTACAAATCAGGAAGATCTCAAGCTCAATCTAGGTCATAGAGAGTTATTTTACCCTAAATGTCTCATTTCAGAAATTGCAGCAAGTGAAATCCGGCATGATAAGCTATGTCATTGAGTATTCTGCTTGTAAACAGGGCTGGTACTGGCTGGTCCACTCACCCTTTCTGCTCGTAATGACAGAATTTCATTTTCGTCCAGGGAAGTTGCCAATCAAACAATGTTGAAGCATGACCAGTAGTGGAACATATCAGAACAAGCCAAACGTACTTTTATTCTGATGTATACTACAACATACATCTGCAGTTATGGAAAAAGTGACAAAAACCTGATATACAATCAGTAGCACCATATAACTGTGTCAAAATGAGGCCATAATTGCTGAGTTAACCATGAGAGACCCAGTTTTAAGTGCTCATTATACTTGTTTAAATTGTATTGATGGCATATTGGATTTTAATTGCTTTGACTTGTGGCAGCTGGAGCAAAAGAAAAGATGTAAAGTTTATTTTGAGACTAGGTGCTGCTGAGATAAACATTTCTTCGCCATGAATATTTGATAACTGTGCAGAGATGTGCTCTGAGTTAAGTGTTGGCCTAGAAGGAGTGTGAGTTTGGCATTTTCATTAGAGGAAATTGAGAGTTTGGCACGGAGGTACAGGCATTGTACTGAGTCTGAGAGAGACGGAGAGAGAGAAACACAGTGGACCACTTCCAGAAACACCATGCACGGGACACAGAAAGAACTGTGCAGTGGGAAAGATACATGACAACAATTGTAGTAAGTCAACATATTTATTTTTCTGTAAGTGTCTACAAGAGGTTGTGACTTCTTTAATAAAAAATGCAAGCATGTTCACTTGATTTACTGAAGAAAGATGGGTCCAAGTTGTCATCCTCATGGGGAGTATCATCTGCTTTCATGCCTTCTTGTGCTCCTCCTTCACCTCTGGCAAATACATTGGCATTTCGACAAGGAATCCAGTTTATTGTCCCCATTTGGGCAGTTTTATGATACAACCCTCCTCATGGCTAATCCATTTATATCTATTCCTTTCTGTTTCTGTCCATATACTCCTCAGGCCAGATGAAATGTCACTTCTGCACCTTCTTCTCTGTCTCCCCCTTTTCCTCTTTCCTGTTCTGGGCTATCGTCTATTAACCTTTTTGTCCATCTCTCACAATATTCAGGTTATAATTAGGTGCAGTAAGATATACTAGAAAACCAGAGTTAAGGACATTGTTCAGACAATTAAAGAAAAAATATAGCGATGGACTAGGCAAGTTACTCAAATACATGATAATAAATGATAAATGAAAAGAACAAAAGGGTTAAGAAATCCCATTAGTGGCATGCAAGTAAACCTTCCTGCAAATGTCCTCCACGTTCAAAGCCCATCTAATTGATAGGCAAGCATTGTCTGAAGCCAAAAAAGTATAATTTTAAATGATAACTTCTTTTAGCTGCAAGTGCCTTTAAACGTATTTGGTATGACGCTCTTACTTGACTTTGCTACGTGTCAATGGTCTACGGGCGTAAATGTAAAATGATGACATAGTTATAAAGGATATAAAAATCACATTGTTACCCCAATTCTGCCAAGTTAAATGTCTTTGGAGCATAAGAGCTTAATAGCTGCAATGCTAAGTGCTGGAGTACATCTTCAGAGCTGTCAGGTCACATGGAACTGAGACTTGAAGGAAGAAGGTTCAGTCGGAGTATTGCTCAACTGTGTTTCTGTAAATAGTGTAAACTGTTAATATATATTCATTGGACTGCACTGGCATGGTTACCAGCCTCTGTGTCAAAGACTCTGGAACCTAATTGTGACATTCACACGTTTGCATTAATTAGCTAAGTCCTGGCTGGCTCTGAAAATGATTTGGCTTTTACTGCTCACTTCACCACTGACTTGGAAGCCCAGCTGGATATCAGCTAGAATTCATTTCTCCCCAACTATGTGGCCCAGTACAGCCACTTCTTGAGGACTGAATATCTCAAATGGATAATTGAAGTGAACTTCTTAAGTTTATATGCCTTCAAATTAAAAATAGATTGAATCAACCTGCCAATGGACCTGATTTTCTGTTGCCTCAAGCAGCATGGGTAATGGTGAGACAGTTGGGAGAAGAGAAAAATCAGATATCAAACATCAAAAAGAAAATATTTCTGATTTTCCTCTTAACGTTTAAGCAGTGAATTCCGAATCTCACTCACGAGCAGTGAATACCTAGTATTTGCATCTCAGGAGTAGCTAATCATTTCTCTACAGCTCCCATTCTTCCCATTTGTCCCAAGAAACTAGACAGTGTAAATACAGAACATCCATAAAGGACAGGCAATTGCTTCGCTCCGAAGCTCACCACTTGCTTTTCTGGCCTTCATCTAGCTCCACTGTCACCACCATTTCCCTGCATTCTCCAGGGGCACCATCCTCTTCAATGTTAAACAACCAGCTTCACCACATTATCATGGCAGCTTTCAGACCAGCTATCACACACCACTTCAGCCCTTCAGGACTTTGGAGCCTATGAACACTGAAACCTTGCATGTTTCTGCCAGCTCATTGTGGGCACAGGACCACATGTGCATCTCATGCAGCTATCAGTGACACGACTTATGCTTCAACACTTGCTTTCTGCGTGCTCATTCACCTTGTGCTGATTTTGAAGCCCACAGCATTGCCTTATCGTGTATTGCCGCTTCAATGAGAAATTGCAGGTTCTCAGTATCCCTAGCTGGCATTGATGTTAAGTGCAAGCAGACAAACAGGCAGTTTGCCCTGCTTGGCAGCACATGTCATGACTCACTGGGGTAGTCCACTGGAAAGCAAGCCCTGCTATTCCTGGGTTCATCACAAAAATTTAAATATTGTGAACAAAATACACAAAATTCATTAATCTACCTGTCTGCTAGACCAAGGCTGACAGAAAGCTTTCTGTACTTAACAATAATTAGTATTTATTGCAAGTAATTAGAGTCTCGAGACAGATAAACAGTTATAAACTGTCAGCATATAACTCCACTAATTAAAATCTGAATCCCTTTATAAACTCTCCTTTAAATACACACATATACACACAGACAGACAGACATGGAAATAGAAACATGGCTTATGAATGGCAGTTACACTGGGAAAGCAGTTCAGTGCTTCTTGTTCACAGCATCTGTTGAAATTATTATGATTCTTGTGCTGGTCAGAATGTTCTTTGCAGAGGTCCTTCCCCAGATGGTTCCACCAGATTGTAAGAGAACAATGTGGCAGGTTCACTTGTAAAACATCTCTGACTGATTAGTTAAAAGTCATAGCTTGCAACAACTGCTGAAGGAAAGATAAACAGGTTTCCTTCATGTTTAAAGTGGCTTACTGCAGAGAACGGAGAGCGTTTGGTCATGGTCCAAAAGCTTCTCTGCATCTTGTTCACCGTCCCAAGCTGTTCAGCTATCTGAGAACCAATCATATTGTTGTTGGCAGGCAGAAGATGTTTGTCATTGATAACTAGTAATTAGACCATACATCAATCAGCTACTTGTTGCTAACCAAAACTCCATGGATTCACAACCCTTCAGCTCCACTACTCATTAAAACCAGCAGCAGCGTACACAGCACTTACAATGAATGTCAAGTTACTTGCTCTCAAACCATGCAGCAATCCTTGTTTTCAGAACAGTTTTTGTTTCCACATTTCAGTCCACAATTAACAAACATAAAAATAAAACGACACCATCTTTATCCATTGGCAACCTAAGAGGATGGCCATGTTGCTGCACGGTACTGTGCTGCGTCAATGCCACATCAGCAGCATGTACCACCAGCAGATGTGGCCAACTGATTGCATTTGCTTCAAGCAAATGACCATGTCTGAACTTTGAAGGGAAACGGTAATTAGTGAGGTCAAAGGGGATAATGTTCAGTGAGGGGTGTCACCACAGTCAGCAGCAGTCCTTGGGGTGTTGGGAGTATTAGTCAGGAGGAACCCAAATTGGGAAACTCAAATCTGGGATTGTGCCATGTAACATTCTGAGGGTAAAGGGATAATGACAGTGAAAGGGAGGCAACTTCAAATATAAGGGTGGGAATCTGATACATTGTAGGAGTGCACAGGGCAGGTAGTTTTGCAAGTTACCACCACCATGGCTTCGATAGGAGGACAGTGGATTACTCTAATGCACATAACAAAGCAGTAAGCCATGGGCTGAGAGGGAAAATTTTGGCTATTCATGGTCAAATGATAGGTTTGAACAGGAATGTGAAGAGCCTGAAAGCTGATGGAGTTAACAGGGACAGCAATACAACAGGGAACAGAAAACATGGGGGAGTAATCCTGATGATCAGGCGGAGCCTATGACTTACTCACAAGCACACTCACAGTGGACAATGTGCTGTCTTCAACCAAATTTCGACAGTACAATTTGCCAACCCCTTAACAAGTTGCAGGGTGTGGGCTGGATATGTTTGTGATATGAAGCCCTGTTAGGGGCAATTGCTTTAATCAGACACTTAGAGATGGACTGATGCTAGATATCTCCCATTGAACTGCACTTTATCCATTAACCAACAACACACGTTACAAATCTTGGCCTGAAGCAATCATGGGCATTCCATTGCTGACAGTAGTTCACTCCTTGTTACCTCTGCAAAGCTGATGTGATCACAGGTCAACTTAAAATGTCACCTTTTTTCACTAATTCACAAACATGTTGTTGCATAATGCCTCAGAGCTGCTGTCACCACACACTGAACTTAAGTGTGTAAGAGCTTGGTGTGTTCTAGTCGATGGTGTGTTTCTTGAGTGCACTGGCCTGGGTTGTGCCTGGAGCAATGAGGCTTGAATCCTGCCAGATACATAACCTCCCAATGTTATTTGGTGAAATGGCTTGTGCGACATATATCTGAATAAGATGAAATAATTGCAGAGGGCCATGTGAGGAGTTACACTGCCCACCTTCTGGGAGGTCCCAATGCCATGGTGTATTGCAGCCTAAGATGAATCGTCATTTGTATTTGCTGTGACTGCTCAGGAATCATATCATGGAGAAGCTATTCTGCTCCTAATATCCACCATGTAGTATCACCGATTCCGAAATGTGCCACAAGGGTTAGTCCTAATGTCACTGTCACAGCCGAACACAAACACAGAAGGAGGTAGCATGGTATGGAGAATATTAATGGACTACTCCGACCTTCAGTCCAGTTTACTGAGTATTTCGACAAACCAACCTGCTGTTCCTGTGCTCATTTGTGTATTTGTGTGAAGTTATTAACAGTCAACACCATGGAACCATCTTCTGCCTGAGAAAATACTTGGTCACCAGTAGTCCTCTGATGCAAACACACTTGGACATTTCTTCCTTGACCCGCTGCAGAAAGGTGTCTGTAACATGCTCACCAGATTGTGCTCCTGAGTCTGAACTCGATAGAGCACCCACCAAGGTAAAAGTCTCTGAGCTGGTGGATGGTAAGACTTGTCTGTGCATCCTCTGAGGAATCTATGGCTCAGAGCTGGATGGGAGCTGATGTGTTCTGTTACTAGTCGTGCCTGTGCGGCGATCATGTGGATGCTCCTGGTACCTGTGCAGGAGAAGAGAGGGCATTAGTTCTGCATAATGGCTATAGCTTAAACATCTTTAGAATGCATTCACACTGGTGGTAGTGGGACAGCACAGTGAAGCTCCCTAGGTTGGCTGGACATGGAGTTTTTAGTCATTTTAGTTTTTGGGTCTTCTCACATGAATGAGGGGTCAAAGATCACCTTCCTGGTCGGTTATGTATAGTCTCTGCTATGAGAGAAAAGGAGGAATTGGGTGAAATGGAAGTGGGTGGAATGACTTTAGTGGTGATGCAGGAAAACTGGGGAGGTGATAACCTAGTGGCATTATTGCTGGGTTATTAATCCAGAGACCCAGGTTCAAATCCCACCATTACAGAAAAATATCTGGAACTAAGAGTCTAATGGTGATCAGGAAACTATTGTCTTTTGCTGGGGACAAAAGTCCTTTTGGATCACTAATGCCCTTTAGGGAAGGAAATTGCCATCCTTATCTGGTCTGGTTTACACGTGACTCCAGGCCACAACAATGTGGTTGACTCTTGACTGGCCACTAGGCAATTAAGGATGGGTAATAAATGCTGGCCTAGCCAGTAATGCCCACATCCCGTGAATTAATAAATAAAAGAGGAGCAGGAGAAGTGGTGAGGTGTTCCCGCTGAGAGGGCAGAAAAGGCAGATGAAGTGGCTGAGAACCATTGAGTAGAGACGCTGAATGCAACAGTGAAAATTGTTACCATTAGCCTTGGTGGTGTTCCTGTGCAGTGGCAGAATTAGAGTGGGTGTGAGGTACTAGATGGTGGTATTTACCCATGCAGATCATGGGAGATCATTGACTTTCTCCCTGCACTGTTGGGTGCTATTTGGCCCAAGAAACAGCACTGACCTGGGCCACTATCTGGGTCCTTGTTGACTGGAGTCTTGTGGTAATCTCATTTGCTGCTGTGCACGATTAAGGTGGCCCTCATCTCCAACACCCCATCCACCAACACCTCCAGGATGCTGTCTGAGAAGCAGGCTGTGAGCATTCCCTTCTGGGCCATGTCCTCAGTGATAATGGTCCAGTCCCACCAAGTGAGAGGCAGTTCCTTGCGTACAGAGTCTGAGGTGCTGTGGACCTGTGATGCCAGTGGCGTGAACACTACAAAGTCCTGGCAGCGACAAACACTTCTGCCTCTCCCGCTGCACAATTCCACAAGGCAGGCACCAGACAGGCCGGCTGCAGAATTACAGAGCTGAAGAGCAGACAATTATGTGGGAATTGGCACACTGATCGCTGTGTCTCTTTTTTTGGGGTGGTGGGGGGGAAGGTGGCGGTGTGGAGGAGGGGTGGGGGGCGTGGAGAGGGAATGACAAATCCAAAAAAATGTGGAAATTAAAGTGTCGCTGTGTGAAAATCCTTATTGTTCAAACTCAGATTTTGAGAGCTGCTGCTTTTTTCTGCTCTTTGGAAGCCAGTGGTTCTGCGTGTTACTACAAAGATGTGAAGAGCCAGTTTAAAGTAGTCAGAGTGGTTCTTTCCCAAGGATTTTGGCCAGTTAATAGTAAGTGTTCTGCTTAAAGCCAGAAGTTCCAAATAACAGTGTTTGAAAAGTGTCATTACAGTCAAGAATCTTGAAATCTTTTGCTTTTATACAAACCATTCCTTCACAGCCCTACTAAAAATGTGAAGGCTTGTAACATTTACCACCTTAATAGGATTTGTGAAGGATCTCCAGTAAAGGCTTACGCTTCATTACATTTTAAATGTTTTTGCTAAGTGTCCTTATTTCATGAATCATTTCTTGCCTCTACATATGCAGGAAGTGTTACCAGAGCTGAGTATTCCAGTGTAAGAAATGTTTAAAAGCCTATAAAGGAAAGGCAGGCATGCCAACTCTCACAATTTCACTGCAATTTGTCAGTAAAGTCAGCCTTTCTCACAGTCTTACGAGAGGGGTCTGAGGTCTGGCGATTCCTTTGGGGAGCACATTTTCTACTTGCACAAATATTGATAATTGCTTTCAAGCAGGCAACTTGTTAGAAAATATTTATTCAACTTCTGGAGAGACGGTTAAATCGAAAAGTCGGTACATTAAAGGTGTTCTACCAAGCAGAGTGATTTGTCTGCTGGAGCTGAGTGCTCTGCTAGGAGGGAGTCAGCAGTGGTCACTTGTTTCACACAGTGAAGATTGCAGGAGCTGGTGGAAACTGAGTGTTTGGGGCTCGTTACCAAATTATAAACGGTTGGAATAAAGTGTGTTTGTTGGGAGTGGACAATAAGTCAAAGACTGTGTTCAGAGAGTAACTATACTTTTTAGACTTACTTGTTAGGATGGTGCTCAGTTATAGCTCAGGGTATTTGCGATATTACAGATCTAACTGTTTGAATATCATTTGTAGCGGGTGTGTTGGTGGAGCTTGATGCTGAAATAATCTCATTTTGCAGTGTATCAGACAGCAAGCTAAGCCAAATATGCAGGTTCTAGCAGCAAACAAATTCTATCTACTTATTGGGCTTTTTCTTACTTTGGGTAGTTTATATTGATGGGGATGAAGCACTGATGATTGCATTTTCACATAAGGGTCCGGAACTTCAATGGCACTGGCCTGAGTCTTGATGCTGTCATCAGGTCTGCATTTACAATTAAAAGTGCAAATCTGACAGGTTCTTTTGCAGTTCTCAAGATAAGACGATGGCATTAACTTGGCTTTCTGTGTTTGCAATTGTAAAATCTATGACAGCATCCAACAACTGAATTGTGAATCCATGAAAATTTGCATCTCCAAATCAGCTGATAGAATAGTGCAAAGGGTATTAGCGATGCTAATCTGGGCAACCAATGCAGAGACTTCACTCTATAAAATGATTCCAACTGAAATATCAATGCAGAATTCATGTTTTCATACTGAGTGTGAATGTTATGTCAGCCTTAGTTTGGGATGGATGCAGGAAGGCAATTCTGGGTTTGCTTTTACACCCATAGGTCAACTGTGGGACCAACAGTGATGTTCTGTGACTGTTGGAGAATAAATAACAAAACTGGAATCAACAGGATTCGGGGTGAACTCTCCACTGGTTAGAGTCATAGGAAGATGGTTGTGGTTGTTGGAGGTCAGTTATCTCAGCTCCAGGACATCTCTGCAGGAGTTCCTCAGGGTAGTGTCCTAGGCCCAACCATCTTCAGCTGCTTCATCAATGGCCTTCCCTCCATCATAAGGTCAGAAGTGAAAATGGTCACTGATGATTGCACAATATTAAGCATCATTCTCAACACCTCAGATACTGAAGCAGTCCATGTTTGAATGCAACAAGACCTGGACAATATCCATGCTTGGGCTGATAAGTGGCAAGTAACATTCATGTTACACAAATGGCAGGCAATGCCCATCTACAATAAGAGACAATCTAACCACCAACCCTTGACATTTAATGGTTTTAATCCCCCACTATCAACATCCTGGGCGTCACCATTGACCAGAAACTTAACTGGATTCATCACATAAATATAGGGGCTACATGAGCAGGTCAGAGACTAGGAATACTGCAGTGATTCACCCCCTAACTCCCCAGAGTTTGTCCACCATCTACAAGGCACAGGTTACGAGTATGAAAGAATACTCCCCACTTACCTGGATGGGTGCAGCTCCATCAACACTCCAGAAGCTTGACACCTTTCAGGACAAAGCAGCCTGCTTGATTAGCACCATATCCACCACCCACTCCCTCCACCACTGATGCTCAGTAGCAGCAATGTATGTGATCTACAAGATACACTGCTGAAATTCACCAAAGATCCTCAGACAGCACCTTCCAAACCCATGACCACTTCCATCTTGAAGGACAAGGGCAGCAGATTCATGAAAGCATCACCACCTGCAAGTTTCCCTCCAAGTCACTCACCATCCTGACTTGGAAATATATTGCCATTCCTTCACTGTCACTGTGTCAAAATCCTGGAACTTTCTCCCTAGTGGCATTGTGGATCTACCTACAGCACATGGACCGCAGTGGTTCAACAAGGCAGCTCACCACCACCTTCTCAAGGGCAAATAGAGACGGGCAATAAATCCTTGCCTGGTTGGCTGGAGAGGTTGTCCTTGTCCCTGCCCTTCCTCAGGAAAGTCTGTAGTCCCTCAGATCCTGCAGCAGGAACTCCAGGTAAGAGTGTGAGACACAGGTTTCCTCTCCTTTCTTCTGGTTGTAGAAGCTTCAGGAAGAAATGTTCAGTTCTGTCCTTTTGGTTCCTGCTCGCATTTTTTTCAGCTAGATGTTCTTCCCTTTGCAGATTCAGAATGGCACCCCACCGCCATCTCTGCTTGCTTGGGAAGCCAGATAATGCTATAGTTCAGTTAAAGAGTGAAGTTAAAGATCTCTACAGATCGTAATGCATTTTCAACCAGTTACAGGCCCCACCATTTTAGCAGGCAACTTCAAATTTCACCTGTTATATCCAGTCACCACACAAACTGTTCCTTACCCACTGATTCCATCCCTCTCCTGTGAAACAGTTTGTCCTGATCCAGATCGTTCACAAATGTGGTGTTGTATTTTCATCCCAAGGTAAGTTTCTGAGCACATATCCGTGAGACCACCCATCCCCACTCCACAACAGGACCTGACCGCAACCATACCTTGGCTGATCAGCTGCTGAAACTCTCATCCTAGCCTCCACTGGTCTACCCTCCCTAATACCTAATGTCACCCACATCTTCACTACACCTGCCTTAAATCACAACACTCCTGTTCACCCTGTGCTCGCTCATCTACAATGATTCCCAATTAAGCAACATTTTGATTATCAGAGTCGTATTCCTGGTTTAACATCCTTCCTTGGTCTTGCTATCCCTGTAATCTCCCCCTGCTCTCCAAGATATCTGGATTCCTTTAAGTCTTGACCATTCCCAATTTTAATCAACCATTGCTTAGCAGTACCTTGAAATGTCAATGGCCTAGGCTCTGGAATTCCCTCCACAAACTCACTCCTTTGAATACACGGCATCTGTCCAGATTGTGAGATAACAGGCTGCACCCAGAGTGTGTGTCCTTCTGAGTTTAACATCTCTGGAGTGGCTGTAGGACCACATTCGGGAGTGGCACTCTTTTGTACAGCTGCCGCAGAGTAATAGCACTGGCCGCAGGTTTACTGATGCTGTTTTCTTCTGGTATCTGGCCAAACCTTCCATCTGCTGCTTTTTCCATTCCTTTCAGACAGCTCATCTCCAGGCCCTCTGGTCAGCAGCGAGGACTTCCCATGCATCGATTGTGACTTGAGGCTCACTTAGACATGAGACATCCTTTTATCATGGATGTGGGTGACCTGTTCATTTTGTGCCAATAGCAGACTCACCACAGATTGTATCTTTGGAGAGGTGCCATCATTCATTCAGTTCATGTGACCAAATCAGCCGAATCACTGCTGACTCAAGAAAGCAAACGCACCCTGGATTCCTGCAGGCTGGGGTAATTTCATATTTGGCACGCTGTCTTGCCAGAAGATGCTCAAAATTTGTCTGAGGCAATGGAAGTGGAAACTGTTTAGCTGCTTCTCTTAGCTTTCATCAGGGTCCTTGCTTCACTAATATCATGGAGGTTGCTGAGTATACAGGCATGGTATATGTGTAGCTTTGTATTCTCATTATTTAGGTTAGATTGCTAGTGGTGCCCACTCAACTTCTCCACTTTGCCATGAAAGCTTTGGCCTTGTGAGTCGTGTACTCATTATCCACATCCAACGACAGTTTGATAATAATTGTTGATTCAAGGTTTTGCAGCATTTGACAACTGTCAAGCTCAGGTTGTTAACGTTGATGGAAGATGGAGTCTCTATGTCCTGGTCACCTACCTCTGGTCTTTCCGATGCTGGTTGTCGGTGCAAACTCCTCGTAGGTCCTGGGAGAAGTGATCAACAAGCTATTGCCACTGAACATCAGTGTGAGATGCCAGTGTGGCATCATCAGCAAGCAGTAAGTCATGGACAAAGATGTTATGCACTTTGGGCTTGGTCTCACCAAGTTGAACAGCTTGCCATCACCGCTGGCACACCAACAGACAGCCTTATTTTAATAAACAAAATCATGCATAGCAGCATGTGGCTTAAAGAGTCAGCCTCTTCTGCCAACATTGAAAGCCTTGGTGAGGTCTCTGAAGACAATGTGGAGTGTGATTTGTGCTGTGCACAGCTCTTCTCCTGTACCCGGTGAAGCAAATAACTCTTGTTGCCTGTCAATCTGCTGGATCTGAAGCTGAACCGACTTTGTGAAATCAAGGTTATCAATCTGATCAGAGCAATGACCTTCCCTGCAATACCTAACATGCAGATGCTTTTGTAATTGTCCAATCCTCTTAGTGTGTGAGGATATAGTGTGACTATATTTGCATGCTGCATATCCTAAGACACAACTCTTACCTTCTAGCAGAGGCACAAAATTTCAAGGAGGTGCTGCAGTAGAACTGATTTTCCACTTTTGGTGCTTTCGGCTGCGTACCATTTTTTTCTGGGGTTTTACCACTGGCCTTGTTAAATTCTATGATGAGAAGCTGACCATCCATTTCCACCATGACTGGGAAGTTTGGAATAGCACTAAGAGTTTCAGCAGTAACAATGTTCTCTGATACTTTGAATTTGAGGTGGTACTTACCCACTTTTCCATCTGCTTGCTGGGTTCAGCGTTAATCCTGCCTTTCTCTAGCTTTGGCGGGGGCAGGGTTGCGAGGGGAGGTGGCATGCGGGGAGGTGTTCACTTGATTGGCTTCATCCATTCCTCTAGCAGCCCCAGAATCAGAGGCAGGTTTTGTGCTGTTGCAATGTGGCTACTGGTATTGAGCGCCAAGCAGTCTGCTGGGACTTGTTTCTGGCAGCTCTTTGAACATGTAGCCTTTGTTCATTAGGGACTTGTCTGTAATACACGAGATCTCTCCTACTGGTTGCAGTAATTGTTGCATTTCAGTCCAATATGCCTCAAGGCAGTCCGTATCTCTCTGATCTACTTTCCCATGAGGAATGTCAATCGTGGTGTTGCTCAAATGACCTCACTCTGTCACCGCATTCTAGCCTTAGGCAGTGTTGTATGAAAGAGCCTTATCAATGATATGGATAATTCTTGGGTTCTTTCTGATTCAATGTTATGCCCTTTCTGTCTGGAGTGGTATACTTTTGTTGACTGAAGCTTGAATTCCTACACACTAGGGAGTGGTCAGTGTCACAGTCCACCCTAGGATAGCTACAAGAGAGATGAAGACACTGTGGTATACATTGTAATGATTAGATTTAGCTGATACCAATAGTTTGATCTCTTTTAAAACATCCTTTAAGCCTTACTGATCAGCTCTAATATCTCCTCAAGCAGTTCAGTAAATTTTATTTGATAATACTTCCATGAGATGCTACAGGAAAGATGTTGTGAAACTTGAAAGGGTTCAGAAAAGATTTACAGGGATGTTGCCAGGGTTAGAGGGTTTGAGCTACAGGGAAAGGCTGAATAGGCCGGGGCTATTTTCCCTGGAGCGTCAGAGTCTGAGGGGTGACGTTATTGAGGTTTATAAAATAGTGAGGGGCATGGATAGGGTAAATAGGGCATTTCCCCAGGGTGGGGGAGTCCAAAACTAGAGTGCATAGGTTTAAAGTGAGACAGGAAAGATTTAAAAGGGACCTGAGGATCAACATTTTCATGCAGGGGGTAGTGCGTGAATGGAATGAGCTGCGAGAGGAAGTGGTGGAGACTGGTGCAATTACAACATTTGAAAGACATCTGGATGGGTACATGAAATGGAAGGTTTAGAGGGATATGGAACAAATGCTGGCAAATGGGGTTAGTTCAATTTAAGATATCTGGTCTGAATGGACGAGTTGGACTGAAGGGTCTGTTTCTATGCTGTATAGCTTTATGATTTTAAAAGACAATTTGTTACATTTAAGGTGCTTTATAATACAACCAATTGAGAAGAACAATGTTGAAAGATAAAAAAAATTAAGCTGCTTTATCACTACTATAGACTGCTCTAAAAATACTTGGATTTCATTTCACACAATGAAAGCATCACATTTAACATACTGGGTGTACAATGTTTCCTACATGTGATTTCATTGTGGTCGAGAGTGTAAAAGAGGTACAGGATATGGTTATAAAAACTGAACTGCGCCACGTGCCTTGGCTGTGAAAAAGACTCTTAAAAATCTGTGCCTTTTAAATGCCAGAAAAATACTAAATTAAGTTTGAAAGCTCATACATGTGACTGTAGGCTTTAATGTTCAGTTGCTAAGGTGTAAAATGCTGTCAGTGCTTGCTAATTGAAAAGCTGTGGTCTTGTAATGCAGAACTGTGCAGATGAAGCATAAATTTGCCATTTCTGTTCCAGGAACTCTTTTTTTAATCACGTACACTTCAAACAGAATTGAAAGAAAGGCCAAAGACAGAACTTAAATTTAAAAAGTAGCTTTGATGAATTGAGCACTTCCCAAAGCGTTGTTCAGATAATGAGTTACTTTTTAAGTGTTATCTTTGTTTATTCTGAGTCCTGCAAGGGGCTATTTTTGACTCTCTGCTCTTCCTCATTTACACGCTATCTCCCGGAGACATGATCCAAGTGCACGGAGTCACCTTCCACATGTTTGTCGATGGTCCACAGCTCAGTCTTGTCACCACCTCTTTTGACAGTCTGTGGTTCCAGACTGCTTGCTTTATTGGATGAGCTATACTTTCCTCTAGCTAAATGTTGGTGAAACTGAAGCTGCTGTTTTAGGCTCTGGTTATAAACCTTTCCTAACCTCTGGTCTGACTTCTTCCTGGCTATCATTTCAAACTAAATCAGACCTTTCACAATTTTGGCATCACATTCACAGCTGCAGAATTTCTGAACTCATATCCTCATCATTACAAACAAAAACAGAAGTTGCTGGAAAAGCTCAGCAGGTCTGGCAGCATCTGTGGAGAAAGTTAACGTTTCGGGTCCGGTGACCCTCAGAACTTTCAGTTCTAAGTTAACTCTGATTTTTTTCTCCACAGATGCTGCCAGACCTGCTGAGCTTTTCCAGCAACTTCTGTTTTGCTCCTGATTTACAGCATCCGCAGTTCTTTTGGTTTTTACTCATCGTCACAAGCACTGCCAATTCCAAGTGACAACAAAATCCAAAATCTAAATCTAAATCTAAAACCTTTGCAACATTATTTTTCTCCGTGCTTACTCTGCTGTTAATCTTCCATGCCTTTGTTCTCTTCAAAGTCGTGTTTGACCATGTTCTTCTGACCATGTTCCACTCTCAGATCATCCAAAATTCCACATTCCTGGAAGCACCCACGACTAAAGTAAAACTTAGCCCCAGTTTCTCATCTAACAAGATGAGCCAAATGGTAACTTGTTCTATTGGATACAGTCCCCACAGGAGACAGGCGTAACAGGAAGACTGAACTGACAAGTCTCAGGGATTTTAAATAAAAAAGTACGTTGAACCTCTCTGCCTGTACTTTACAGCTACCATAGGGATAAGTAATTTTTCAACAGACTGCTTACGAAATTGACGAAAAAGACCCTGAAATTTCTCTACATTTTTTTCCATTTCCAGGGGCTCGGGTTTAGTACAATAAAGACTGAGCAGGCCAGTGTTCTTATGGAGGAAATGTTCCTTTCATGGGGAATTCTAACCTAGGGGCCATAAATATAAAATAATCACTAACAAATCCAATAAGGAATTCAGGAGCAACTGATTTTATACAGCACTGGCTAGAGTGTGCAACATGATACAATGCAGAACGATTCAGGCAAATCCGATCGTAATGTTTAAAGAGGAGCAAGAGAAACACACAAGGGTGAAAGGAGTAGAAGATTACATTGAGAGTTTAGGGAATAGGTCATGAAGAGTTGAATCACTGGTACAGTTCAGGTGACCTGTTTCTGCACCTTGTGTTTTCTGTAATTCAGTGCCGTTTAATGGAATTTATAGGCTTGCAATTGGGGCTGAAGGCTTTGGAACCGGCTTTTCATCATTAAATCAAGCTCCTGATCCTAGTTTGCGCCTCCAAATGAACTGTTCAACGTGTCCCCATACAGCTGTTTTATGTTTGGTGCTCTGAAAATTATGCTTACAGCGCAGCTTGGCTAACTTCGAACAGGATTTATAAGGAGTACCCATTGCCAGTAAAAGCTGAGAGTGGTGGAAATGGGAAACTTTGACAAAGAGTTTTCGAAGCTGGGAAAGAGCTTTTGAAGTTTTGTTTTTAGCTTTGCACTCCGATCAGCACTGGACTTGCCTCCAGTTGTCTGCCTGTGGAACTGGGACACCACCAGGAATATGCTTGCCCGTTCTCAAATGTCAACATTTGATGACAAACTGTAGAATTTCAGTGGGCTGTAAGGGGTAATAGAAAAGGAGTCCAAGAGAGGATAGAGGAACAAAGGCAGCAGAAGAGGAGAAAGCATCCTTCAAAATTTATCCCTTATTCTGTCCCTAGGGCCAAAGAAGACTTTTCAGTGCACTGGAAGGGAACATTTCAGCAAAGAATCAATAGAGAAGTTGGAGCTACGAGAACAGCAAAACAGAGAGAGAGAGAGTTTCAATGAGGCATGACGCTGAAGCTAAGTGATCAGTGCAAGGATCTCAATGAAAGAAGCTCTGCAATCTGGTTCAGATTTTGTGTCACACGCAGCTATAATTCACCACAGCCTCCTGAACTAGGCCTAAGATTCATGAAGCAGATGTTCCAGCTGCTTTGAAGGTAGAAAGAGATGCTGGAGACCATCGGGGTAACTGTCAACCTCCCAATGTTGAACACAGACTAACAACCCCCAAATAAAAACCGAGAGAACTGCAGATGCTGGAAATCAGAAACAAAAACAGAAAATGCTGGAAAATCTTTGCGGGTCTGGCAGCATCTGTGAAAAGAAATCAAAGTTAACATTTCGGGTCCAGTGACCCTTCTTTGGAACACAGAATAGTTTTAAAGGGTACTATTCTAAAGGGTGTGAAGGAGCTGAGATCTAGGTGTATATGAATTTCACCAGAAGGTGGTAGGACATGCAGAAAAAGTTGTTTATAAACCATACAGCATTCTCAGTTTCTTAAATATTGTATACTGTACAAGAGTCAGGAAGTGATTCTAAGACATTGGTTATAGCTCACCTGGGGTATTGTTCATAGTTCTGAGTGCCACATTGTAGGAAGGATATGAAAGCATTGGGGAGAGTGCAGAAAAAGATTATGAGAATAGTTTGGAGATGACACACTTGAATTATGAGAAAAGACTGGAGAAGTCGGGACTGTCATCTTTGGAGAGGCCTTGTGTAACAATGACTCTTTCAGTCGCTAAAATATTTCTGGGGCTGGAAGAAGTCACTTCGTGAGTTTTACAGAAAGTGAACAAGGCAAAACTTTCGGAATTGGCAGACAACTTGAAGTCGGAGTTGTCTGTGAGGCAAGGGGAAATAATTGCAGCAATAGTTCTGCATATACAATTGCTAGGAATGTAAGCAGAATCATTGGAAATTGCTAAAATTCAATTGCAAATGAAGCTGCTTGAATTCGAGGCAATAGCAAGGGGGAAAAAAAAGGAAAGAATAGCCCTGGCAGAACAAAAAGGAAAAAAAGGGAAATGAAAAAGTTTGAATTACTGTTGAAAGCAGATGAAAAAGAAAGGGAAAGAAAGGCCTAGCAGAAGAAAGGGAGAAAGAAAGAGTTTTTGAAGTTCAGAGGTTGGAAATAAAAACTCAAAGTCGACTTAAAATGACGGAGATAGAGGTGAACAGTAGGAGTTGTGAAGAGGACAGTGATGGAGAGCAATCCCATCATACCCAAAGGCCTGGTGGGGATCTATTTAAGTATGTCCAAGCGTTGGCTAGGTTCAATGAGAAGGATGTAGAAGACTTTTTCTTTTCATTTGAGAAAGTGGCTAAACAAATGAAATGGCCAATGACCACGTGGGTTTTGTTGATCCAAACATAGTAGGTAGAGCTAGTGAGGTATTTACATCACTATCAGAGGAGGTATTTGGGGAGTGTGATGAGGTGAAAAATTCCTCCTTAAGTGCATATGAGCTGATACCAGAAGCCTACAGACAACTTTTCAGGAATCTAAGGAGGGAACCTGGTCAAACATACATTGAGGTTGAAAGGATCAAACAAAGTAATTTTGATAGGTGGATAAGGGGAATTGAAAATAGATTGGACATATGACACACTTAAAGAGATGATTATTTTGGAGGAGTTCAAAAATTGACTTCCTGAAGCAGTGAGATCTCATGTGGAAGAGCAGAGAGTTAAAACCGCAAGATTAAGCAGTCGAAATGGCCAATGATTATGAGTCGGTTCATAAATCAGCGTTTGGCTTCCAGCATCAATTTCAATCTGTGAGGGATAGAAATTGAGGAAAAGAGAAATCCTCACGTGGTAAGGGAAAAGGCGATCCCATTGCAGGCAGTAAAGATATTTGACGCAGGGGTTAAAAGGAAAACCATGAGGGGGAAATAGAAGTAAAAAAGCTCAGGTGTTTTTCACTGTAATAACGTAGGCCACATGAAGGCGCAGTGTTGGTGGTTAAAAAAAGTACTGGGAACATGGGTGTGAGAAGATAGGATAAGCCAGTGAGGTTTTGTTGAAGTGGTAAGGGAAAGCACAGTGGAAGCTAAAATGCTGCAAAAGAATGTACAACCTGGTCGGGCGTTGATTGAGGAGAAAGTGTCGGATCTGGTTAAAGAACTTACTTGCTTGGGTAGGTTTACTCATGTATGCCAGGAGGGGAAGGTAAAGAGATTAAGATTTTAAGAGATATGGGAGCAAGTCAATCTCTGATGGTGAGAGATGAGAAGATAAGTAACTTGGAAGGAATATTACCAGAAACTGTGGTAATATGTGGAATTCATGGTGAGAACAGCAGTGTTCCATTACATAAAGTGAGGTTGGAGAGTCCAGTAAAAAATGGTGAAGTGGTGGTAGGAGTAATAGAGAAATTCTCGGCTGCAGGAAGACAACTTATCCTTGGTAATAATATAGCTGGATCACAGGTAGGAGTGATGCCTACTGTGAGTGAAAAGCGAGTGGAAAATCAGGCAAGTGAGGTGTTACGGGAAGTATATCCTGGGATTTTTTCCTGACTGTGGTAACAAGGTCACAAAGCCACAGGTTGAAGCAGGAGGAGAAGTAAAGGAGTGAAGATCAGGAAGCTGAAGTTCAATTATCAGACACCATGTTTGACCAAATGGTTGAGACAATAAACAAGAACAGGTGGAGGACAAAGTAGATACTTTTAGTTCGAAGAAATTAGCTAAATTACAACAGAAAGATGAAAAACTAAAGCAATTGTATCAAAAAGCACACACAAAAGAATAATCTGAGTGTATCGCAGAATGTTACTACCTTAAAAATGAAGTCTTGATCAGGAAAGGGAGACCATCACATATTCAGTCAGATGAGGAATGGGGGGAAGTTCATCAAGTTATATTATCAGTGGGTTATAGAAAGGAGGTGCTGCGGGTAGCGCACGAGTTACCAGTAGGAGGTAAATTGGGAGTGAGGAAAACTCCAGACAAAATACAAAAACATTTTATTGGCCAGGACTGCATAAGGATGCGGTTGAGTTTTGCTGGACATGTCATGCATGTCGGGTAATTGGAAAGCCTCAGGCAGTAATAAAGCCAGCACCTTTAATACCTATGCCTGCATTTGAGGAACTTTTGAGGAATCTTAATTGATTGTGTAGGACCCCTACCTAAAACAAAAAGTAGGAATCAGTATTTGTTGACAATAATGGATGTGTCAGCTAGATGTCCAGAGGCCATTCCATTACACAGTGTCATGGCTAAAAGGATTGTAGAAGAATTCTCAATGTTTTTTTTTACTAGATATGGACTATCCACAGAGATACAATTGGATTAAGGATCAAATTTTACATCAAAGTTATTCAAGGAAGTTTGGATAGTTTAGGAATAAAACAATTTTCAAATCCATTACATACCATCCAGAATTATAGGGAGCATTAGAACAGTGGCATCAAACTTTACTGACCATATTGAGGGCTTATAGTCAAAACTATCCAGAGAACTGGAGTAAAGAAATTCCATTTGTGCAATTATGGATGTACCTAATGAATCAACTAAATTCAGTCCATTTGAATTAGATTTTGGACATGAGGTGAGAGGACTACTGAAATTAATTAAGGAGAAATTGGTGAGTCAGAGTTCAAGGTCCACATATTTGGACCATATGGCAAATTTTAGAGAAAAATTAAATACAGCGGGGGAGTTGGCTAGGTGGCACTTGAAAAGTAGCACAGTATGTGATAAAACAGAAAGCAGATGAGAAATCAAAAATTTGCGATTTTGCTAGTGGTGATAAAGTGTTAGTGTTACTACCAGTGTTAAGTGAACTTTTAAAGGCAGGGTTTAGTGGTCCTTATCAGATCGAAAGGAAACTAAGTGAGATGAATTATTTGATAAGAATGTCAGATATAAAGAAAGAAATCCTACAGAGTGTGTCATGTGAATATGCTCAAAAGGTATTTTGATAGGGAAGGTAAACAAAAGGAGAATGTGTTACTGGTTACAACACAAAGCTCAGATCATTCTGAATTAGACATTCCTCAAATTAAATTGGACAATGAGGAAGTCCTCAAAAATTGGGATAAATATTGGGTTACCTTCCAGAGGAAAATCAAAATGACCTGAAAGAGTTATTAGAGTCACATGGGGAGATAAATGAGAATAAGATGAGAAGTACTGATCTGATTCTGCATGATATAGGTATAGGGAATACTGTTCCAATTAAGTAACATCCGTATAGACTTAACCCTCTAAAGTTAGCACCAGTTCATAAAGAGATTGAACACATGCTTAAAGGTAATATAGATTTGCAGTGAATAGAGCTTACCCATTATGATGGTGCCAAATCCAGATAGTACCCCACAATTATGTATGGACTATCACAAAAACAAAGTCTGATTCATATCATATTCCACATTTGGAAGACTGGATTGAGAAGGTGAGACAAGCAACTTATATTTCTATTTCTATTGGACTTCCTCAGAAGTTACTGGCAGGTACCTTTATCCGAAAGAGGAAAAGAAATTTCAGCTTTCATGACACTGAATGGACTGTACCAGTTTAAAGTCCTGCCATTTGGTATTAAAAATGCACCAGCCACATTTCAAAGACTAACCAATAAAGTGATTTCAGGATTATCCAATTGTGTAGTGTACATTGTCAATCACACATAGAAGGAAAATTTGGAACATCTATTGGAATTGTTTGATTGACTCCAGGAGATGGGCTTGGTGATAATCCTGGTTAAGAGTGAGTTTGCAAAAGCTCAAGTCACATTCCTGGGCCATGTTATTGGACATGGACAGATGGCCAGACAGAATGTGAAAACAAGGGTTATTGGTGAGTTTCCCATACCATCGATGAAGAGGGAAGTACTACGATTCCTGGGACTGGGTTTTTTTTTTGGAAGCTCGTACCGAATTTTAGCAGTTTAGTTGCTCAGCTGACTGACTTGTTGAAGAAGGGCAAAAGATTTCCATGGACAGAGGAATGTCAGAAGGTATTTCACAGCCTGAAAGCTGTGTTAACCACTGCCCCAGTGTTGGCCACACTTAATTATGCAAAGCCATTCAAAGTGGCTCTCAATGCGAGTGATGTGTTGTCAGTGCTGTTCTCTTACAAGATGACGACAAGAAGATAGAAAGACCTATTGGGCATTTTTTTCCATAATGTTGAATAATTATCAGCAGAAATATTCCACAATTCAGAAGGAGACCTTGAGTTTTGGTGTTGGCATTGCAACATTTCAACATTTATATTGCCAGTGATGTATTTGAGACAATTACACGTACTTACCATACACCCTTAAAGTTTTTGGAAAAATTTAAGGATCAAAATTCCAGACTGTTTAGGTGGAGCTTATTTTTGCAGCTATTCAATTTGAAAATTACACACATGGCAACATGAGAGAACATAATTGCCGATGTGTTGTCACGGCTTTGATGAGGAAAGACAGAGGCGTTCACTGGCAGGAAAAAACAGACTGAAGTGGACTGTATTATTGAATGTTTGCATGCTTAAAGTCAATGTAATGTATATGTATTGTAGTGTCCTAATAGCATTAGGCTAAAGGTTTTTAAAAATGAAGCCATCTTTATATATTGATGGCTCATTCATTTTCAAGGGAGGAGGTGTGACAATAGCATGTTTATAAGAACTGTATTTTGTCTTGTTTTCTTTTATGAGAAAAGGTTGAGACAGAGGTCATGAGCAGTTTGCTCAAAAGACAATAGAGTAAACAGCCTGTGAGGCCTGGGTTGAAGCTGGAACAATAAAAGCAGCCTGAATGGGTGGGGTCAAGCTCTCACAAAACCAGGATTTTTAGTTTTAGCTTTTTGTAGTTGCTGGGATCTTGAAAGTGGATATGGAAGCTCTTGTTCCTCTCTCTGTTACAGCTAAAATGTGGGGTTCTCTTCCTGCTGCCAGAATTGCATGTAAGACAATCTATTTTACTGAAATTGCCTTTGCCAAGGGTGTGTTTATGAATATTGCTACATTGGAACAGTTACTTAGTATTAGTTAATGTGTAAATTATTTTGTTAAGCATTTCAATTGCCTTACAGTTCAGCCAATTCTTTTCTTTTTATTGTGTTTGTATTTTAACTGTAGTGTAAAAATAAAGTGTGTTTTGCTTAAAGTTGATAGTTTGACCAATCAAATTGAATCTGGAATGCAACACTTTATACTTACATTTAAAATAAGGAAACAAATTAGGGTTTAGACTATGTTGTTAATATATTTTGAGGAGATTTGGCCTAGTCCATAACACTGGGTATGTGAAATAATATGAAATCAGAAATCACAAAGGGTACCATCCTTTCTCTACTTAATGTCAGTCCAAGTTTAAAATAATCATATCGTTTTCAAGATGTCAAAAGCAAGGCACATATTTTAGTGAGCATCAGATCTTTTGCTGATCTTACAAAGATATATGACTACTAAATTATTTAGCCTTACTCTTTACTCCCACAATATGATAATATTCAGACCAAGATACACTACCGCAAAGCAACAAAAATGGTAAAGCTCATCCAGTGTCATTAGGAAGAATAATTAAATTGAGTATGCAGGCTACTTTTTAGTCATTGTACATTCGAAAGGAATCTTTTAATGAGATGTTATCATAGAAGTTATGAGATTGAGGTGTCATGTCCTAGGATGCATCATGCAGTTGATGGAGGAGTTTGAAGCAATCTCTCATCTCTTTATAAATGTATAAATGTCAAAGAATGGCTGCAATGCGTAATGAAAGGATGAAAGTGATGGCACAAATGTCCTTTCTAATTTCCTATTTTAATCTGTTTTGATTTTAGGTCTGTTTAACAAGCAGTAAGTCATGTTGAAACAAATACTGCGTACCGGTTTTGGCAAACTCAAAGGGATGTTGTTTCTATGTAACAAACTAAAGGCAACGTTAGAAAGAGATGACTGTTGCGATATCAGCACTGATGTCTCGCAGTAGAAAGTATGTACCCTATCTGCAGATTTTATGCAGATGTGACCCCAGGGACAGCTGGCAACCAGCCCCTTCTGGAAGGTTCTAAAGCATTAATGGCAAAAGACGAAAATAAAGTCAGGACTCTATGGAATTAAATGACTCCTTCTGGAGCTACATACATTTAAGCTGCATGTGGGAAGATCTGGGAGCCATTAATTTGTGGGTGGAAGTGACCTCATCATTAAGGACTGCTGAGAAAAAGAGAGAGAGAGAGAGAATGTTTGCCTTTTCCAAATGATTTATACAGCACAGGCAAATCTTAAACTGGTGTCAAAGAATAAAGTACAAGAGTGGAGAAATGGAGATTGCATATTTTAGTGAGCTTCAGATGATCCACACTAAGACCAGCTCACAGTTATGCTACACCTTGTAGACAAGAGCAAATGATTTGTCATTCTGTGAGCTGCTCCCAATAAACTAATTGAAACACCTAACCATTTTCTCCTTTCGATAGCGCCTGTACACATCAGGCAAAACTGACCCTTATTAACCCATTGAGACCACATCTGTTCTTATTTAGTGCTACAGCCAATGTTTAACAGATATAAAGTTCTACACAACCCAGTTTGGGGTTGATTCTTCGCACAAAACGTTTTGGAGTTACACATGATTTTTATAGAATTTATTTTCTTTTTAAATGCATTGGAATAAGTTAAAAGGGTAGAAACATGAGAAATGTGGCACGTTTCAGCAGAGAAATGGAGAAAAAGCCAACGAGAGAGGGTAAGAGTGCGATCGGAAGGGAAATGCATAGAGAGGGAGAACAACAGACTTAGTTCCCCAGAGATGCTTCCCTATTAAAGAATCTAAACATACAGATTGAAAGATGCAAGAGGCCATAGCGTGATGGGGGTAGGGAGAGTGGGGTGGGAAACAGGCCAATCACATGACATGACAGGAAATGTTAGAGCATCCTTCTCCATTTAAATATTTAGAGTCAAGATGGTAAATTATTCTTTATATAATTCACAGAGTACACAACACTAAACACCAGGATAAATGCAAATCTCACGCAATCCTTCCATAATCACTTGTAACATTGCTACTTGTTGTATAACTTCTGCATAACACAAGGTTGAGAATGAGTCCAGTGTCCTGCTCAAACAGAATTCTAATGAGCTTACTGAGCAACATGAGCAATGTAAATAAAAATGGCTTTCTTTTTATAACTATGATTGATATGCTTTGCGTGTATTAAAACTGTTCTAATGGTATTGGTAGACCCACTACAGAATGCATTAAAAACCACATCATGCATTTTTTGATGCAATTTATTTTTCTGCCTGCTGCAATATCCCTGGCTGGCATGTGCCAGAAAGTTTCATCGCTATTGTGAATTATTTCCAGAAAAATACTCTTAAAGGGCAATGTACACTTAAAGAAAAAGTCTTCTTTCTTGTGTACTGACATGCAGTAACGAGTTGTCTAATCCTCATTGGTTCCGACGAATCACATGATTTTGTTTCCTACTTGATGTCAATGGGACCCCTCCCTCATATGACCATGACTGACCTCCCCTTCCTGTATATAATCCCCCGAGCTTTGCAAATGCTTGTTCGTCCCCAGTTTTGTAAAACTCCCAGCATGACTTTTCCTTGAGTTCAAGAACCAGGCACTGCAGCTTAATGCTCATTTTATAAGCGAGAAGTGCAGTTGTTAGCTCTTTTAGGTAGTTCCTCATTATAGAGCTCTATGTCTCTTACTGTTTCTTTTTTAATTGATTTCTCATGTGGAAATTGGTATAACTCCAGGGTCTCGTATTTTTTCAATTAATAAGCCAAAATTGTCAATGTTGAGTTGTTCTCAAGGTCTCAGTTGGAGTGGTATGTCCCCATGGCTTCAGTATGGTTACTGAAAGGCAGTTACTTTCCAAAGAGGGCTCTGGGAAAGGGTATCAGTCAGGGACAACTAGGACAGTGACTGAAGAGGAACTGGGTACAGGCTGAAGCAGCTGGAAGTTGCTGATGCAGACTGACCCAGCTGACCTGGAGCTGGGATCTGACAAAGGCCCAAGAGAACTGACCTGCTGAGCTCCCACTGCACC
The DNA here is from genome assembly GCF_021869965.1 of Rhincodon typus. Lineage (NCBI taxonomy): Eukaryota > Metazoa > Chordata > Chondrichthyes > Orectolobiformes > Rhincodontidae > Rhincodon > Rhincodon typus. The sequence goes on from NC_063351.1 coordinate 11,882,471, forward strand.
AGTTCCCTTCCTGTGTAGCTGCCATTTGTGTGTGAGAGCAGACTGACGGACAAGTCTGTGATCTAGCTAGAATTCCACTGTGTACTACCTCCCAATCTATCTGGCCTTTACTAAATGGCTGGTCAGAGCTCCCGTGGTAGCAATGTAAGCTTTGATTAAAGCTCCAAAAGCTGTTGCTCTATAGACTATCCTACAGCTTCTGCAGAGGAGACTACACATTCCATGCCTTGCATCAACAAACAGTGCTACGCTTAAATGTCAACTCTTCCATACACTCAGGAATAATATAGCAGCTCAAATATAAGCAAATTGTTAATTCATCTATTATTTGAAAGTGCATTTCCAAAATCATTCTCTTAAAGCCTGGGACTTTTGGCAAGGTCCCACATGGCAGACAAGAAGTGGCAAACGGAATTCAGTGCAGAGAAGCATGAGATAATGCATTTTGAGGAAAGTAAAAATAACAAGAGTATATGCAATAAATGGTAGGAGAATGAGAAATGTTGAGGAACAGAAGGACCTTAGATTGCAAGCTCGCTGATACCTGAAGAAAGTGGGTCATAAGGATGAGGTCATCAAGGAGGTATACAGAATTCCTTACTTTGACCAGGACTTGACATTAAGAAAGGAAGTTATTTTAGAGCTATAGAAATCACTTTGATTGCTTTCAGGGTATTGGACATAGTTCTGGTCACTACATTACAGGATGAATGTGCCTGAGAGGGTACAGACAGATTCGTAAAGGTGTTGATAGGTGTTGAGGAAAAACTGAACAGTTTATGATTATGTCTTTGGAATGGAGGACATTGAAGATAGATTTAAATGAGGTACCTAAAATTACGATTGAATAGAAGAACCAGTTTCACTTATCAGAAAGGTAATTCACCAGGGACAGTAGATTTTAAAGTAATTGGTGCAAGGATTAGTGGGGAGTTAAAATAAAGGTTTTTTCACCTAGAGAATGGTGACATTCTGGAATTAACTGCATGAAAGGATGATGATGGTGGAAAATCTTGTCATATTTTTAAAACATTTGGATATATATTTGAATACCTGCAATCTCTATGGGTATAAACCAAGAGTTGCTAGCTCTTTCCAGCAAGGCCAGATTGGGTGGCTGGAATGGCCTCTTTCCATGCAGTGCATTTTCCACAATTCAATGTTTGCAAGTCTTCATTGCTTTCTCCAGTTCAAATTGGATCTATGATATACCTCCTGGCCAGCTGTGTGTTCCATTGTCCTTCTTGCCACCATCTGCCCCATGCTGTTGTGATATACACATTATCCTATGAAACCCTTTTAATAGCTTGTCCCCCTCGAGATATGAGCTGGGGAGTGTTAAAGAAGGAGTAGGTGATGGTGCAGGTCACAGAGACTGACATGACTCAGCTCCAACTTCAACATGAAAGAAAAGAACAAGGAGCAATATGTTCGGGGCCATTAGGAATCCTCAAAAATGTGAAATGGTGACATATCCTCAGCTTGTCCAGTGGAAGATCTGAGAACAGGTAAAAGTAGCATTTGCATCTGAAGTTCTGTACCTTCCCATTATCCGTCCCCTTGAAAGAGGTCTGTGCCCACAATCTCCATTGTTTCCCACCGGAAGTTTTCTTTGTTTGCATCCACTAGTATGGATTGCGTTCCATATTGTCCCACAGGAGGAAGGGTAGATTATTGAAGAGCGACTCCATCTGCAGTGGGTGAACTTGTGTGGAGCACACTGGTGGATGCATTGCATGTGACATGCAGATTTGGTGCGAGGAAGGCAAGATGGGGCAGAAAAGTAGCAACAGAGTAACAATTGTTGGCATATCGAAGATGAACAACAGTTGTTATCGTGTCACTGAACGTAGAGCGAAGGCAGAATTAGTTTGTAGAAAGTGTGACAGGGGATGGAAATGTTTGGCTCGTTATCGAGAGACATTGTGTTATCGAGAGACATTGTGTCATCGAGAAAAGGAGTCAATACAAGAGGACAGATATTTAATATTTTTACTGCATTGCAGCTGTCTGCTCAGGGTAAGACTCACTGCATTTACATAGTTCCTCAAAATTCTGCTGCAATGTTTGCTTTGGGGCTTTATCCCCACACAAAGCATAAGCAAGTGCCTCCATACCTAACTTACTCCAAAACAATCTCCACGGTAACATCTGAAAATATTGCTTATGTCACAGGTGGATAAACAGTTTCAACTCCCAGTTTGAATTCCAAAGTGAAAATCTTCCCAATTACAGAGTGTAAAAATATTCTTCAAATTTGTGAAAATTGGAACCGTTTGGTACTGTCTTTCAATATATGATGAATTGTGTTTACAGAGAATTCATGGTCTCTTCAGCAGTCATGCAATGAATGGAAAACTGTCTTGCCCTCTCTGTTTGGTTCTCTATATCCATCAGATCAGCACGATTTGCTGTTCTTAGGTCATGCTGCAATGGTGACAGTGTTGGGGGATTTCCATGGCCGAGACCATTCCTTCTAGCTGAAGGCAGGAGCATGGAAACAGAAATACTTGAAGGCCTAAAAGGAGTCTAATTATAGACCAGTGATACAACATCAAAGATATCATCATCCATCTATGGACATTTCATTTTTTGCCAATTCTCCCCTCCCCTTCAGAAGGTGCTGAATCAGGCTTGGGTATAGTTCCATGACAAGTTAAGTCCAGGCGGCAAGTGTTAGCAAGCTGCTCATTTGTAAAGGGTAACGCAACTGAGTCTGATTCTATTCTCTCCAAAGTCTAGACATCAGCACCTACCAGGTTGGAATAATGCAATTGACAATCAGGAGGTAGAACCTTGGCTGATTCTCTTTTTTTATCGTAACCTTTGCCCAGGTCCATGGAAATCCCTTGCTATGCCCATGTCCTCCACCCTGGCTGAGGTCAATCGATATTTATCTATATTAAGAGAAAGTTGTGACCAAGGGCAGAGGGGAGGGCCTCAGCAGGTCTTAGGCATTTAAAAATGATGATGGACATTCGCTCAGGAGGCAGTTGTGCATTTTCTGGCATCTGCACCAGCAGGAATGTGAACAAGTCTGTTTTTGTTCTCTCTGGCAGTGCAATAAGGTAGGAACTGTGTAAGGAAGAAACTGTTGGCAATTTATTAATAGAAGAATTAGCGGATTTAGACAGATACAGTTTTCGTGAAAGGTATTTTCACATTCGCTGTTTGTTTGAGCCTGTGGAGAAAGACATAGGAACAGGGACGATTGTGTTATTTTTCACTTGATTGTGATGTCGCCATTTTCCTGGATAACAGCAAGGCCTGAGACCACAGGAGACACAAGCCCCTTGTAACTTTTCTAAGAAATGACAGGGAGTGTTTCCAAACACCAGGCCTCATTTGCCGGGGCCCATGACTGTTTGGCTACCCAGTATCCCAGTGGGCCCAAGGGTCTATCAAGGGCATTGGGGCACTCTGAGAATGTTGCAGTCAGTTATTTTTTTAAAAAAACATTTATGAGATGTGGGCATCCCTGGCTAGGCCAGCATTTATTGCCAATCCCAATTCCACAGTTAAGAGTCAATCACATTGCTATGGGTTTGGAGTCACATGTCGATAAGGATATAAGGATAAGGACATTAGTGAACCAGATGGAATTTCCTAACAATTGTCTTTGGTTTCATGGTCATCATCAGACTCTTAATTCCAGATTTTTTTAGAATTCAACTTACGCCATCTGCCATGGCGGGATTCAAATTGAAGTCCTGAGAATGTTACCTGGGTCTCTGGTTTAATAACCCAGCAATAATACCTCTAGGCCAATGCCTCCCCCATATTTTATCACATTTAAGTTAACCCTTCCCATCAGAATAATTTCCAAGACTGGAGGCCCCACCCCCAGCACCCAGAAAGGATAACAGGAAAAGAGTAGACCATTCAACCTCCTAAGCCTGCTCCATTGATCATTTCTGTCATAGCTAACCTATATCTTAAGTCCAACTCTCCATCCAATTCCATACTTTTAATACCTTTGTCTAACAAAATTCTGTCAATCTGTCTTGAAATTTTCCACTGACCTGCATCTCCCGTCTCACCCAGCATTTGAGGGAAAGGTTGTTATTTGCATGAAGACAAACTTTAAAGACCATGTTGAGGGCTTATAGTCAAGAGTATCCAGAGGAATTCCACTCATACTTTTTGCAATCAGGAATGCATCTAATAAATCAACTAAATTCAGTCCATTTGAATTAGTTTTCAGACATGAGGTAAGACGACCGCTGCACTTAATTAAGGCAAAATTGGTAAGTCAGGGTTCAGAGACTACATTGTTATATTGCGTGTCAAATGTTAGGGAGAGGTTAAATGGAGTGGGTGAGTTGGCTAGACAGCATTTAAAATTAGCACAGCATGTGATGAAACAGAAAGCAGACGAGAAATCAAAAATTCATAATTTTGCTTGTAGAGATAAAGTGTTAGTATTGCTACCAGTGGTAGCCGAACCTTTAAAGGCAAAGTTTATTATGCCTTATCAGATCGAAAGGAGATTGAGTGAGGCGAATTATTTGATAAGAACTCCAGACAGGAAGAAAACTCAGTGTGTCATTTGAATATGCTCAAAAGGTATTTTGATAGAGAAGGAAAGCAAAAGGAGAGTGTGTTACTGGTTCCAACACAGAGTGTAAGAACCAATCCACACTATTCTGAATTTGATATTCCTCAAATTAAATTGGACAATGAGGAAGTTCTCAAAAATTGGGATAAATTATTGGGTTACCTTCCAGGGGAAAATCAAAATGACCTGAAAGAGTTATTGTAATCACTTGGGAGATAGATGGGAATAACCTGGGAAGTACTAATCTGATTATGTATGATATAGATGTAGGAAATGCTGTTCCAGTTAAGCAACATCCTTATAGGCTTAACCCTCTAAAGTTAGGATCAGTGTGGACTCGATGGGCTGAATGGCCTACTTCCACACTGTAGGGATTCTATGATTCTAAGTGCTTCCTGACATCACACCTTGAACAGTCTAGACCTAATTTTAATTAAATATTATGTGCCCTTATTCTCAACCACCTCCCCCCCAGCAGAGGAATAATTTTTCACTATTAGCCTCCTCCAACTTGCACCGCCCTTCTGGGAAATAGGAACTTGCTTATTTTCTTTGCACAGAGAATCCTGGAGTGAATGAAACCGTCCCACATTGATCATGTGTCTGCTAATTTGCAAAGTCCAGCAGACTGTCATTTTTGTGAAAGAATGGTTAATCTGCCCTATGAATTGGTAATAGTTTGCTATCACCAGGCTCAAGGAGTCTATTTTTGAACAGTTGAGACTTTTCCAATATCAGTGTTTCTTTCTGGAAAGTCCCTACAGGCTAAGAAAGACAAATCCGTAATGTTATAATTCACTCATGACGTGGTCTGCTATAAAAGCCAAGCAGCAGGAAGTTCAAAGAACCTTGAGATTAAATTACAGCCTTACACTGCTTGCCTGTATCTAGTATCGTAGGTACTAAATATTTACAATATATTCAAAATCTTCCATCAACATGCTTTCTGCCCACAACATCTTGCTTCTTGCTGCCACAATTTTGTTTCATAATTACATTAAACCCTTTGCCCATCTTTCCAGTCAGGCACTGCACTGGTTACTGTGCTGAACCAACTGTTCTGAGGTTGTGGTTTCAAATCCAGGCAAGGTAGGTCATTCACCAAGTATGGGTGACACCATAGATGGTGGTTGTAAAAGTTGCTAGATTATTGTAAAAGTCCATATGGTTTATTAATGGCCTTCAAGGAGAGGAATCTGCTTGGTGTGGATGATTCTTAATGCACTCAGGGCAATGAGCACTGAGTAATAAGTGCTGCCTTATCACATGGCCCACATTCTGAGAATGAATGATAGAAATCGGTACTGGGGCAAGGAGAGGCTAGGAGGGGCTAATGGAAACAAATAGGAGGAGGGCATTATATGTGAGGTTAGGGAGAACAAAATAAGCAAAGGATTCAGAGAAGCTACTGAGCTGCTTTCCCTCACAGCAGGAATAGAACTGACTGCCTCAGAGTAAACCATCTTGGAGTGGGGACCTCAGACAAGCTTTAGGCCTTTTCTTTGTTTATGCAAAAGAAGCTAACCTCTGTTTCATTTATGGGTAAGGATGCTTCTGGTTTGAGCTTAGCAGGTAGTGCACATCTAGCCACGTGTGTATAGATTGGTCCTATTTGTCAATCTGGATATTCATTAACTTCTTGGCACTTGAAACTTAGACACTGTGCAGTTGAGCCGGTGTTCAACGGACTATAATCCCTAAAAGGCCTACAAGCCTGACACTTTCTCTTCAGGATGTTATAATGTTGGACAAAGAGATTAGAACTCATAGTAAGAAGGTTGCTGCTGACTTAGTGAAATGCCAACCTTGCTGTCAAGCATTAAAAACAGTCAAAGCCCATCCTACTTGTCTGCTGAGAGAAGTTATCCCACCTTTTCGATTGGAAATTAGTGCTAACGAAAAGAGTCTTCCCAGAGCAGTTGGTATCACAGTTTACCATGATATTAATTAGGTCACCACCCCTACTGTTTTTGAAGGGCAATGGTTTAATTGTTAAGATCTACATCCTTGCCCCTTCTTTCTGTACACTCCGCACCAATTGCTTTACCATTGCCCTGTATATTCCACGATCCACCACTCCCACTGTGTTCCCTATCCTGCTTTCCTCTCCCATACCATTCTACTCCTTCTGTCTCTGCAGCACTCTGTGAGTAATATCAAAGGGAAAAACTCTCTCAAAATGGTGATCCACATCCGAAATTACTTGTCAGCTTAGGCACGAGGGGTCAAATTGTTTCAATCGGGGAGAAGTCTAGGGGTCATCGGCTGGTTAATTGCTAAAGGCAATGATGATTGACTCCACAAAAATGTACAGTCACCCACTGTGGTCATGTAACCCATGAAAAGATGTTATCAGCCCATTAAACTTTAGGGAATTTATTCGATGATGTTATTCTAAATGAATTGATGCTCCCTTGGACTGCAGCTTAGTGCCCTCAGGAGAAGAGGTGAGAAAGTGGAAGATAATATTTTATACATCTCAGTGCGAACCCAGTTTGAAATATCTTTAATGTGAATGTACCAAGCAACAGAAAAGTTAACACAAAGAATCACTACAAACAGCATTGATCATTTTGATGTTGCTTGTTCTTTATGGGAGTGTGCGTTCTTCAAATGCTTTGGCACATTTTCCTTGCCGATATTCTGCAAATTTCTCAGACTTTTCAGTCGAGACAGCAATTGATGTATACATAAGGACAATTTAAAGAGCTCTTAGCAATGAAAGTCTTTTTGTAACCATAGGTATATTGAAGAGATCCTAAAGAACATAACTGGGTTTAAAACTGTAGATGATTTCTGCAATGACAATGTTCTTTAAAAGGACTGGAAAATGTTAATCTTATCTTGTGTAGCAGTATACTGCAAAAGTCTTTATGTGGGTGGCAGACAGTTAAATATAGTGAGGATTTTTTTTTTGCTTGTGGGTTAAGTGTCATGAGATAAAAGAGATCAAAATAGGACTATGAAAATTTTGCAGTTAATATTTAATTTTGTCTTTCAAGAGTACAGTCTGTTAACATATCTGATACATTCTTATACTTATGTTTTAAATTGATTGGAACATTGGAAGTATTAATATAATTTCAATAGATGCTTAGATGTACTCAAAATTTAAAAAGTAAATGTTTCAATTCGTGAAGTCTCTCATTTTAAAGTTCTGAACGTTCTGATACAGGAATGTGTTGATCCACGGCTACCTCGGTGTGGTATTCTCCCAAATGACCATTCCTGGGACTTTGTGGAATTTGCCACCACTACCAGTGGGTACAAATGGCAAAAGAGATTTTAAGGTGGTTTGCTGTTACCAATCCTCCTTTATCTCTGTGTTCAGCTCTTGTGTCCATGTTTGGATCCAGGTTATAATGAGGTCAGGAGCTGAGTCATCCTGGCAGAACCCAAACTGAGTGCCAGTGAGAATTTTTTTTTTACTTTTCCACGCATGAGACGTGTGCATCCATGGCATTTCTTGCCCCTGAGAAGGTGGCGTTGAGATGCCTTCTTGAATCGCTGAAGTCCATGTGTTGTAGGTAGACCCACAGTGCTGTTAGGGAGGCAATTCCAGGATTTTGGCTCAGTAACAGCAAAGGAATGATAATATATTTCCAAGTCAGAATAACGTGTGGCTTTGTGGACAACTGGGTTTGAGACAGACTGGTCAAGGAGAAGGGCATTTGCTAAGATTGGGAGAGTTTTGAGCAAACAAAGTAAACAGTGCATTAGGCTTTGAGATAGAGGATTCTTGAATTGTTTCCTAGGCTTGAGGGTAACAATCTTTTGGGTTTTAGTTGGCAATTTGGCAGGAATCTTGGCTGAACATGGATGTGTAAAACAATTGCTCCTGAGAAAGGGAGACAGTTTAAGACTGTTAAGAAACAGATTTTTTTTCAGTGTAAGGGGTTTAGTTTGAAAGTTCTAGATTCGAAGTGTTTAGTTAAAACCCTGAAGGAGGCATAGGAAACAGTGAGAGTCAAAGCTGAGTTATAATTCATGTCAAGAAAGAGGCTATCAGGTTCCCAAGATGGGGAATTGAACTCACAGTTAAACTAATCCCTATGGATGTGAAAGAGAAACATAGAAAAATGGAAAATAAGAGCAGGAATAGGCCATTTGGCCCTTCGAGCCTGTTCTGCCATTTTACACGATCATGGCTGATCATCCAACTCTGTACCTTGTTGCCACGTTCTTCCCATACCCTTTGATCCCTTTAGCCCTAAGGACTGTATCCAACTCCTCCTTGAAAGCTTTCAATAATATGGCCTCAATCACTTTTTATGGCAGAGAATTCCACAGACTCACCATACTTTGGAGAAATTTATCCTCCTCTCAATCCTAAATGGTCTCTCCTGAATCCTTAAACTGTGACCCCAGATTCTGGACTCCCTGGTCATCGGGAACATCCTTCTTGGATTTACCCTGCCTAGTCCTGCTAAAGTTACATAGGTTTCTATGAGATGCCCCTAATTCTTCTAACCCCCCAGTGAATATAGTTCCAACTGATTCAGCCTCTCTTCACACGTCATTCCTCCCATCCCAGGAATCAGTTGGTGGACCTCTGTTCCACTCCTTCCAACATCCTTCCTCAGATAACGAGACTAAAAATGAAAACCATTCTCCAGGTCTTGTCTCACCGAGGTTCTGTACAATTGTAGCAAGACATCGCTGCCCCTCTACTCGAATCCTCACATTATGAAAACCAACGTACCATTGACCTTCTTCACCACCTGCTATACCTGCATGCTTAAATTTCTGTGACTGGTGTACAAGGACATCCAGGTTTTGTTGCACCTTCTCCCTTTCCCAATCTATTACCATTCAGATAATAATCAGCATTCCTGTTGTTGCTGCCAAAGTGGATAATCTCACATATAACCACATTATACTTCATCTGCCATGCATTTATGCACTCTCTCAACTTTTCCAAATCACACTGAAGCATCTCAGCATCCTGATGGTTCACCTGATTGACTTACTAGAACATTTCAAAGGGCATTTCAAAGTCAACCATACTGGTCTGTATCTGGAGTCACGTATATGTCTGACCAGATAAGGATGGCAGATTTAATGTCATACACTTAGAAGTATATGGAATAGCTTTGAATTTACAGGACAGAAATGAACCTCGTGGTCCGACTGGTCTCTGTCATTGGCAACCGCTTCGCAGAACATCTACGTTCTGCTTGCAAAAAAGACCCTGAACTACCTGTTGCCTGCCACTTCAATGCACCACCCTCTTCCCTGGCCAATATCTCTGTCTCTGGCTTCTTACAGTGTTCCAGTGAAGCCCAATGCAAGCTGGAGGAACAACACCTCATTTTCCGCTTGGGGACCCTACAGCCCTCTGGACTCAATATTGAGTTCAATAATTTTAGGGCCTAAACTCTCCCATGTCCCAGCACCTCACCCCACACACCAGGCCTTGTTACCACATGGCCTACCACTACACACCCCCTGTTGCTAGTCACTAACAGTCCCTATTAACAACTACTCACCCTCCCAGCCTGATCGTTAGCAACTCCTTTGTCTGTCCAACTGTCTGTCTCTCTCTTTGGGCTCTATCCTATCGTTTACTCCCTACCCCACCCACCTCCCTATTTTCTGCATATAAACTGACGTTTTCCCAGCCACCATCAGTTCTGAGGAAGGGTCACCGGACCCGAAACGTTAACTCTGTTTTCTCCTTCACAGATGCTGCTAGACCTGCTGAGCTTTTCCAGCAACTTTGTTTTTGTTCCTGATTTACAGCATCCGCAGTTCTTTTGGTCTTTGTCGTTGTTTATGTTCCACTTGAGACATCTCCCATGCCTCTTCACCTAAACTTATCTGCATAACCATCTATTCCTTGCATCTCCTGTTTACCCCGTGTCCCTTTAAAGATATCTATGTTATACTCCTCAACTGTTGTGTGATCATGATAGATCATTTCATGGTCAGATAATGAAAATAACAAACTCCGCATTGTCCAGTCTACGCTTTTCAAACTAGTCTCTGAATTTGGTGCCAGCTAACTGCTTTTAAGTTGATGGATAGCACTTAGAGTCAGAGTCATAGAGTGATACAGCATGGAATCAGGCCCTTTGACCCAAACTGGTCCATGCTGAACATGGTGCCCACTCAGCTAGCTCCAGTTGCCCGCATTTGGTCCATATCCCTCTAAACACTTCCCAGCCATGTATCTATCCAAACGGTTTTTAAATATTGCTATTGTACCTGCCTCAACCACTTTCTCTGGCAGCCCATTCCATATACACACCATTCTCTGCATGCAGAAGTTGTCCCTCAGGTCCTTCTTAAATCTTTCCCCTTTCACGTTAAACCTATGCTCTCTGTTTTCAATTCCCCCTCCCTAGGAAAAAGACTATATGCATTCATCCTATCTATGCCCCTCATGATTTTATACACCTCAATAATTCACCCCTCATTCTCCTACATTCCAAGGAATAAAGTCCAAACCTGGCCAAGCTCACCCTATAACTCAGGCCTACTAGTCCTGGTAACATCTTCGTAAATCTTCTTTGCACACTTTCCAGTTTAACTATGTCTTTCCCATAACAGGGTAACGAAACCTGTACACAATAGTCCAAGTGCGGCCTCACCAATGACTCATACAACTGTAACATAACATCCCAACTCCTATACTCATTGCCTCAACCGATGAAGGCCAGCATGCTAAATGCCTTCTTCACCACCCTGTCCACCTGTGATGCCACTTTCAATGAACTATGTACTTGTAGTCCTAGGTCCCTCTGTTCCACAACACTCCTCAGGGCCTTACCATTTACTGTACAAGTCCTGCCTTGATTTGACTTCCAAAGTGCAACACCTCACACCTATCGGTATGGAATTGCATTTGCCATTTCTCAGCCCACTTCCCCATCTGATCAAGATCCCTCAGTAATATTTGATAGCCTTCGTTGCTATCAGCGATACCTCCTAATTTTGTGTCATCCACAAATGTACCAATCATGCCTTGTACATTCACATTCGGATCATTTATGTAAATAACAAATAACAAAGGTCCCAGCACTGACCCTTGTAGCACATCACTAGTCACAGGCCTCCAGTCCGAGAAAAAACCTTCAACCATCACCATCTGCTTCCTACCATCGAGCCAATTTGAATCCAATTAGCTAACTCTCCCTGGATCCCATGAAACCTAACCTTCATGACTAGCCTGCCATGCGGGACCTTGTCAAAGGCCTTACTAAAGTCCATATAGATAATATCCACTGCCCTACCCTCATCCATCCTCTTGGTTACTTCTTTGAAAAACTGTTAAATGATTTGTCAGATATGACTTCCAATGCACAAATCCATGCTGACTATCCATAATCAGACCTTGACTATCCAAATGTTGGTTGATCCTGTCCCTCACTATCCTAATGTCAGGCTCACTGGCCTGTAGTTCCCCGGCTTGTCTTTGCTACCTTTCTTAAACAATGGAACAACATTAGCCACCCTCCAGTCTTCCAGAACTTCACCAGTGACTAAAGATGAAGCAACAAACATCTGTCAACACACGAGTAATTTCAATTAATTCAATGGTGTTTGAGGTTATCTATTTTAATCCTTTTAAAGCCAACTATTCCCCCAATGTTGCATACAACATTTTAAAATGAGCTTGATGTTTCTGACAGTAACAGTTTTAAGTAGGGTTTATTGAGTGTTTGATCCCAAAGATATATATAGATATATATATCTACATGTATATATAATATATATATAAAAAGTAAGCTTTAAAATTCATCTTTAAACTATTAATTTTCTTCAAAAAGTCTTTCTGATCATTGCTTTATGAAAAAGATTATTTCTTTAGAATTAGTTGCAGGCCTTTTTTGGGGGAATTTTCAATGATGTCAAACCACTGACTGGTTTTGGCTGAGACTCCCTTACAGCATTGACAGAGTCTGGAAATATACACAGAGTAGGGCTACAGTAATGGTGAGTTTCAGCATACTTTTAAAATATTCATTCACAGGACGTGGGTGTTGATGGCTAGGCAGGCAATTATTGCTCAGTCTTAATTGGAATTACAAATCATCCAGTGTAGGTTGTAGGTAGAGGGTTGAACAGTAAGTTTGCGGATGATACCGAAGTTAGTGGGGTATTACATATCCTTAGGCTATAAACTGAAGATATAGTTGGGCTGGTCAGATGGAATTCAATCCAGAGGTGATGGATTTGGTCAGGATAGACACGGCAAGGGAGCACATGATGAATGGTAGGACCTTGCGATCAGAGGGACCTTGGTGTGCATGTCCTACAGTCCCTTAAGGTACTGGGACAGGTAAATAATTGTTAAGAAGGCATAAGGGATACTTGCCTTCATTAGCCGAGGTGTAGAGTTTAAGAGCAGGAGATTATGCTGGAACTGTATAAGAAGTTGGTTAGGTCACAGTCAGAGTATAGTGTGCTGTTTTGGAATCCACATTATAGAAGGGACATGATTGCACTGGAGAGAGTGTGGAAGAAATTTAGAACCATAGAATCCCTATAGTGTGGAAACAGGAGCATCCCACCCAGACCCAGCCCTTACACCATTCCTAAATTTACCAGGTTGTTGGTAAGAGAGATTAGACACACTGGGGTTGTTTTTCTTGGAGGAAACCGAAGGAGGACATGATCGAGATGTATAAAATTATGAGAGGCAGAGACAACACAGACAGGAAGGAACTTTTTTCCCCTTGGTGGAAGGATCAGTTTGTCGAGAAGCATGGATTTGAGGAAAAGGGCAAGAAGTTTAGAGGGAATGTGAGGAAAAAATAACATTTTGCTTAGAGGATGATGGGTATCTGGAACTCCCTACCTGTAAGGGAGGTAGAGGCAGAAACTTTCATAACATTTAAGAAGTATTTATATGTTATATACAATGCCAAGGGCCAAGTGCAGGAAAAAGTGATTACAATAATTAGGTAGTTGTTCTTGACTGGATGCAATGAACGAAAGAGCCTTTTTCTGTATTGTAGACCTCTGTGACTCATGTTGCTATGGGTCTGTAATCTCATGTAGGCCAGAATAGGTAGTGTTGGCAGATTTCTTTCTCTATAAGTCTTCAGTGAACTAGGTGGGTTTTGATTTATTCACCTGTGGGACATGGGCATCATTGGCTGGACCAGCATTTATTGCCCATCGCCAGCTGCCCTTGAAAAAGTGGTGGAGAACTGCTTTCTTGAACCGCTGTGGTCCATGCGCCGTAGCTAGAGCCACAATGCTGTTAGGGAGGGAATCCCAAAATTTTGACCCAATGTCACCGAGGAATGGCAATATATTTCCAAGTCGGGTTGGTGGAACCTAAATGCAATGGTGCCCTTGTCCTTCTAGATGGCAGAGGTCATGGGTTAGAAGATGCTGTCTAAAGAGCCCTGGTAACAATCAATAGCACTTACTTGATTGCCATTAGTCTAGCTCTTTATTCCAGAATTCTATTGAATTCATATTTCACCATCTATCATTGTGGGATTTGAACCCAAGTCCTCAGAACATTAGCCTGGGGTTCTGGATTGCTCATCAAGTGTTATTAGTACTAGCTCCCCATTTAACCAATCACACTGAGGTTCCTATTTTCATATTCTACAACCATTGATCAGCATTCCAATGTCACAAAAGCAACAAAATTATGAACTATCATTTTTCGACTTGCATCAACTGGTTTTAACATCTGGGACTCTCACAGTTTCAAAAAGGAAAAGGACACCAACATAAAAATGGCCACAGCAATCACCTGACAACAATGCGAGCCAACCTTCATGAAATCATGAATAAATAATAGCCAGTCTGAACTGAAATTAACATACTATCAAAGAGACTAATACAATCAACCATATCAGTATCTCCTGTTTGGTTTAAACCATTATGAAAAGTTCATATGTTGGAGATTTAAAAAAAACTCCCTTATGATTAACCAGCTTGAAAACAGCCCAAAACATTATATTACACAAAACTGCTGTATTTTGGAGAACTGTTTTCTTTGCGGGTGGAGCAGAGAGATGGATTTGTAACCAGAAGTAGAGAAGTCAATCTCTCTCCCTGCTTCCTCTCAGCCTCTTGAAAGATAAAACACCTCGTGTTAACGCAACTGCAGAAAAACCATTAGATGAGTGAGAATTTGAAGATATCTGCAATATTTCAAGCTGCCATAGATCCAGGATATCCCTTAACCAACCGAGGTTTCAGGTTAAATCCTAACACCTCAAAAACAAGCTAAGGACTTTAAACTGCATATCCTTTTATCTTCCTTTTTAGACTGGACACTTCTTTTTTAAATTTTGCACCTGTGTTTGTGTGTACATTCAATGTTGTGTCATTTTTATTTTTCTGGAGGGTAAGCAAGTAATAAAATTGCTCTTCCTCTTCTTCAGGAAAATTGGCTCCTTAATTATTTCTGATGAACTAGTTATCTACATTTTTATTGAAGTAAGGTATAGCTATATGCTTAAAAGATCATTCAAGCTTTACCATCTTTCACCTTAGACAGTTGCCCACTCCACCAGTGGAATATTGATTGCTGTGTATGACTTTCGGGAGCCACAATAGCAACTCATCAAGGCTTCTTGGACAGCATCTCCCTCACCAGTTACACTGCATGGTGTATAACATGCTGTATTGTATAACATATCAATATATCGTGTTGCTTCATCATCTTTGGAGCAAAATCCTGGAAATTTCTACTTACTAGCACAGGGTATACTTACCCAGTAAAGAACATGACTGTTCAATGGGCAGGACATGATTATCTTCTCATTAGTGATAGACCATAATTGCCAGTCTTCCTAGCAATGCTCACATCCTAGAATAACTTAGTAGAATGTTGTAGCCCCGGTTATATTCTGCAACTTGTAAGACTGTTTTCAGATTGTTTGCACACACCTTACAGAAGTTCTTTTATTTTTATAGGGTGAACAGGCAGTCAAGCAACCCAGCCCATAGCAGCAGGAAACATGAAGGGTGATTTTTTTGTAATTGATAAGTGTGTACAAAATTAGAAACACTAGGTTAGGACAGATAGTGAGAGTAGATAATTCAGCTTCTTGCTTCTGCTGTTGTACACCTTTTGTTTTTAAAAATGAGTTATTTCTTCAAAATGATTTTTGTTCCCAGGATAAGAGAGCCAGCAGAGCAACATAAGGTACAAAAAACAGTGATAACAGATACATAGCTATTTTAACACTATTGTCAACCTGCTTATTTCAGAATGGATTAACGCTAACATTTAAATAGCAAATAGAAGAATATTAGACAAAATGATTTGCTCTTGTCACCCACAGTAATCACTAACTTTACATCTTGTAGCCTGAGGTACCCCCATGCTCTGAATGTGAACTCACATATTTCTCTACCCTTTACTTCTTGTACCCCTGTTTGAGCACACCTTATCCATGGGACCTGCTTGATGTTTGCTCATTAACTGATATTGTCAATGTTTCTTTTTCATCTGGTTCTGTTTCCTCTCCCCTTCAAATTTGCTATCATTGCCCTTCTCAAATAAAACCCGAGGCCCCCTCTGTCCTTGCAAACTCCCCATCAGATCTTCAATTTCCCTTTCCTCTCAAGAGTCCTGGGTTCTTGGTCAAGTCCTGCCTCTGGGGCTGAAAGTAGAAGCTCCTGCCCTGTTAGGGTAGTGAGACCATGGGATGGCATTTTGCTGGTGGCAACAAATTAACAGGCAACTACTGGGGCTACCATCCAATTGAGGATGGAGAACTCCTCAAAGAACTTTGGTTAGCACTGCTGCCTCACAACACCAGGGACCTGGGTTCAATTTCACCCTCAGGCGACCGAGTGGAGTTTGCACATTCTCCCCTTGTCTGTGTAGGTTTCCTTGAGGTGCTTCAGTTTCCTCCCATAGTCCAACAATGTGCAGGTTAGGTGGATAGGCCAGGCTAAATTACCCACAGTGTCCAGGGATGTGCAGGCTAGGTGGATTGGCCATAGGAAATGCAGGGTTACAGGGATAAGTAGTGGAGTGGGTCTGGGTGGGATGCTCTTCAGAGGGTCAGTGTGGACTCGAACGGCTGAATGGCCTGCTTCCACACTGTAGGAATTCTCTAATTCTATGTACGCTTGCATCTTGTCAATGTCTGCAGTGTCTCTGCTGTACATGACCAATGCCAAGGCTGTACCAATGTAGAGAGAGTGATTCTAGGCTGAATTGCCCTTGATGACTCTGAAGAAGCCATTGCCAGATACACAGGCCCAAGTTAGAAGACCACCAGAGTTCAGAGCAATCTTCGGTACTCTCCTTCTCAGAGTGAGATGAATCACTCGAATTGGAAGAGCTTCTTCCTCCTCACTCTGCTTCCCTTCAGTGCTAAGGCCCTAATTGAGTGTTCACACATTGGTATTTTTCAGTTTCTGCTCTGATTCCCTCAGTTGTGTGTGTTTGTGCAGGAACACTCGCAAACAGATCTCAGCCCCCACATTTATACTGTGCATTCTCTGCAAGGTTTCCTTTTCCAAGCTGATTTAGATGAGAGATTATTTTGTTTGCTGTGTTAAACTTCTTCCCCCCCATTCTAAAGAATATGCCCCCCCAATCCCTTTCCTCTGATGTTCCCCCCCACCCTGTCCCTCTGCAATCTCCTCCTATAACTATGAACCTTTCCAATAGCTCCCTTGATATTCCTGCTGTTGGTCATGATCCTAGTCCCCTCCAGCTGCTGCATGCGTTCCTTCTTTCGTTTTTTTCTTTCTTTTGTACTTCTGCTCTTTTTTCTTTCATTTCTTTTTCATTTTTCTTTACTTTGGAGCCTTTACTTTGCAGTGGGTTAGTGGGTGGAATCGGCGCGGCAGCTAGAGCAGGCCGTGTGCAGAAGGGCAGCTCCTTCTGACTGTCAGAGGTGGCTCCTCATGGCGACTGGAGATCCAGTCGGAGCAGGGATGTCCTCCCGCCATTCAGGACTGGCGGTGGCCTTGGCAGCGATGGCAAAGTTCCTCCAGCGATCAGAGGTGGCCACAACACCAGCGAACATTTTCAAGATGGCAGTGCCGGCAAGGCGACACTTTGTAGGAGGGCAACCGGAGCGGAATTCTTGGCGAGACGGTGGCAGTGGCCTGGTCCGGCAGTGGAGCCTGAGACTCCTGGTTGCAGTTGGACCAGCGTGGGGACTCCTGGCACCATCGAGGTGGCAGCGCAGCTGGAGGTTCCTGGTTACAGGGTGAGTGTGGGTCCAGCAGGGCACTTGGCATCGGCATTGGAGAGGTGGGCCTAGCAGTGAAGAGATGGTGCCTAAAGAGTGGCGACTCCTACATCGGTGGGTCTGGCACCGGAAGACAGGCAGCAGCACCGATGTCATTGGTGAGCCGACTCAGGACTCTCTTTCAGTGATATCTTTTAAGCTTTTTATTCTTAAACTATTCAAAATGGCACTGGATTGTGGCGACTATCGAAGCTTTTCACTGTATTTTACTGTATTATTCACTGTAAAATACAAGTGACAATAAATAAATAAAATGCACAGCCTGAGCCTTAAACTACCCCTAATTCAATCTACCTGCTCTTTTTCTCTGTCTAACACACCTAATTACACTATTATGTTCCCCAACCTTCCTGGTGTCCCCATGCCCCGTCACTGTGATTCTCTTCCATACATCCCGGTTTCTTCCCACTCCATTCCCCAGGATTCTTCCAGCATTCCTAATGACTGAACCCTTTAAATTTCATTCCCTACTCTTCCTTCCCACCTAACTTTCCATTTTTATCTGAACGTTTTGAGTCGAGGCCCCCTTATCCACATGGTGAGGTTTGTGGTGAGATCAAGTGTGTCTGCTTCACTTGGGCAGGCTTGTTCGCCCAATCAGGCTTTATGCCTTGCCCCGTAAGCATTTGAGCAAAGAAGCAACTTCTTTGTGAAGGAGCCAACTACTGAAGAAAGTTTGGAGCTCACCTGAGCTTCAAGAAGTCTAACCCCTGCCGATTACCTGCCTCATGCATGTTGTTAGTTTTGTGCACACACATGCTCTCTGGTTTTGCTGAACAGGGTTGCATCAGTGAATGTGACTCTGTTGAGCTAGTTGGTAGTGGGTATTCATGCATGCTAAATAAATGTAGAAGAGGTCGAAAACCTGGCACCTGCAGCAGGTTAAGTTGGAGGATTTTGGCTTGTTCTCCATGGGCCATATAAGATGGAAGGACAGTTTGACAGAGGTGTACAAGATAATAACATGTAAGTAGACAAAGGAAAGCTGCCCCCATTAGCTGATGATGGTGCACGGACTAGGGAACACATTTGAATTTTTGAGGAAGAAGTCCAGCAGGAATATGAGGTAGAATGTCTTGCTCAGTGAGTGGTAATTACCTGGAATTTACTAACTATAGGGCATGGTGGAAGCAGAAAAAATTTCAAAGAATTTCAAAAATTGGATGTGCACTTGCAGGAAGTAAATTTGTAGGACTACAGGATAGAGCAAAGGAATGGAACTGACTGGATTGGCCTGATGTGGAGTTAGTTGGACTCGATGGGCTGAATGTCTTCTTTCTGTGTCACACGTAGCTCTGTATGACTCAGTCCTCCTGAGCTTCAATTCATGCTCCCTCTGACAACCTTTTTTCCAGTATCTTCCTGATCTTTCTTTCAAACTCTCTCATGGCTTACATAGCCAACAACTGACCAGCAGGAAACAGAACATGACAGGACTTCAATGCATTCCCTGTGCACTGGCCCGCCCATCCATACATACTGAGCCCACAGATTTCATGTTGAACGCTCAGCAAAAGAATTGCCTGCGCATTTAAGATGCCTGTAACTAGTTATTTTCCTGCATTATATATATCTGACCTTCCAGAAAAATAAAGCATTCTCGTTCTTGGAAGCAGAATGACAGCAGGCTGCTAAAAAACATAAATTGTACTTTGTCAGAATTCTAAATATAATGTTGTGTGGGAGGGCACTTATCCCCAGACTCCACTAGGAAATCTAGCTCATGCCTTGATCTCTCAGTCATTTCTAAATTCATCGCTGTTGCTAACTGTACTTTGTGCATTTTAGATTTTATTTTTCTCTTAAAACTCAAGTCAGCAAAAGTTATCTTGTAGGCTGAATGATGTCCTACTGCAATTTCAGTGCAAATCTTTGCTTTTACCAGTCACTTACACCTAGGATTAGGGCCATTTAAGAGATTGTACCAGCTATTGGTCAGTTTGTCCTTCTCCTGACTTGCAAAACTATTGAATTGACGAGCAAGTCAAAAAGAAAACTTTAACCAGGGTGAACTGTGTTCTAATGTTCAATATGGAATATTGCAATATGCAATATGGAAAACACACAGCAGGGAAACTTTAGGCTTTATAGTTTAGGATAATAGTGAGTCAGTGACATTTTTTTTTGCTATCTCTCTTTGTTTTTATTCCCATTGAAGTCAAACATTTTTACCCATCACTCCAAGTTTGCCAGTGCCTTTTTTTTTATTAAGTTGTCACAGTTCATGCTGCTAGCAGTTACAGCATAACTGCAAAGCTACAGAAGGATCTGAGTGAAACCACATGTCCGCTGACTCTTTCCCATGAAAGACAGTCTCGTTTATTGTGTGTTGAGATTGGTGAGGAAGGACAATGACAGCAAGATTTCAAAACACGGTCACTCTCATAAGATACTGACTGCTCCTCTCGGGTTCTGTTGCCAGCCGATGCAGAAAATTGTACTTGGAAATGTGATAGATTTTGTAACTTGTTTGTTTATTAGTGCTATCCAGGACATTCCACCTCATGGATTTGAAAATTATGCTTTAACTACGACAAGATTGTACTATTAGTTATATTCTTGCAGCTTTTATGTCAGAGTTAATAAGCTGCGGTCAGTAGGGGAATCTATATCTGATGACTCCATGTTTTTCATGAACGTAAAGAATTAAGTTGGTGACTTTTCTCTGCAAAGTATGTAAGATAGCATTAATAAAAGTGCCAATCTCATTTTGGTCAGAGGCAGTTGGGACACCAGCTTAAAGTGCTCGTCTTTACATCCACCCGAGAAGGCAGATTCATGTCTCATCTGAAAGGCAACACTTCCACAGTATGTTGTGTGGAAGCTTTAAGAGCCTGGAGCAACCTTGGCTGATGTCACAGAGCTGCTCCTCACAGTACATAAATAGCACAGTGCGAGCAGAGTTAAAAGGAAAGAGAGAAACCCATAGAGTTTGTGGAACAGTCTTTTAGTATATATCTGTAAGACAAGAGCCTGGTATTTCTCTGAAAACCATGTATTGTATTATTTAGTTTGAATATATGGGTGGTGCTATAATGAAGCCCAAACCTAAAGACAATTTTTGACCTTGCCTTCTCCTCCACCAGTCTGTCTTAAATTTAAACTCTTGGTAGTGGGCAGGACGCAACACAACTAATCTGCAGTTCCTACTATCTCTAAAGAAGTACTAGTGGCGTGTTAGCCTGGATAATGCGCTGAAGTTTCTGGAATGGGACTCAGAAGTGAAATTGCTATTCACTGAATCTGAGTCTCACCCAATCCACACAATCCACACAATAAATTTCTCTACTTCACCGAGTAGCAATCAGGAACAGGAACCCCAGGTGACTTTCCCTCAGTGTGTAGGCCAATCACAGTGCCTCACTACTACATTGGCTGACATCATCCAACTTTGCACTGTCCCCTGGATTGAGGTTCAGATCTTTATGATCCGTTTGGTTATATAGCTACTTGTTAGATAAACTCACTGAGCTACTATCATGCCAAATAAAATAATGTCATGTTGAATAAAATGTCATTTCTGTTTACATTTATATTATTTATTAAAAGTTGCTTTGTTAACAGTTTTTTGTATTGCTGGGTCAGGCACATATTTTGTCAGATATTGCAATTTGCTGTTCCCAGAATATTGAGAGGATTCCTTTTGTGCTCTAGGTTCATTGGTTACCTAAAAGCACTGAATAAATAGAAAATCCATGTTAATTGAGCAATGGCTGGATAAATCTGAAATAGATTGTGATTTTAATATATAAATGTTTAACTTATTATACAACCATCCTTCTATTAGCTTTTTGATGGACGTATTAACTGGTTTATTTATACCCTAATTAATACTTTATTAGGAATAAAGTACTGCTATAATCAAAACTTAACCAATATATCACAACCATTTGTATGTTGATGTCTTACAAGTTAATAACCTACACTGGCTGTTTAGAAACTAAATTCAGCACCAAGCACACATCTTGCCTCATTGACAATAATGTCCAACTAGCATGTACTATCATCTCCTTTACATGTATCTCCATCACATCCACCCTCCATCAGATGGAACTAAGGCATCAACCATTCCTTAGCATTGATCCTTTCGTCTCTGAGTCTGAAGATTAAGAGTTCAGGCCCTGCAATGGAGATTTAAGCTTTCCTTCCAATGCAGTCTTTAAGAAGTTACTTTTGCATAACTGAGGCCCCATATGTTCCCTCAGTTGCGTATAAGTGATCCTGTACACTATTTTGAAGACGACCAGGGGGGTTTGCCTCAGCGTCCTGGGAGTTTGTACTGTACAAATTAGACTGCCAAGTTTTCCATATTACAACAGTGACTACATTTAAAAAGTACAGCATTGACCAGAAAGAGCTTTGGGACATCATAAGGTCATGAAAGCTTCTATAAAAATGCAGTGCTTCCTTTTCTTTCTCATAAACATAAAATTGCAAATGTGAGCACATTATATAAATGCTAATACAGCTCTACATCAGATGGTTTTGTACTCATCAATTCGACAAACATCTGGATTATTAGTTAATGAAAGCAGTAATATTTGAGCCAATCTGTGAAGCAATGTCTGATTTCCCACATCAGTCAGCCAAGTTCAAAAACATATAAGCAGTTTGGCAACAATGAATGGCAAATTTCAATGTTTTACTCAGTAAACGATTAGAAATAAATTTGCACTTGAAATAAGAATCATCAAAATCAGAACCAAAACAGTGATTCATGAACACTGTGACTGACGAATGTTCATTAGTTATCCACATGAACTGAATGAATAGAAAATCCATGTTAAGGGAGCCAATGGTTGGATAAATCTGAAATAGATTGTGATTTTAAGATATACATGTTTAACTTATTATACAACCACCCTTCTATCAGCTTTTTGATGGACTTACTAACTGGTTTATTTAAACCCTAATTAATACTTGTTAGGGATAAAGGACTGCTATAATCAAAACAACCAATATACCATAATCATTTATAAGTTGATGTTTTACAAGTTAGTAATCAATTTATCGATGATATGTTCTATGTTTTGTTCAGTATTAAAACATTCATATTGATAGCTCATGATTCTAGAGGCATTTAAAACTAACAAATAGCAATCTATCATTGATTGTAGGGGTACAGTTTAGCCCGTACTGTACATTTTTGGCAACTGATCCTTGTCAACAACATAAGCAAAGCAGCCAAACATTTAGGTTTGGCATGTAAAGCTGAATGGGTATCTTAACAACTCCCAGATTGCATCAGCCATAGACAAGGCGCTTATGCAACCACTCTGAGTACTGCAGTTCTGCTGGGTTTTAGCTTCTCACCCATTCAAATGAAGCACCATAATAAAGTTGAGTGGGTGTACATGCAACTCCTTAATGCTCTCTGGTTACATTCTGAGCACCAGTCGATCTCACTCCTTGGTTTTAGAGTGGGAAACTAGTTATTCTGTGCATTCACTTTTAGGCCAGCAAGGCAGATGCTTATATGTCTGTATCTTAACATGTACTTACAGTTGTGTGTGTGAACCTCAACATGTGTTCATCAGAGTTCTCTGTGTGTACTTTGCGATGTGCAATAGAGGTAGGTTTAGGGTCCATATGTGTGTCTAAATGTGTGTTCAGAGTTTCCTGTGCATATATGTCTTAACATGTGTAATCAGGATTGTATATATAGATGTTAACATTTGCTCAGGTATCTGTGAATACGTACGCAAGTTGGCACAAAGATGGGCTAGTTCCTCATCCAGTATATTTTGCAATATCATGCCAAACTTTTCTGACAATTATTTTACAGTTTTGGAGTCTGTGCATTGTGCAAAGCACTATGTGCAGTATAACTCCACTCTCATGCATTGCATCCCAGGTTGAAACATGATCAAATCCTGGAATAACTCAGCCTTTCCTATATCCTCTACACAACCACCTTTACAAAAATCAGTGAACAGAATATTTTGTGAAAGGTCGGGTGACAGTTTTAATCCTCCTTAATCTGTAGTTTACAGTGCAAATGCAAAATAATCCAAAATAAGCAGTAGCCCAAGTGGTACAATTAAGCTGCATATTTTAAGCCTCACATTACTCAGTCATCACTATTAACTAATAGCCTGGGCTGTTACAACTTGCCCAGTATTCCTTGCAGAAAAAGCTGTCCAACAACACTGTGAAACCACTTAGAATCCAATTTAAGAAGCAGATTCCCTATCAGAGGACAGATTTGAACAAGGAATGCATGATTAAGTTATTAACACCATGTGCTGTTGACTAGAGAATGATTTATCTAACAGCCATGCATACATTTTTTAACTGTCTTATGATCTATTATGTTAAAAACAATGCCAGGCCTCATTGCTTTAACATTTTTGCATATAACCCAATGTTAATTAGTGATGATTTGTTACCAACCTGTATGTTGAGTTGAACAATTTAAATAGATTGCTGTGAAGTTAATCTATCTGGAACATGAGGCAGCTTCTAGTTCCACTTAAGCAAAGTATAATGATGGACCTGAACTGGTGTGCATCAATGTTCCTTCATCTTCACAAACTGCTTACCTTCAGACTATCTCATCTGCAATCTTTCCATTTGCTCCCATTGTGACCTCTATGGGCTGTGTTCTATTGAGGGCCTACCCCTTCTGAACACATGTGTCTATTAGCTCTGTGTTTCTACACACTTTAAAATTAAAGTTTAATACCTTGGGCTCTCACAGTCAATCATATGATTGACTAATCCATTTGTTTTCTACCTATTTCAAAAACATTAAGAGGCTGACAGATTAAGATGATTGTTTAGTGCTGATGGCGAATTGGCAACATGGCCTTTGCACTATGGAGTTCTGTTCCCTGAGAGCAGAATTGGGAGTACTTAAATTGATTTCAGTGTTGACCCTTACCACGCGTCAGAGACACAGCTCACCTTATCTGTTTGAGCTGGTTTACAACTCAGGCCCCCTTCATAAATATCTAATGATGCACAGCTGTAATGCAGTTGCAATATAGTCAAATAAATATCGACTACGCATGTCATCCCACATTTCGTAAAAAGAAATATTGATTTTAATGACACTATTCCTTTCATTTGATTTTCATAATGTTTCTTTATTGTAGTAATAAGTGAATCACAAAGGCTGCAACTGGAAATGGCAAAATATTCCTCTCGATTTGCTTTGGCCCTTTTCTATGAGGCTGGCACACAGATTGGTGTCCCCTGGGCCGCAAAGTACATCATCGATAATCCCTGCATACGGTTCATCTCCATCGACAATAAGAAACGCGGTTCAGGTCAGTGCTGCTGTTAACTTTCCTGATAGCACAAAGGGCTAACATTTCAAAAGCATTTTAAGAGCAAACATTTCATGGGGGAATTCCATTGCAATACTTGATCAACACCAGGTTGCAGGCGATTAACTGTACTCTTACTTCAGTCAACTGTCTATGAATGTAAAAGATCATGATGTGGAGGTGCTGGTGTTGGACTGGGGTGGACAAAGTCAGAAGTTACATGACACCAGATTATAGTCCAACGGATTTATTTGAAACCTGTTGGATTATAATCTGGTGCCGTGTGACTTCTGACAATGTAAAAGATGCATGGCAGTATTTGAAATAGGATAAGGAAGCTCTCCCAGCAATTCTGGCCAATATTTATTCCTCAACAGACACCTAAGACTGATTATCTGTTCATTATCTATTAGGAAGGAAATATTAATAATGAATTTAAAAAAGCATGGTGTGATCTTAGAGAGTCAATTGTTTGACAGATTTATGAGAGTTTTTTGAAGATTGTTTTTACTAGTAAGGTAGATAAAAGGAGAAGCAGTGGATGTAATGTATTTGGATTCCCGATACATGTTTGGTCTGGTGCAACACAAGATGCTAAAAAACAAGGCTTACGGAGCTATATTAGCATGAATAGAAGATTGGTTAACAGGCAGGAAGCAAATTGTAGAGATAAATGGGGCACTTTCAAGTCAGCAGGCTGTGATTGTTGGAGTATTGAAAGAATCTGTGCAAGCACCTCAGCTACTTACCATCTATATTAACAATTCAGACAAAGTGATATAGTAATGGATCTAACTTTGCTGATGATACAAAAAGCTAGGTGGGAATGCAAGTTGTGAGGTGGATACAAAGAAGCTGTAAAGAGATGCACAAGGTTGAGTGAGTGGGCAACAAGGTGGCATATCACGGTATAATGTGAAGAAGTGAGGTTATTTAGTTTGAACTGAAAACTGAACTGAAAAGCTATTTTTTAAAAGACATGAAACAAGTAAGTATTGAAGCTCAGAGAGACCTGTGTGTACTTGTGCAAGAAACACAAAACTTTAGCCTGTAGATAAGCAGTTAGGAGAACAAATGCAATGTTGGCAAGGGAATTGGAGTACCAGAATAAAGCAACCATGCTATTTTTATACAAGACTTTGATGAGACCACACCTAGAATATTGCACACAGTTTTTGTCTCCATATTTATGGAAGGATATACCTGCTTTGGAACTAATATAAGTGAAGGTTCACCAAGATGGTTCCTGGGATGAAAGAGTTGCCCAAAATGAAAGGATGAGCAAACTGGGCCAATATACTTTAGAGCTATGAAGAATGCAAGGGCTTCTCATTAAAACATTTAAAATTCTGAAGGAATTCAATAGGGATACTGAGAGATTGCTTCCCCTTGATGAGGGC
The DNA here is from genome assembly GCF_021869965.1 of Rhincodon typus. Classification (NCBI taxonomy): domain Eukaryota; kingdom Metazoa; phylum Chordata; class Chondrichthyes; order Orectolobiformes; family Rhincodontidae; genus Rhincodon; species Rhincodon typus. The sequence goes on from NC_063351.1 coordinate 11,908,893, forward strand.
ATTTGGAACAAGGGCTCACAGTTTCAGGATAAGGGGACGATCATTTAGGGGAGAGATGAGGAAAAATTTCTTCACTCAAAGGCAGTGAGTCTTTGCAATTCTTCACCCCAGAGTGTTATGGATGCTACATTATTGAATGTATTTAAGGTTGGGAAAGACAGATATTTGGTCTCGAGGGGCATCATGGGATATGGGGAACAGGCAGGAAGTGGATAGAGACAACAAGGTGCAGAGCTGGATGAACACAGCAGGCCAAGCAGCATCATAGGAGCAGAAAGGCTGACGTTTCTGACGGTTCTGAAATAACCCCCTTCCCCTCCCCCATTTCTGATGAAGGGTCTAGGCCCGAAACGTCAGCCTTTCTGCTCCTATGATGCTGCTTGGCCTGCTGTGTTCATCCAGCTCTGCACCTTGTTGTCTCAGATTCTCCAGCATAGGAAGTGGATAGAGTTGAGCACAAGATCAGCCATGATCACATTTAATGGTGGAGAAGATTTCATGGGTTGTAGAGTCTATTCCTGTTTTTATTTGTTATATTCTTTGTCAGAGTCAATCTATCTATGATGACATAAATAGTTCACCTACTTTTTGTCTTATTGCTCTGTCCAGAATCCCCTGAAGTCGGACCTTCCATAATTGTTCACACTACAGTTCAGTTTGGAGCTCAAAACGTGCAGAAAGATAAGGAAGAGGTAGAACCTCTCATCCTCAGCCAGCTACAACAGATTCTGCCAGGATTGCCCAAGTCTGTTGGCATCAAGTGTCACAAATGGAGATACTCGCAGGTAATTCTGATCACAATAGATCTGTGTCCTGAGCAAACAAAAACCGCGATTCTATTTCGACGCTTGGGAAGTACAACAAAAGGCTCGGGTATGTTTCAAGAGGAATGGATTTGAGCCACGTTTTCATTCTGATTTCAGCATGTTCAAACAGAAAAGGCCTTAAAAGGCGATAAATAGAAATAGTCATTGCAGTCTCCTAATTGGCATCCACTTATTAAGCCATTACATTAATTTCAGCCATATTTTGTTGTATGATAGAAATTTTGCCAAATGGTTAATGTAGCCAAGTTTGAACCACATTAATTAATAGCTATTTGTATTTTGCTTTTTCTTACTAACACAGTGTCAATCATTCATTCTTCACTGGTTGAACAAAGTTGCTATGAAGGCATGGAGATGTTTTTCTAATCCAGCTTCTCAGAGCTGCTTAAAAAAAACAGTGTTGAAATCCTCAAAGGAAACCTGTAATTTTCTTTTTAGTTTGGCATTAGAATCATCTCCTCCCCTCCTTCACTCAATCATTTCTCACTGTTGTAGATTTACACAAGAACCAGCTACTATCAACATTTTGCTCAAATGGTCATATGTACTGGAAAGCAGCCTAGATTTTGCAGGGCAGGATTTTCCTCCTGTTTTACAGTAGCATTGGACAGTAAATAAAATGGAACACTAAGGCCTGATATCTCAAAGGCACCCATCTTGCTGCAGAAATATCCTCCAAAGCACATCCCTCAAGAGTCTCTAAGTCTTTGCACCACCACACACAATTGGAGGTCACTAACCCCCACAACCCATTTTCTCCAACTTCTGGATTGCATAAAAATGGGGGTTGGTTAGTTCAATTGGCTGAATGGCTGGTTTGCAAAGCAGAATCACATTAACAGCACGGAGTCAGTTCCAGCACCAAAACCAGCTGAGGTTACTCTGAAGGATTCTCTTTCTCAACCTCTCCTTTTACCTGGGGCATAGTGACCCTTAGGTTAAAGAAACACCAGTCACCTCTCTCTAATGAGAGCGTAGCTGTATAAAATATACAGTACCGAAACAGGCCATCAGTCCAGCTCAGTATTTATGCTCACAATTGAGCCTTCACTTCTCTTTCCGCATTTCAATCTACCATCTATTCCCTGTTCTCTCACATCCTTGTCTACTTTTCCTTAAATGCATCTACACCATTCGCATCCACCACACCTTGTGGTAGCCAGTCCCAAATTCTCACTACTATTTGGGTAAAGAGATTCCTTCTGAATTCCCTATTTGATTTCTTAGTGACTATATGACTGCCTATATTTATCCTCTTCCCCATAAAGGGAAATAATATCTCTGAATTCACCACTAAACTTTTCATGATTTTAACAGCCTCTACTAGGTCACCTATCAGATTGCTTTTTTTTTAAGAAGGGAAAGACGCAGACTCTCAATGATTTCTTAATATACATGTCCACACATTTGTGATGTTATCCTTATAAATAATCTCTGCAGCCTTTCCAATTCCTCTGTATCCTTTTGACAATAATGACAAACAGAGGTACATGCGGTACTCTAAGAACAATGTTCATTACTGGTTTAGCATGACTTTCCTGTTTTTCAATTCTAACCCTCTAGAAATGCAGCCCAGTGCCTGGCTTACTTTTCTTTGAAAAATGATCTTGCTAACCCATAGTTCAAGTTTTAATGACAAATGCATTGTAGACTAAAATCTCTTCTGACCCAAACATATCTCAGATTATCACCATCACCTTAAATTGGCAACATGAACAGACTGAGCAAATCATTGTTCCTTTAAAACTTTGCAATTATGAGAGTTGATAGCACAACTGAGAATTCATCTGATGCTCGAGTGTTTGTGGAGATTACTCTGTGTAAAGTTGAGCCTCCTTGACATTGTGATGGTGATAGGGAAAAAGCAGAGGAAATAATGAAGTGAATGAAGACCATTTCTGTGGTCAGGGTCATCTTAACTTCAGCCTTGGCTCCCTTGAGAAGTGAAAACATTTTTCCCTGATTGATCCATTCTGTAAACTCTTCCATACAGTAGGAAATACCTTCTTACTGCCCTTGCTGTCTAGCAGTTGATCCCTTCTTACTCTGACTTTAGCCTACAAACATGTTCATGAATGCAGTCATGAGTCTTGTTACATTTCTTCCCCCAGTACCTGAGTCTGCTGCTCCTTAAATTCACATTTTGCAGCTTGCCTTTAACTTTGTCAACAGCACTGAATTTCCTTTTGCCCCAGAAAGCAGTAACCCTACCAGGAGTGGTCCTACCATTTCAAACATGTTTGTCCAGCAGAACACATGTACATCCTGGGTAGGTGGTGGAGGAGTCACCTGAGCAGGCTGTGGTCCTGCTTTGCTGCGAGATTGCCAATGGGAAGAGTGGGAGGCATTTTTGTCAAGTTAGCCAAATCCGAGGTCAGCTTCTGCAGCACAGCTTGTGAACCTGAACCCTTCCTGATCCCCATTGGATCAGTAGATTGACCAACTGACCCACTGGAGATTATTTGAATGTTTCAAAATCACAGACTGGAACCGGGCAACCTCTTTCCTAACAGAACAACCTTTTCAAAAGCAGCCTTTTGGAAATGTTCAGCCTTGCTATTCAAATTTTGAATGGAAAGTTTAAATAAACATATATTCATGTCCAAATAGAATGATTTCACTTTCTTGGCAACACAGTTGTGAGTTCTACAGTGTGACAGATTCACCTGCAGGACAAATTGATTCAGTTCTTACATTCAGCAACTTCTACCAGCTCGCGTTGGGAGTGTTACTGTTTCGTGTGTTGTAGCTATACCAACTAGACAAGGACAAATGGAAGGGCCATGGTGTACTGCTCTTGTTATGTATAGAAACAGAGTGTTCCATAGTCACTGATAATATCATAATCTTTGACCAAAAAAAAAATATGTTGGTACCTAGGTGCGTGAGCTGCTGAGAAGTGCTGGGAGAGCAGAAGTACCAGGGTTGGGATAGCAAAGTACAGTGAGAGATGGAATGTCAGATTATTGGAGTGTATAGAAAACAGACAAGCTGCAGAACATTTAACAATGACTTTGAGATGGCTGGTTTATTCACACTTGCTGCAGTCTCTCGTTGATATGACACATGATACTTAACTCTGAAGCGATATTATGTGCTTACACATAGGGGTTAATTTTTAACCCATCTATGATGCTTGGGAAGGAACAGAGGGGAAGTAGTTATTAGAAAATGAAAACTCAAAGCTCCGTGTGTGAGTTAGCCCCCATTTTGATGGCAGTAAGTTGTGTTGTGTGTCTTGGAATGGTAGGCCCTTCCATTACAGCATGTAAACCAGGGTCCTGCTGTCCAGTTGCCAACCTGATTTAAGCTGGAAGATTGCCATATGGTCATCCCAGCCCTTGAGAAACTGTCTGTGAATCAGGAGGAGGAGGAGAGCATCCCTGACCCCAAGTAAACCTTCTAAGATTGCAGCTCTCCTCATGACCATGACTGTTACACCAATGCCACTGGTATCCCCCCCACCTCCAACAAGACCTCATACACCACCAAACATCACAGGTTCACCAACAATCATGCCCAAACCTCAGATCTTTTGCTGGGGTTTCTACCACTGACTTTGACTGCCTGACCGTATGTGACAGGAAAGTCAATTAAAAATAATAATCAGGTGTGCTGTTAAATTCCACAGGACTACAGTGTCACTGGGATATTTGTGTATTCCTCCTGCAGCGCAGCAGGGGCTTCTTCAGTTTTATTGTAAAGTTCTATTGCCCTATTTCTTGCACCTTGTTCTCTTTTTAAGCCCCTTTGTCATGTTTCTTCCCCTCCCTCAGATTTTTCGACCATTTTGCAAGTGAGAGTATTTGGATATATTATGTGGGACATATTTGGCAATACTGCCAGAAAGAGTTAGAGTCCTGGCTGAATTAAGTCAATGTAGGTGTTAAGGATGGCAAAACGTGTGTGGTGTAAATCTGTTTGGGTGTCACACAAAGTGGAGGATGGTAAGTTAGCAGCACAGTATTTCAATGAACCCAATTTCATGTTCTTTCAGAATGCAGATGTGGCTGCTGTACTCCTGACCTACTTTACGTTAGTGGCCTTTGTTAATACAGTCAACCATTATCTGTCTGTTTTGTCAACAGAATCCTAATATTCTCGCCAAAACTGCATGCTTCTTTGATTATGCTCGTGTGCATGGAGATAGTATCGAAGGGAAAGTCGCTATATAAATGCAAGCTATTGTTGTAATTGCCTCTTGATCCCACTTCTAATTTTCCTTGCTGCCATGTGGCTGTGTGCCTACCCCTGCCCAGCTCTCCCTGTGACTGTGCATCTGTGATCAGGCTCACCATATGGAGAATCACAGAGTCAGGTGCTGGCACTTTGTCGTGTAGTGTGCTGGAATTCCCACATTGACGGCCAACACAGCAGGACTACAAGAAGCACTTTTTGTGCTGAGCGTGGATCTGCTGCATATGTGTGGGACTGGCAAACAGAACATTGAATCTCTGCTGTGTCTGATGTTCAGTACAACTTCCTCCAGAAGGCAATTTGCCAGTTTTAATTGGAAAATAAAGCAATGAATTCACTCCCTGTGTAACAGAAAAATGTGCTCATTGTATTATAATTATTGCTTTAAAGACAGTAGTTATGATATTTGTGCAAATATGCGTTCACTTTCTACCTTAATACTACCTCAAGCAATGTTGGAATCCATTTAAAGCAGAGATGAGTACGGAGGAAAACAATGTTTCTTGGAGAGGTCTCAGGGTTGGTAGCGCTTTTTTTACGACAAAGAACAAAATCATAGAATCCAAACAGTGTGGAAGCAGGCCATTCAGCCCACACTGACTGTTCAAAGAGCTTCCCACCCAGTCCCTGTAAGCCTGCATTTACTATGTCTAGTCCATCTAGTCTGCATATCCCTGGATACTATGGGCAATTTAGCATGGCCAATCCACCTAACCCACACACCTTTGGACTGCGGGAGGAAACCAGAGCACCTGGAGGAAACCCATATTGACACAGGGTGAATGTGCAAACTCTATGCGGGTAGTTGCCCAAGGGTGGAATCAAACCCAGGTCCCTGGTGATGTGAGGTAGCAGTGTTAACCACTGAGCCACCTTGCCACCCTAGCTTGAAGAAAATACAAATGGTATTAAGTATTCGTCAGTCACTATTACTGAGCTTCTGGAACAAATCAGATTGATAACTTTAGGCCATTCACCTGAGCTGGTTGTGTAAGTGGTTGTAGATAATGACTGCAATTAGCTTTTAGATTTGAGATGTTGAAGCTGTTTGAGGATAGGGGTTGCGGGACACAGAAACAGCCATTCTGAAATAACGAAGGCATCACCCAAACAATGACAGGAAGACTCATGCAATCCTGTGGCTCATTCGCAGTCAGAATCCTTCCATGCTATACAGGTCTTCACACACAGAGTGAACTTAACATCAAACTGTGTTAACCACATTTTCTAATCGCTGCTTTCCAACATTTCTCATCAATTTGTACAGCCAACACTCTGATTACATTATCTTACATATTTCTAAATTTTTGTGCAGTAATTTTCATAGTGCCCTTTATATCATCTCTTTTACAACTCAGTTGTAAAAACAACTACTAACAAACCAGAGTGGAAATAATTGGCTTCCTTTAATGGGTCAATCATTATCATAGAAAGGCAACAGATGGACAACCTCGATTTTTGAAATATATTGAAAAATCAAAGTGATATTGAAAAATCAAAGTGATATTGTAAAATGTTCCAGTACGCAGACAGTGACCATTCTATCTATTTGGAACAGTGTCATAAGAGTGCCACTTTGATGAATGTCAGACTTAATGAGCAAAATGAGTCTTTGTGGATTCTGTTATTTTCTACTTACCCCACATTGTCACTTTCTAATAAGAGAAGATAGAAGTTATTGGGATCATGGTAATAAAATCTTGGCCCGTCTACAATTGAGCATTTTATTAATTCACACATTGTGATCAATTACCTGACGAGCTAGAGAGTTTTGTTGGAAATACAAGTTAGTGACACAAATCATTCAGCAACATTCTTCTGCCCGCTGTTCTAGTAGTGCTGTTAACTAGCTTATCCTAAATAGATTAATGTCACTGTCAATATAACAAAGAGATATCATAAAAGCATTTGTTCATTAATAGTGTCAGTTTCCAAACTCTGGTCATATTAGGTCAATACTAATCATTCAATTCTCATCTGAAAGATAGGTAGGATGGACGGGACTGATTAAACTCAGCAGGTAGAAGACTGGGTGATCTCAGGTAATGTACAATCAGTCCTTAAATACTGGTAAGTTCATATTACAGGTGAAACCAAGCACTTTCATCCTCAACCTCACCTGTAGGAAATCAATTTTAAGCATTGCTGGCAGCAATGACTCTTTTATCTATACAGCCAACAACATCTTTAATTACTCACTCGGCTGTCTGGGTTCTTTTTGTAATTATACTCTATAGTACTACATGGGACAGGAACAGCTGGCACAGCACTGGAAGATGGGAGCCTTCAACCAAGACAGTGGGAAATGGCTATCCTTGGAATAATCTGTAACTGTTTTTCTTACAGGTCATCAATCCGGTCCCAAACTTTCCAGGGCAGATGACACTTAATGAACAGCCACTTCTTGTGTGTGGTGGTGATGGATTTACACACTCAAACTTTGATGGCTGCACAGAATCTGCTTTAAGAATCTTGGATGTGTTCAAATGTCATTTTTGAAAGTCTGCATCTTGCAATTCTGAATAGTTTGCTTTGTCTCAGGTCTCAATCATTATTGAAGGGCTGCTCAGTGTGTGGATAGAATCAATAGCTTGCCCCCAAACCCCCTGCCCCTAACTCCCAAGAGAATTTGGTATATACATCATATTTACATCTGAGCCATAAAATAATGGGAACATATGTTAGACGTTTGTCATTAGGATCTAGGGAGACAGTGCTAAGTGGACTAAGAAATTGACTATTAACAGTCGTAATGCAAGGAAGTAGTTGATGATTTTGTGTGTAGTGACTATAGTTGTTACTCACAGAAAATCTACCCGTCAGTCAAATTTCACACTACATGCTCCATGTATCAAAACCATTTTAAGTGTCAAAACTCCAAATCCAGACACCTGGCAGTCATCATACAAATCTAACTTTTTTTTTAAGATTTGGTTTATTTTCCACAAAAGTAAATGTCCTCTATATGGATTTGTTAAACATATGGCAATCAGGGGTGTGGAGGATAATGCATTTGTTTCCTTTCTTCAGCACAGTCACAGTGACTGGCATCCAGTCCACGCTCATCAGGAGAGCTGAAGACTATTCCTATCAGGGTTGTCTCAGGGGAGGGGGAGGTACAGAACCACCCTTCAGCTTTCTCTCAGCTGGTGCCCGGCATTGGATTCTTCTCACTGAGCCTAGCTTTGGAAACTCAGGGGAAACTGTGCAGTTACATGCACTGTGCCTGGTGGCACGCACTATTCACGTAGGTAGCATCTGAATTGGCTGCCTCCACGTTTGCCAATCCTATGAAGGATGTTGGACAGGCTTCACCCAAACAGTGGGCCAGCAACCCAGGAATCTCAGCGGTACGAGTGGGAAAAGTGAGTTCTGCGCAGCTGATCCGAGTCCCCTCCTGCCCGCGGAATACTTTCCAGCTGCGGGAATGTGTCCAGGAGCTGCCCCATTACTTCTGTCCTTCTCTCCGTCCCAACCATCCTCCAGCACTTCTGAGGCTGTAGTCACCCATCCAGGAAAGCTCAGTCTATAATGAGCACAGTATGACCCCCCTCACAACAAGAAGAATGGGAGAAAAGTTAGCTTTGTTAACACGACATTTCAGTATGTTCAAATATTAACCTTGCACATTTCACAAGCACCCATTCCAAATCGTCAGGACAAATGTGAACATTACTTACATAATTAATGTTGCTTGCTGGGTGACCAGAGGTAGAATGTTTGCTCTTGCCTCCACTCCTACTATATCCGTATCTGTCACTGTCTGCTACTAGTTTTGCTAATGCAGCCAAACATTGAAGGTTGAGGCTAGACTTCAGTAAATAAGAATATAATTGGAAACTAATCACCAGAATCAAGCACCGAGCATTATAGAATTATAACACACACCACAGCAAATGAAAAACAGATCTGTATTCCCACCTGAATGGTGGCCATTTCAAATGTTGCTATCTGCTTTTGAAAATAAAATGAATTTTATGGTAACATTACCGTGCTTTCAGCATTCTACAGGCAATCCAGTTTCTTAACTAATATATCCAGAAGTTATAAAAAGTGCTCCATTCAATACTCAAATTCACCTTTGAATTGGAGCCATCCAGAATGTTCTCTTTGCATGATGTGCTCATTGACAAATCCTCTAATGGAATCTCTAAATCTGCCGATCTTCACATCTCAATGTACGTGATAGGATTCATACACCTCTACAGGCTTTATGATTGACCTTCTTAACAATCTCATCATTGTTAATTATAAACGCCTTGTGCAGCTTGACACTGCAATAGGACACATCAAAGCTACCCTGAGGGATAGCAACTACCCCCGTCAGATCATTGCTAACTGTGTATTGCGTATATGAATGGGCCTAAGTCTGCCACTTTCAAAGCTAAGAAGTGGTCCTTTTACCTGAAAATAACCTGGAAGGCTAAAGTATCTCAGAAATTAGAAAGCAGTTGAAGCTGGCCATTACATGCTGCCAAAATGCAGCATTAATGTGAATGGTATTTGGCACTAACAATTTGCTACTGCCAAGCCAAAAACGACATTTCGCCTGCCACGCAATGAGTGAAGGTGGTGCATGAAGATCAGCGCTCATGTGATGCCAGGTACATGGTATCTCACAATGATTAGTAGAGCATATCAAACAGCATTGCCCCTGGGCTGGTCACACATTGCAGAGTACTGATCGTACTCAATAATCCCATGGTTGAAAATCTGAGAACATAACATCTGACATTAGTTGTGATTCTGCAAATGGACAATACTTGCTGAACAACCCCACATGCTAAGAATTGCATTAACACCAAATTTAAAACTAATAGTCTGGCTCACAATGTAGCTCACAGATGCTTGCTAGAAGCTATGCATAATCATATGCAGGGACCAGTCCTCCGGATGAAAAATAAATTTGTCCAAACATCGTGCTATTTTAATGAAACTAAAGTGGATGGACAGTAGTTTCCTGGTGCATTCACCATGGCAAACCCTCAACCAATCGTAGCCCATTTGCCTACTAATCAAAATTCTGTTCTCATGGAGTATAATTCTCGTTTCCCCTTTAATATTCTTGTGTCTGTCCGGATGAGTGAAAAATGACAAGTTTTGACTGTATGCCTGTTTATTCAGGAATACTCAAATTCTGTACTACCAAGTGACTATTAAAAAAAATTACTTAGCATACAAACTGTAAAGGAAGTACAACACTAACTTATTTTTTAAGACCCCACAGTTGGGTTCTGTATGAGTAAAACTGGCCCTGCTTGTAATGACTATGAAACTATTGCACACCAGTATTTAGTGATCTCGATAAGGATCTGAAGGGAACATTGAAATCTGCTGCCCACGCTGTATCCCAAAAGACAGCAGGTTTCCTCAGGCACATTTTGCGATTTTGCAAATCCTGCTGAGAACTAGTATTTGAATTCCTCTGTGTAACATTTGCCAGTAATGTAAATAGTTATAGATACTCAGTCGTCATTCACAGTATGATAAAACTTCAGCTGAGTAACTGATGAATGACGACCAAATAAACTTGTCTTTTTTTAAAAAAAAATCTTTCAATTAGAAACAAGTCCCATGGTTGTTTTCTGTGTGCCAAACTCTGATGTTGAGAGTCGTTCGATATAGCTGAAAACAGGTTTGAATAACTAAACTAAAATACTAATCTCCTTTATACAATGATGTGAATTTTTTTGATTTTCCGTGTTTGTTAAACATCTTTCCATTCATCTTCCGTGTTTGCTTTGTAATAATCTTTTTATTCTGTTGCACTTTTGTTTTTTTTCTGTATACATGCCATGTTTTTAAACATCTGGTTCCTTTTCCATTTATTATTGATATAATTTTGCTTCATGCCACCAGATCTAAGCTTCAAAATTATCTTTGATTTTAAATGTTCTCCAACTTGTCCCCTTCTGTATGAGCTCTGAGACAACCATCTGTTCAGGTGGTTGTAAAAAAATACTTCTCTGGGACTATTTGAGGAGGAGCACAGAGTGTTCCTACTGCCCAGGCCAGCATTTCTCCCTTTGCCCAAAACGATTTGGCTCTTCCAACTGGGGTTTGTGGTATCTTTCTGTGCACAAATTGGTTGATCTTATAGTAGTAAGTACACTTCAAAAGGAATCCAGTGGATGTGAAGAGTTTTCGGACATTTTGAGGGTTTACTAAGATGCAATCTCTACTAAGGAATGGTTTCAATTACAGTCGAAGTTGATAACAGTTAGAATGTCAGGAAATGGCTGATTCTTAAACAAATCATATAGGTACCTCGGATCTTTGATCTTCCTTCATGCTCACTGCACCAGTTTCATAAAATCCCTACAGTATGGAAGTAGGCCATTCGGCCCATTGAGTTCACACTGACCTCAAAGAGCTTCCCACCCACACCCACCCCCACCCCCTTGCCCTATCCCCGTAACCCTGCATTTACCAATGGTTAGTCCATCTAGTCTGCATATCCCTGAACACTATGGGCAATTTTGCATAGCCAATCCAGTCTAACCCGCACATCTTTGGACTGTGAGAGGAAACCGGAGCACCAGGAGGAAACCCACACAGGCACAGGGATAATGTGCAAACTCCACACAGACAGTCGCGAGGGTGGAATTGAGTCTGGGTCCCTAGCGCTGTAAGGCAAAAGGGCTAACCACTGAGCTGCCCCATAGTTTGGATTTAGGCTCATCACTTTAAAGGATGTTCTGTCAAAATACTCTCCCCATTTTTTGACTCCTCAGACTGCCAATAGAGGTATCCTGATACTGAAACACAGTTCATTGCCTATCCACATCAACCTATATCCCTTGAATAAACAAAAGAGAAAGATTAGGTGTATTAAATTTCAGGCTAACAAGACCAGCATTTATTGCCCATCCCTTGCTGCTCTGAGGAGGTTGGCATGGTACCACTGTCAAGCTTGCTGAGCCACTTCAAAGTCAACTGGTTGATGTTGTACTGGAGTCACATACAGGCCAGATTGCATAAGGAGGGCAGGTTTTATTCCGTGACAACCATTGGTGAAGCAACTGACATTTCTTGATGCCAACAATTTTATTTACCAACTTTTTAAATAGAAGTAAAGGGCGCCATGTGAATTCAGGTCTGGGTTCCAGGTCACTAATCAAATAACGTAACCGCTACATTACTGTAGCCTTTCCAATGTTGTTATTGGAAGATAGTTGACAGTTCAATGAATGATATTTCATTTGCATTGAGGGTGGGCAGAGAAACTGGAAAGTTTTGACACTGTCTGTGGTCTGTGCTGTGAAGCTTTATCATTCACCAGTGGTGGAAGAGTCCAAATCAAATTTGCAACTACAAACAACTGATCCCAAGGCAAGTTAGCCACCAGCTGAGCAATTCAAACAGTACAGTCAAAACCAATATTTAAAGGACAGAGGCCACCCACACCACAATGAGGTAACTGGAATTTGGTAGAAATGAATACAAACTTCCCTTATTCATTTGGTGTTAAATGCACAGCTCTTGATGCAGATCCCTGCATCAAGCCACTGCTAATTCACAGTTGATAAGTGGTCAGAATTTGCTGTTGGAAACTGTATGAGCTGTACATTTAACCATTAACTTCACACAGCAATTGAAGCTTTTCACATAGTACCCTTGGTCTAAGGAAGGGAAAATCTGTCGGCCGCAAAGTACTGAGTTCTGTGATTTCAAGCAAGTAGGAAGTAAGAACAGCAGTAGGCCATTCAGCCCTTTGAGCCTGCTCCACCATTCTAGATCATGGCTGAACATCTACTTCAATATCATATTCTCACATCCCTTAATGTTATTAATAATGAGAAATCTATTAATTTCTCTCTCAAACTTACACAGCCCTCTGAGTTTTTACTCATCTCTGTCCTAAATGGCTGGTCTTTTATTCTGAGACTGTGATGGGTCTCACAGTCAATTGGTTGACCGGCACAAACATACAATGATGGGATTCATGACCTTTGAAAAACAAAACCATTGCCTTGAGGAAATTTAAGAAACTCAGTATGAACTGAGGTCAACTTATTAGTTCGAAACTTGGCTGAAAATACAATGTGCAACTGGTGCAACTTGGTAGGTGCTCCACGCGGTTCAGCACTCAGATATTAACCATCTAATTAAAAGTAAGGGCCCAACATTAGTAAATAGATTGATAAAAAGATGTGGTAAGCTTGCTCACCTTTATTAATATGATGTGGTCTATGGTAAGTTGCAACATTTTTGTTTCACATCGCTTCCTTCTTTAATGATCTGTCATTCCACAAGACTTTTACAGAATGTACTTGCCAATGAACCAGAATGTAGAAGCTTAAGTGCACCAGGCCTTGGATGGTCTGTGCCCAGACAATGGGATACAGATCTTTGTCTGGCCATCACTAAAAACAGCTGAAGCCTGATCAGTGACACTTCTGTTTATGCATTAACAACCAGCTCTTAAAGGGCCTAGGAACAGGCAACTTTGTTCATTTAGAAATCTAATGAATGGTGTTTGGCCAAAACAGAGAAGAAAATATATTCACCACATGAAGTAGGTGGGTAAGGAGCCATAGTTCACAAGGGACTACAGGCATGTCTCTTCACTACAGAAAGACAATTGGTTATTGCAAAGCTTAAAGATAACAACTGCATAGGAATATGGTAAAGGGAAGACACAGTACCTTCACGAACTACCAAAGCCACTACAGGGATTAAACCCATACTGTTCCACCACACTTTAGTCATCTAACTAACTCAGTTAACCAAATGGCCCTCCATGCGTATGTATATGTGCATATATAGCCTGACTGGAAATTGCAATTTTTTTGGCTATGTTAAGTGGGAAAGTGATTGAATGTCTGAACAACAAAAACAGCTCACTATTTCAGGCAGAAATTCCTGTTCATCTTGGAATGGCCAAGACTTTGCAACCAAATGAGAATGAACAATGCTTACTGTTCACTGGACTGACCCTTAGCCATACACCTATAGTGGGCTTTTGCAATGAAATGTACGATTATTCAAGAACAAAACCAACACGGCACTCTTTTCAAGAGATTTGGGATCTATGTGAACAAGGAAAGCAATTGTGTGCTGTCTCAACCAATCAGACTGAAGAATCCTTGCTGAACAATGCAGCTTTAAACATTGGACAAGGCTTCAAAACGGTGCAGAGATTGCAATTTGTGATTAACCCATACCCACTGCTGCCAATCCCAGATAAAAACTGAAAGAACTGCTGATGCAGTATATCAGGAACAAAAACAGAAGTTGCTGGAAAAGCTCAACAGGTCTGGCAGCATCTGTGAAGAAAAAAATCAGAGTTAACGGAAGGGTCACTGGACCCGAAATGTTAACTCTGATTTTTTTCTTCACAGATGCTGCCAGACCTGCTGAGCTTCCAGTAACTTCTGTTTTTTTTGCTCCCAATCCCAGATTCACGGAGGCAGAACGGGAAGTCTTAGCATTGGAGACAGACTGAAGGGAAGAGGTCCTCTTCCTCCAGGGAACCTGGAATTCCATCAGACAGACACAGTAGTTCCACAGATTTCTTAGAGTCTATGCCAGTGGTACTTGGATGTAGTGCTGTGAGTAAATTAACGACCCTATGCAATTAATCGAGGCCAATAAATGTATAATCAAATCCACATCTGACAAATTGCACCTCTAGCTCAAACACTGTTTAACGTACCATCATCACTTTAGCAACAATCTCCTTTAACACGCAATCTACTTAAAGTTCATAGGTTCATGTTATCCTCACACACTTGGCAGTGCTGTTAGCCTCACACTCACAATTCACAACTTGCCAGTTAGTCGAACAAGAACAGCTAACTGGAATTCACTGACAGATTTCCTTTTGCTCAGAAGATTCAGATGAGAATTTTAATGGGCAACACGGAGATAAGACTGCAATTTCCTATAATCATAAAAAAAGGCTAAGTCAGAAAATTAGAGTAGTTAAATCAATGCTTGATCACATACAGTAAACAAAAGGAAGATAGGATTGAGAGAGAGTGATATAGGAGGCCTAAAATGAAGGTTAAAAAACGTTCATGAAAACTTCTGCAATAATTAAAAACTGAAGGTAGGACATCGGTGCTTGTCAAAGTTAATTTTCAGTGTCAGTGAGGTTACTTGGGAGTATGTAAGACTTATGAGGTTAATTGAATGCATTTCAATGGCAAGTGATGCAGCAAGGTACGAGAGGGGTAAGATTTCTGTAAGAGCAGGACAATCCGCCTGGTGCATTTGAACTTCTGCATGGAACTGCACACACACACCGGTTCTGGAAGTTGTAAGCCAATCGTTCCCTTCACGGCAATGGGAACTGATAGTATCGCTGTTACTTCTACCCTAAATTCAGAGTCGTTATCAGAATGCCAACACGGGTTTATTTTTAACCCCTCATTATATTGTCTTTTGCTCCAGGAAGTCTTGACTCCTGTCTGGACCACATTTCCATGGATGTAGAAACCTTGTAAATCGGTAATTAGCTATGTGAGCCTTGACATGGAGATGGTACCATGGAGAGGACAGGGAGATCACAACCAAAACAGATCCAGTCATGACCCCAATATTAACACACAGTCGAAAGGGGTCAGAAACGATGGACTTTAACCTATTGTCCCCACTCTTAGGAACAATTACAGTATTCCTACTATGGCTTGGTCTGGGCGGAGATAACCTCATCCCAGCATTGGCTAAAAATGGAACCAGGAACCATTCATGTTCACCGGCAGATTGTGCTGAGCCATCAAGGGAAACAGTTGTCACTATTAAAGAAACAATCTTTTAGGTTTTTTGCAAGACCAATACAATTTGCAACACGCATAACTGCAAATGTTCATCCTCTGAATAAAGCATTACCTTGTAGTCACATACGTG
Source organism: Rhincodon typus (assembly GCF_021869965.1). Lineage (NCBI taxonomy): Eukaryota > Metazoa > Chordata > Chondrichthyes > Orectolobiformes > Rhincodontidae > Rhincodon > Rhincodon typus. The sequence goes on from NC_063351.1 coordinate 11,924,771, forward strand.
GATAGTGCAAGTACAACGAGGCGATGGTGTTAGCGTACTGTGGTCAACTATCATTAGCTTGCAATCCTCTGCACACTCAGGCCTATATTCTGTGGTCTAACCAACCATGTCACACCCTTGATTGATGAGTGATTAACGTAAATACTTTATATAGAAAGGAACCTGAAATGTGCAGTTTTTGTTTTAAAATCGGTGCTGCTATCCACCTCTCGTTTCACTTTGCATTCTCTCAAATCGCCCTGCATTCCTGAACTGAGCAAGGATCCCAACCAATGCTAGGGAGCTCCTTCAGCTGCTCACAGCGGACCATGCAAGAGTGGCTCACACCAGTTATTTTGCTTATGCTTCCTCTAACTGTTCACACAACAGCAACTTATTGAGTAGATGAGATCCAAATTTTCATTGCTTTGAGTTGAACATCAAAACCTTTGTCAACAGGTCACACCTTATGTAACAGCTCAGGAAGAGGCCATTTAGCTCAAGATATTCAGTTGACCTAGCTAATTTACTTCACTGAGTTGCTTTTTGCACTGTAATTTTATTCCCCCTTGAGTATTATAGCCAATTCTCTATTGAATGTTACACTGAATCACCTTCCCTCGCCCTTTTCACTGTATTTCACTCACAGCTACTTGCTGTGTAGCTAAAAAGGTTTCCTTGTATGGCCTCCAGTTCTTTTGGCAGTTGCCTAGAACATTAAAATGTCGCAGCATACGAAGAGCCCTTTGCATCAGTGCCAGCTGCCCATTCTAACCCCACTTTTCAGCATCTAGTCTGTAACCTTGCAGGGTACAGACCTGCAGAAGCAAATACAAGTTCTTATTAAATGAGTCAAGTGTTTTTGCCTCAATAACTTCTGCAGTGAATTCCAGATAACCAGCACCCACTGGGTAGATTTTTCTTCAAGTCCCCTCTAAATTCCTCTACCAATCATCTTAAATCTGTGCCTCCTAGTAACCCTAGCCCTGAACTCTCATCTAGAGGGACACAGGTCCTCCCTGTCCACTGTCTCCAAGCCCCTCATTACTTTGTCCACCTGAATTCTTCAGCTTCCTCAGCTCCAAGGAAAACAACCCTTGCCTATTCATTCCTTCCTCATATGTGCAACTTTCAAGCCCTGGGAACAGTCTTGTAAAGCTCTGCACTCTCTTGAGAGAAATTATGTCCTTCATGTAACATGGTAATCAGAACTGTACACAAAACAACAACTAGGGCCTAATCATTGTCTTATGTAGTTCCGGCATTGCATCCCATCTTTGCGTTTGTATTCAATACCTCACCTAATGAAGGAAAACATCCAAATGCCTTATTTGCCACCTTATCTAATTGTCCCTACACCTTCAGGGACCTGTGGACATGCATTCCAAGGTCTATCATTTCTTTTAACCCTCTCAATATCTTCCCTTTTATTGTGTATTCCCTTATTTTGATTGTTGCCCCTACATACGCCTCACTGGATTGAATTTTATATCCCAGTTCTTTGGTCACTCAGCTAACCATTAATATCATTTTGCAATCAAAAATCTTCACTAGCAACTATATGGTTATTTTCTGCATTGTCTGCAAATATTTCAGTCATGTCTACTACATTTACATCAAAATCATTAATATATTCCATCAAAAGTCAAGGGACCTAACAGCCAGTCCTCTGGAACACCACTGGAAACCACTTTCCATTCACAATAAATTACTCTTTCCGTCCTGTCGCTGAACTCATTTTAGAGAGTTGTGAACTCAGCCCAGTCCATCACGCAAGTCAACCTTCCATCCATTGACTCCATCTATACTTCTTGCTGCCTCGGGATGGTGGCCAACATCATCGAAGACCCCTCCCACCCCCATTATAATCTCTTTCACCCTCGTCCATCGGGCAGAAGATACAAAAGCTCAAACATGCATACCAACAGAATCAAGAACATCTTCTTCCCTGCTGTTTTTAGACTTCTGAATGGACCTCTCAAATTTCTAATCTAATGTTAATCTTGCTCTTAGTGCGCCTTTCCTGCAGCTGTAACATGGTATTCTTTGCTCTGTTCTATTATCCTAATGCACTTTGCATGGTATGGTCTGCCTGTACTGCATGCAAAACAAAACTTTAAACTGTACCCAGGCATATGTCACAATAATAAATCAAATCAAATCAGTCAAATTCACAACATTGCCCTGTATCCCATGGGCTTTAATTTTTCTAACCAATCTGCCATGTACAGCCTTGTCAATTACTTGATTAAAATCCATGTATTTTTAGGCCTGGCAGGAGGAGTACATGAGTAACCAAGCCTTATGACTCAGTGAGCTGTCCAAAAAGTGTAAACATCCAACTCACCAAAATGGTTAAATTCCTTTACTTTTAATGCTATCCAGGACAATAAAAAAGTCTTGGCACGTTTTATTAGCAAACACAAAAATCTATTTATTATGATCAAGATCAGTCTTTAACAAGTGGGCAATGGGTTATTAAATACTTTATGCAAATTCAAACCATATCCACTTTACACCCAAGCACACAAACATTCACATGCAATAGGATGAGAAGGAACAAACAATTCTGCAGAACTATTATGGGTGGGGGAAAAAAAGGACATTCTTGTGTATCAAGAATCTGAACCATAAGGACAGAATGTGGTTGCTTTCTCTTGTTGCTGCCAGTCACAGGACAATGGAAGATCTTTAAATCAAGAATCCGGTCAGTTAGACCCAGGTCTTTTACTGAGTTGGCAGATCAGTTTTAAGAGTCTTTGAGCATTGTCTTTTCTCAGCATGAGTGGAGAGAGAGAGCATTGCTTCATTGCGAACATCTCCACAACTGTAAAGGCCTTTTTTTCCTTTTTCAGGAGACAGAGAGGGACCCATCTTTGCTGCAAGAGGTCCTCTTGGAGGTCCTTTCTCAATTGACCCACTCTCCAATCTGAGGCAAAACAGAAACTAACAGTCTAAAAGTTGTTGCTAGGCAACCTGCAGCCCAATGCTCCTTCCACACGTTTGTCTAGCATAAGCAACCAATCAATCTTGTCTCTCTCTAAACAAAATGAGAAATACAGCCTTTGACTTTCAAGTTCCAAGATGTCACATGGTAAAAACTCTGCAACCCAGGCATTGTGCAAAACTTTAGTTTTCCAGTTTTCAGTCCAATGTATAGATATGATTATTACTGGAGACAAATTCATCAATCCTCCTCATTACAAAAAGAAATTCAAATAAGTCAGTATATCATGACCTTGTCTTAACAAATTCATGCTTAGATTCCTTTTCTAAATAATAGAAAACCCTTTCTATCAGTATCAACTCTAATTTACCCGCCAATGTAAGACTGATTAGCCTATAAATATTTAGCCTGAACCTCTCAGTCTTTTAAAAAATGGAACAACATTTGCAGTTCTCAAATACTCACCTGCATCTAGTGAGGATTAGAAAATGATCTTCCTAATTCCTCCTTAGCTTCCTTTAACAGCCTCGGACACAATTTATCTGCTGCCGGTGACATTTCCACCTTTGCAGAAGTCAATTCCTCCAGTTCCTCCCTTCTCATTCTGTTTATTCCAACTGATGTGTCCTCCTCTTTCATGAGAATGTCTGCATCATTCCATTCCTTTGTGAAAACAAAGGCAAAGCCCGCATTAAAAAACTTGCACACATCTTCTGCATCCACATATATGTTATGGTTCATATCTCTGACAAGCCCTACACTTCCCTTAGTCAACCTTAAGCTCTTGATATACTGATAATAGCTTTGGATTTTCCTCAATCTTACAGGTTGATATTTTGTCATATCCTCTATTTGCTTTCCTAACTTCTTTTTTCACTTCAACCTTGTACTTCTTATATTCCTCTAAGCTTTTGAAAGCATTGCATTTTCTGAGATTGGCATAAGTTCTATTTTTCTGCTTCGCCTTACGCTGTATGTCTCTGAATAAATAAGGAATTCTAGAAATGGCAGTACCACCCTTTATCTTTGTGGGAACATATGTCTACACTGTGTCCATAGAATCTCACATTTGGATGCCTCCAATTAATTTGTCACTGATTTTCCTTCTAAATCCAGTCTACCTTTGCCAGTTTATCTCTCAGCTTTGTAAAATTTATCTTCCCCCAGTTTAGAACTTTAATTTCTGTTTTGTCTTTTGTCATACATAATTATGCATAATTATGCAATATATAACAGTGTTATGATCACTGTCTCCAAAATGGTTATCCACCAATACTTCATCCACCTAACAAGCTTCATTTCCTTAGACTACATCTAGAGTTGTATCTTCTCTCATTAGACTTATTTTGCCCTGGCTAAAATGTTCTCTTGAATGCACTTCAAGAATTTTGTGACTTCTCTGTCTTTCACACTGTTTGTATCCCATTTGGTTAGTTGAAGTACCCAACTATTATTGCCCCTAAAAATGTTTACTGACCCTTCTATCAGTGAAACTATTTTCACTTGCTTATCCTGTTAAAAGCATTCATGGATTTTGCCCTTTTCCATCAGACATCCCCTTAAACTCTTTACTAAAGAAAACAACTTCAGTTCTTGGAGATAGTAGGAACTGCTGATGCTGGAGAATCTGAGATAACAAGGGCTAGAACTGAATGAACACAGCAGGCCAGGCAGCATCAGAGGAGCAGGAAAGCTGACGTTTCGGGTCTGGACCCATCTT
>NC_063351.1:11929816-11966138 GCF_021869965.1 Rhincodon typus
ATCATCCCTTGTGCTATCCTTATAATTTCCAGTTCAGCTTTGAATGCCATTCCATCCTGTCCATCTGGATGAGTGTTTAGTCTCAGCTTTGCACCTCTTCCCAAAAAACAGCCGAGATTTTAAACCCTTCACATCTGAAAGCACGTTGACAGATCAATGGTTGTCATTGTGTGCTGTCAAATGTTGCCATCTCATGTTAACGATTCCTACTCTTCTCTTTCTCATTTACTTCCTAATCACTCTCGTTCCATTTTCTTTTCCAATTCACCATTTGTTGCAGGTCCACCTTATGTCCTATCTCTCATCCTTGTGTGTTTACCTTGGATTTTCCTTGTCTTTACTATGTTTTTCTTATTCTTTAACGGGATAAGGGCATCACTGGCCAGGCAGCATTTATTACCCGTCTCTAATTGCCCAGAGGGCAGTTCAGAGTCAATCACATTACTGTGGGTCTGGAGTCACATGTAGGCCAGACCAGGTAAGGATGGCAGTTTCCTTCCCTAAAGGACACTATTGATCCAGATGGGTTTTTCCTGACAATCGGCAATGGATTCACGGTCATTATTAAATTCTTAATTCCAGATATTTTTATTGAATTCAGATACCACCATCTGCTGTGGTGGGATTCAAACCCAGGTCTCCAGCACATTACCTGAGTCTCTGGATTAAAAGTGCAGCGACAATACCACTACGCCCTCGCCTCCCCTAAACAGTGTGACAACCTTTAAACTTGAAACTGTAATGCTAAGGAAAATTTGTTACTAATTTAAAATGTTTGGAGAATCTAAATGTTTTAAGAATATTTGAAAAGGACTTTTAGAGTTTGTGTGAATTACAAAGGGTTCAACTGTAATTTTCTTGAATACGAATAAATGCTGGTCCAGTAATTGTCAACCAGCAAGTAGGATCAACAGGAAGAAGGTTAAGGTCAGGAAGCTCTCTGGTCAGATGCAAAGGACAACTGAAAGGCAGGAGAACTTGCGACAGTAGGTAATCAACATGTAGATGAAGACACTAAGAGAAAGCCAACAGCAACAGAAAGAGAAACACAAAATGCATTCGAAAGCAGCCAGTAAAAATCTCTACAAAAACATCAGCTTTCTTCTTGGCAGAAGCTCTTGGGTAACTAATGAGCTGAAAAGGACCAAATCCTAAAAATGGTGCAAATAGCTCGGGCATGCAAGACAGTGAAATTTACCTCTTTGTTTAAAGTACCATTTTCTTATTTTTTTTTCATTTTGTGGGATGCGTGTATCACTGGCTGGCCAGCATATCTTGCCCATCCCTAGTTGCCCTTGACAAGGTGATGGTGAACTGCCTTCTTGAACTGCTGCAGTCCTTCTGCTGTGGGTTGATCCACAATGCCATTAGGGAGGGAATTCCAGGAAATTTGACCCAGCGACAGTGAAGGAATGCCAATAAATTTCCAAGTCAGGATGGTGAGTGGCTTGGAGGGGATCTTGAGGTTGGTGGTGTTCCCATGGACGTGTGGCCCTTGTCCTTCTAGATGGAAGTGGTCGTGGGTTTGGAAGGTGCTGTCTGAGGATCTTTGGCAACATTCTGCAGTGCATCTTGGAGATGGTACACACTGCTGTTACTAAGTGTTGGTAGTGGAGGGAGTGGATGCTTGTGGATGTAGTGCCAATCAAGCGGGCTGCTTTGTCCTGGATGGTGTCAAGCTTCTTCAAGATTGTTGGGGCTGCACCCATCCAGGCAGGTGGGGAGCATTCCATCACACTCCTGACTTGTGCCTTGTAGATAGTGGACAGGCTTTGAGGAGTCAGGAGGTGAGTTACTTGCCACAGTATTCCCAGCTTCTGACCTGCTGCTGTAGCCACTCTGTTAATGTGGTGAGTCCAGTTGAGTTTCTGGTCAATGATAACCCCCAGGATGTTGATAGTGGGGGATTCAGTGATGGTAACACCATTGAATGTCAAGGGACAGTGGTTAGATTATCTCATATTAGTGATGGTCATAGCCTGGCATTTGTGTGGCCCAAATGTCACTTGCCACTTGTCAGCTCAAGCCTGGATATTGTCCAGATCTTGTTGCATTTGGACATGGATTGCTTCAGTATCTGAGGAGTCATGAATGGTGCTGAACATTGTACAATCATCAGTGAATATCCCCACTTCTGACCTTATGATAGAAGGAAGGTCATAGATGAAGATAGTTGGGCCAAGGACACTACCCTGAGGAGCTCCTGCACAGATGCCCTGGAGCTGAGATGACTGACCTCCAACAACCACAACCATTTTCCTATGTGTCAGGTATGACTCCAACCACTGGAGAGTTTGCCCCTGATACCCATTGATTCCAGTTTTGCAACGGTTCCTTGATGCCACACTCAATCAAATGCAGCCTTGATGTTAAGGGCTGTCACTTTCACCTTACCTGTGGAATTTAGCTTTTTTGTCCATGTTTGAACCAAGGCTGTAATGAGGTCAGGAGCTGAGTAGCCCTGATGGGACCCAAACTGAGCTTTGCTGAGCAGGTGCTGCTTAATAGCACTGTTGATGACACCTTCCATCACTTTACTGATGATCGAGAGTAGGCTGATGGAACGGTAATTGGTCAGTTTGGATTTGTCCTGCTTTTTGTGTACAGGACATATTTGGGCAATTTTCCACATTGCTGGGTAGATGCCAGTGTTGTAACTGTACTGGAACAGCTTGGCTAGGGGAGCGGCAAGTTCTGGAGCACAAGTCTTCAATACATTTGCTGGAATGTTGTCAGGGCGGATAGTCTTTTCAGTATCCAATGTGTCCAACCAGTTCTTGATATCATGTGGAGTGAGTTGAATTGGCTGAAGACTGGTATCTGTAATGCTGGGGACCACTGGAGGAGGCTGAGATGGGTCATCCACTCGGCACTTCTGGCTGAAGATTGCTGCAAATCCTTATCTTTTGCACAGATGTGATGGGCTCTTCCATCATTGAGGATGGGGATCTTTGTGGACCTCCCCCTCCAGTGAGTTGTTTAATCATGCACCACCATTCACAACTGGATCTGGCAGGACTGCAGAGGTTAGATCTGATCCATTGATTGTAGGATCTTTTGGCTCTATCACTTGCTGCTTCTGCTGTTTGGCATGCAAGTAGTCCTGTTTGGTGGCTTCACCAGGTTGTCACATCATCTTCAGGTATGCCTAGTGCTGCTCCTGGCATGCCCTCCTGCATTCTCCGTTGAACCAGAGTTGATCCCCTGGCTTAATGGTAATAGTTGAGTGGGGGATATGCCAAGCCATGAGGTTACAGATTGTGCTGGAGTACAATTCTGGTGCTGTTGATAGCTCACAGCGCCTCATGAATGAGCAGTCTTGAGTTGCTAGATCTGTGCGAAGTCTGTCCCATTTAGCACAGTGATAGTGCCACACAACATGGAGGTTATTCTCAATGTGAAGGCGGGACTTCATTTCTACAAGGACTGTATGATGATCACTCTTACCGATACTGTCATGGACCGTTGCAAATACAGCTGGCAGATTAGTAAGGAGGAGGTTAAGTATGTATTTCCCTCTTGTTGGCAAATACAGCTGGCAGATTGCTAAGGAGGAGGTTAAGTATGTGTTTCCCTCTTGTTGGCAAATACAGCTGGCAGATTGGTAAGGAGGAGGTTAAGTATGTGTTTCCCTCTTGTTGGTTCTATCACAACCTGCCATAGACACAGTCTAGCAGCTATGTCCTTTAGGACCTAACCAACTCAATCAGTAGCACTGCTGGGACATTGAAATCCCCCATCCAGAGTGCATTTTGTGCCCTTGCCATCCTCAGTGCTTCCTTTAAGTGTTGTTCAACATGGAGGAGTACTGATTCATCAGCTGAGGGAGGATGGTATGTGGTAATCAGCAGGAGGTTTCCTTACCCATGTTTAACCTGAAACCATGAGACTTCATGGAGTCCAGTGGCAATGTTGAGGCCTCCTCAGGCAATTCCCTCCCAGCTGTAAATCACTGTACCGTTACATTTGCTGGGTCTGTTCTGCCGGTGGGACAGGATGGTGATAGTGATGTCTGGGACATTGTAAGGTATGATTCCGTGAGTATGACTACTTCAGGCTGTTGCTTAACTAGTCTGTGAGACAGCTCTCCCAATTTTGGCACTAGCCCCAGATGTTAGTGAGGAGAACTTTGCAGGGTTGACACGGCTGTTTCTGCCATTGTCTTTTCCAGTGCCTAGGTCAATACCCGATGATCTGTTTGCTTTCATTTTCTTGAGACTTTGTAGCAATCGGTACAACTGAGTGGCTTCCTAGGCCATTTCAGAGGGAAACTGAAAGTCAACCACATTGCTGTGGGCTTGGAGTCACACTTAGGCCAGACCAGGTGAGGATGGCAGACTTCCTTCCCTGAACGACATTAGTGAACCAGATGGGTTTTTCTGACAAACAACAATGGTTTCGTGGTGATCAGTAGATTCTTAATTCCAGACATTTTTTATTGAATTCAAATTGAACCTGGGTCCCCAGAACATCATCTTGCTCTCCGGATTAATAGTCTAGCAATAATACTGCTAGGCCATTGCCTTTCCATCATGTATGACTTACAGGTTTTTTTTCTGTTTCACGTGGAAGTAGAAGTTACAAAGCATAAAATCTTTTTTTGGTAAAGTTCTTTGGTGCTGGTAAATCTGGTTGCTTCAGGTTACAGATTCCAACTGGGATCATAACAATTAATTCTTTGCATTATTCCCTTGCTATCTCATTGTCAGATACTTTGAAAACACTCTGTTATACTTTATCATGAGAGCAAGGAACAAAAAGCGAAAATAGCCTTGTTGTACTGGCAACAGCACTCAGTAAAATGTAAACCAGTAATATTATTTATGCAAAACCAAATGGAAGATTAAAAATACCATAAAACTGAGACAGTAATATTAAAAACAAAATATTTTTCAAAAAGTATTAGTTCAGTTAATTGCAAAGGTCCATAATGCATAACATCAGGAAGGCTGAAAAGAAAATAAATGGAGGAGATACCAAACTTGGGTCTTAAGAACTTGTACATTGTTAACCTGATATTTTTTCCCTCCATGGTAGTGGTCACCCCTGTACATACATATAATACAATCTAAATATTAAACAAAACAGTCGGAGCACTACCACTGCCCACAAGAGCCCTGTGACCTTTCATATATGGGGATTCACAACTTGCAGAGGTGGGCAATGGTTAATTCCAAACAATAAATACACAAGGGCTTATTATGTTAAATAGCTGCTATGCAACTGGTTCAACAGGAGACTGTGATGCTCATTTCCTGCCTTATCTCACATACTGCTTCCTCTGTTGGGTATCCTCACCCTGGTAAGAGGTTTTCTTCATTTTCTTTCTCTTCAGCTATGTCGAGTCTCTATATAATTAGAAAGAGAAGCAGAGCTCTTTCTGGATTGTATTGTATGGCTGAAATAATCTACCCAGGTCAGAGAAATAAAAAAGTGGTCTGCTTCACTCTCTTTCATGTAGCATTCAACATTAATTTCATCAATACAAAAATAATGTACTACGTCAGATGCTGTAATTCAGATCATCAACTTGAGACATTAACTCAGTTTCTCTCTTTTTTCTATCAATTATATTTTATCTGCTTTAACAGTATGTGCTCGGATGGTGGGAAGTAATCATCAACTGTGGGTGAAGCAGGCACGCCTAGGGTCTCAACCCAAGACTCACTCAATTATGGCTGTGGCTTCAGGAAAGACAATGAGATCCTGAATGTGGTGGTTTGCATCACTCTCGATTGCCACAGTAGGGAATTGAAATCCTTTCCTGTTGAAAGAATTACAGATCTTTCTGATGGAGTCTCTAAAGGTACCATCAACAATGTGTTTGCTGAAATTCAGCTACTCAAAAATCAGATATTTTCACTCTCTTTCTCCACTTTGCTGGCTCCTTATGGAAACTTACAAACACAAAGCCTGAACAACATGTTCGTTACCTGAGACGTAAAAATGTCCTGCAGCTTGATTGATGTGACTAATATCACCAGAAGCCACTTGGAAACATCCAAAAGCATAAATGTTCAGTGCTTTTCACACCCTTACAACCACTGCCAGCTTCAAGCCTCTGCCGAAAGAGACTTCAGTTCTAGTCCCAATTACTGGCAAATTTCACCGACTTTACTCAGAACAAAACTGCCCCGAGACACTGCCTGGAAGAAAAGTCCAATTAAAGTCGATGCACCCAAGGCTTCTCAAGGAATTAACTATGGAATTTAGTCTCAGATAATCCTGAGTACTGTAGCGGTACAATCTTCCAATCCTCCTGAGCATTTGTGGTGGTTTCTGAGGACTGGAGAATTGAAAATGAAACACAAAGGCCAGACATTTTAAGCTTGGTGATGGGAATGTTTCCAGAAATGATTTGCTGGCCGACAGAAAATGGATAGCCGTGGAACAATGCTGAGATTTTCAGCTGACTGAAAACTGGGACTACGCATTTGAAATTTAATAGAAAGAAGCACAAAGTGATACTTTTTGGTTGGAAGAACGAGGAGAGTTCATATGAATTAAAGGTTGCAATTCAAAGGGGGTGTGGGAGCAGAGACAGCTGGGGAAACGAGGGACAAAATTATTGAACGTGAGTGGGAAGGTGCGGAAATGGACTAAAAAGGGAATACAGGATCCTGGACTCTAAACTGAAGCATAACGTGCATCAACAGGAAGTTATCTGCACAAAACACTCTTTCACCAATCCTGGACGCTATAGTTTAGGAAAGATGAGAAGATATTAGAGATAGGGTAAAAAAGATTTATGGGAATAGTTTCAAAGAGAGATCAAGGGTTTCAGTTCTATGAATAGTCTAGCGAAACTAGGCTGTTCTTTTCCAGAAAAGAGCTGTTTAAGAGGACCATTGGTAAAGGTGCTCAAAATCATGGGGGCGTGTATCTAAATGGAGTAGATCAGTGTTTTCCAAAGGTTTTCCCAAATGTGGCCCCATACAGAGGTTTGAAAATTGATGTGCCCTTTGGTAAGAACTGTCAAAGTGGAGCATGGTCTTAGGGGTGAAAATGGGAGCAAAGCTATTATAACGCGGTCATATCTCCATGACAGACAGTGTTGCCTCTGAGCTCCGAGTCCCAAAATTTCAACCAGTAATTCCTCTTGGCGTACCAACCCAAACTTTCAGCAGCTCTGGAGTAGATAAAGAGTCAGACATATTTCCAAACCAATCCTCTAGGCACAGGAACAATGGAGTTCCTGGATGCAGATCCATTGTTTCCCAAGTTAGACGTTTTTTTATACTAAACATAGAACTATACAGCACAGGAATAGGCCCTTCACCCCACCATGTCTGCACCAACCATGATGCTATTCTAAACTAATCTCATCCACCTGCATATGGTTCATATCCCTCTATTCCCTGCCTGTTCCTGTGTCTGTTTAAATGTCTCTTAAACATTGTTAGCATATCTGCTTTTCCTGGCAGTGCATTCCAGTGCACCTACCACCCTCTGTGTACAAAAGCTTGCCTCGCACGTCTGATTTGAACATTTCCCTCTCTCACCTTAAACTTGTGTCCCCTAGCATTTGGCATTCCCACCTTATGCCTCCCATAATTTTACGTATTACTATTGGGTCACCCCTCAGGCTTCAATGCAACCTGCAACTCTCAGTAAATGTCTTTCAATACAGAGATATTGTAATTTTCATTTATTGAAATCCACTATGAGCCAAATCAGCGTTGCAAGATTACTACAGTGCAAGTCTCCTGACCTTCATGGTGATGTACTAAAGGCAGAACATGATGTTAGATCCAATGCACATCATTTCTAGGGGCAATAAAGTCTCTTCACCTCCATGGACACAAATTAACGTATAAAGCCTTTAGAGAAAAGTTTTGACAGCAATTTTTGGTTCAGGTTTGTCTTTCTTTTCCATGCAAATCTCAGGCATGCCTTTTAATTGATCACCCCAACCAATACACAGAAGAACAGGGAGGTTTTATCTCAAACATTCCTGTTCTGGGTCTCTTGTGCTCTTTCCAAAATGGCACAGCCTTGCACTGTTAGCTGCCCAAGAGCTTCCAGGGCCATTATCTTGTGTTTCCATTTGTCTAGTTTTTGGCAACTCCCGAGAAGCACTTCTTGTCATTTTTGTGGTTCAAATCATTTTATGGATATGTGAGATGGTGCCAGCAATATTTTAGATGTTGACTCTGAGATGTTATGACATTTCTTATTTCCATTAAACCTTGGCTAAAGCAGCACTCTCCCCAATTATTTCTAATCCTTATGTATAAATACAGAGATAATTGTGTATTAGGAGTGTTTTTAGGAACAGGAAAGAGACTAGCTCAGTCCCTGCTATCCCTTCTTATTTGTTATCTTGAACCATCAGCACTTTATGTTTATGCTTTAGAAATCTCTAAATAAAAATGAATACAGGTCAGTCCCACTTGGAGACTGGCTCAGGAATAGCGTCAAGAAATCTATTCATTCTGAATTCGCAATAGATATGATTGAGGGTTTAATAGTGGGAACAAGAAAATCAGAGAAAGACAAAAAATTACAAATTAAAAAAGCTCAACCCTTCTTTCTCAAAGAAATTCCTGATAATAAACTTTCTTTATAACTTAGAAGCTGTTTGGTAATGTTGCACATTCATTTCCTTTTTACTCAAACATTTTATTGTCAGGTACAAACAAAGAGAAGTTTAGATTCTAATTTATAATTCTAGATCTTCCTGTTGAATATTAAATGTAACAAGTTGGAGCGATGCTGCTTAAGAAATCATCACTTGAAAGGACAGTGTCTGCTTAGTTCAGTGACTTAATTCACGTGACCTGACCATTCATTTTAGTGACAAATTAAGGTTCTTGAGTAGACTTGTAGCTCAGGTTGTGGATACTGCGGTTGGTTCAAAATTTTCAATAGTATTTTTCTGACTTATTTATTGAATAATTGGCTTTGAATTAAAGATAAACTGAAACAACTCAAAAGGTAGATACTACATTTAATTTTTATAAAGCTAGATTAGTCTGCATTATTGAAAAACAACTTGAAAGCTGTTTGAACCTTCGCTTGCATTCTTCAAAGATCTGGAATTTAATTCCTGGGTTATTATCACAACTGTTCACTGAAGATCAACCTCCGACTGGAGAAAATCAATGTGATATGTCACTGCTGATTGCTTCTGTAATCAAAGTTTAATCTGTGGTGATTTCTCTTCTGAGAATACTAATGCGTTCTTTTTGAACAAATTCTTTTGCATGATTTGGGTGGTTTGTTGGATTGTTTACAGGGAATTCTGGTGCAATTAAAGTGCATCAGTCTGTAGATCCTGAAACTCCCCTGAAATGGATATCAAAGCTAAATGTAGATAATGCTTTGCAAAGCAACAAGCATTTGGTGAGCCAAGTTAATTCACTTTTACAGAGAAATATAAAGCTTTACTTTATTTTCTTCTGTCCAAGTGGAGCAGTGGATTCTGAACATGCACATCCAGTATAAATGGATGCATAAGTCAAGACCCATGTTTGCTTTGGGTTGAAGCCACAGTTCAATCTCTCTCTGTACCTATATGAAAGCAATTAGCCATAATCAAGAAGGAAGAGAAAAATAAAAGGAAAGCTCACAGGATTGAGCTGGTTCAGCATTCGGTGAAATGTCTATTGCATTCAGTTGAAACAACAGGGGCATTTAATTAAATAACACTGAGTAAATTCTGAGCTCAAAACTCAATACGAAAAGCTGTTGCTACCTGGATTTTCTCATTTATAATGCTGTTGTGGAATTTAATAGGATTTCTTTAAATGGGCACAATGTTATTGAGAAGGCTTTCAACAATGTCCCAAGTTAGATGTCAGTCCAGATCAGAAAGCTTTATAAAAAAAAAAGATACAGCGTTAGTTCCATTTCATTGCATTTCAAGTTTCAAAGTTGTCTGCTTGTGGAAACTATTTCATAGACGCAGCCAATTTTCAATGGCATGAAGATTTCATGAAGCTGAGTTTTCACTGTTGAGATGGATAGCTCAAGCCAGGAAATTTCTGCTTTGGTGACCTGCTTTTGTTTAAAGGACACTGTTAGACTAAATCTTTGGTCTGGAGGCTGGGGATGGGCTGGAATTGGGCTGACTGACTCCAGAGGCAGGTGAGGATGGCCACATGGGCTGGCATGTGCTATGGCTAGATGATTGGAAGCCCTACCTTGGATTTTTGGGACTTGATCACAGTGGTCATCTAGTTCTCACTCATGTCCACCACTCACCTCCATACTCACTCATTTATCTCCTACGGACACTGAATGTCATATCATGCATCCACTCACCAACCTCCTCATGGCGCCTAATACTGCCAAGCTGCAAACTGCTTGATCACTTAGAAAACAAACTTCAATTGAGAACCCGCAGCAAGGACAGATAATCATTTAATACCCTATTGAAACTATTAAACTGAGCTCAGAGCCTCTGCTGAAATAATTGTATCATTTGAAATTCTGCCAATCATTCATAATTACAAAGCATTAATAGCCCTTTGAAATATCAACAAAGACATAAATTGAAACAGCATAAACAGATGGGTTTTTTTCTAATCTATACCAGTTGGCCTGTCAACGATTCCTCGGATTAGTCAAAATGGGATCTATTTGAACTCAGCAGTAAATTCAGTCCTGCTGCACTTAAGTATATGAAGCACCTGTCCTCCTTTGTCCCTCCTGGCAAACACCGAATGTCAGAAATGCATGTGGGAGACATCTGAATTTGAAACCCTGCTAAAAAACACTCAATGGTCACAAAAAATATGCTTGACCCTAATGAGAGGTAATTTAAAAGAGCACTGTGTACTGGCTTCAATGTCTGGATTACAGATTACTTTCTTTTCCAAAACAAACTCCAAATCACTATTGCATAAGTGCGGTAGTGTACAAACTGATGTCAACACTCTCAGTTCATGAATTTGCTCAATGTGCCAGAGGGAGAAAACGCCAAGAAAGAAAATTAGACTACAACATTGAAACAAGATGCACAAAACACTAAGATGAACAAAATCGTATTTTGAGTGAAATGCCTTGATAGAGCCAACTGGAGGCTTCACAGCAGCACTGATTAACCCTTCAAAGGTCTATTGCTCCTGATCCAAGGACAGCAGGAATAGACATGTGGTGACAGTTAAAAAAAAAATCATTCAGCTCCCATACAACTTTTGAGAAACCAGCAGTGTTTGTAGCAACACTGATTTCTCCCTAAGCTGAAAGAAATAACATTACTCATGTTCTGTTCATTCATCAAAGTTGCTAAATATGGCAGATCTAATATCCACAAAAATATGTTGACTTAAAAAGAACTTTAAGGTGCATAAATAAATTAGAAATTACATTACTATAAAAAAACTTTTCTAAAAGCTCTTGAATAAATCAGAGGGAAGTTCCCAAAGTGGTTTTACTTAATAATTCAGTGTAAAATTCCAACCCTATGAGATTCCTGGATCTGAAAATGCTCTGTTTTTGATGTAGTGTCAAATTTACTTGGACTCCTTATTCCAAAATAGCACCTCAATCAAAAAAAAATTAAGCTAACAAAATCAGAAGTTACTGCAGGGAAATAAATTATTCAATTGCTCATTGGATAACTGAAATTTTAGCAATTTTAATTTAGATTCTATTGAGCAATTGCAAGAATTACCATTAACTGATATATTTTTGTCTTGTTATCACCTTTCCTGCCTACATTTTACTTTGTTTGAACATTAAGTTAATGCCCTTTCTCAGAAAGTAGCTTGTAACAGTTTATAGATTCATGCAGTCATACAGTCATACATCAAGGAAACAGGCCCTTTGGTCCAACTTGTCCATGCCGACCAAGTTTCCTAAACTGAACTAGGCCCTGCATTTGGCCCATATGCCTCTAAACCTTTCCTCTTCATTGTCTCTGTCCAAATATCTGTTAAATGTTATAATTGCATCCACCTCTACCACTTTCTCCGGCAGCTCGTTCCATACACGCAGCAATCTGTGTGAAAGTTGCCCCTCAGGTCCTTTTTAAATCTTTCCCCTCTCACCTTTAACTTATGTTCTTTAGTTTTGGACTCCCCTACCCTAGGGAAAAGACCTTGCTGATCTAGATTGTGAGAGGCAGGTAGGTTAACTTGTACAGGTACCACAGCATAATTTTGGAAATACTCAAGTATAGTGCCAGAATCACTTACTTATTGGAGCCTGTAGCACTGAGCCATTTCTGCTGCCCAAAATGCAATTTTGTATGATTTACTACCAACAGTAAGTTAGCCAATCAAATTGAATAAAACAGCTCGATTATAGTTTTCCAGCTGGGTGAGATCACTTGACCTCCCTGTCTATGAATTTGAGCACTTTCGCACTGCAGAATTACTTCAAGAAGTGGTTCTGCAACACTACCTTGGTGCTTATTATGAAAATGCCCCATCTGTATTGAGAAGATTGTTCTGCAGTTGGAACAAGGGAAATATGGTCAAGTGTGCAGAAATAGTTGTGGTTCTATTCTTTATCTCTCCCTGATGTACTTTCCCCAGCAGCTGCTGAAGCTGCACGTAGGCCAACAAACACAAACCTACTTTTACTAGCTTGTAAAGTTGGGCATCTGACAGTCAGCAAACATTGCAGCTTGGGACAAGACCCTTTGTTGGTTGACCTTGTAGCCTGCTCTTTCTGTTGCACAGCAAGTTTGTAAAAAATGAATTCTTGGGAATGAAGGCACTTGATCTTACTTTAGGTACCTGAACTTTACCTTTCCAAAATATTGACAGGGTTCCTGGGAATATGTCAATAGTTCTAAAATCCTCAGGAGTGTACTAATATCTGTATAGGAGCCTTCAAACAATAAAGGGGAAAACCACTCAACAGTAGGAACACATCTCAAATGTTCTTTTTAATGTTATTTTTAAACAAGCTTCCAACTCAATTTTAAAAGGAATCAGATTTTTCGATCTGACTTTTTAAAAGTGCTTTCCTTGTTTTTCTCCGCAATCATAAGCCCAGAGCATCTGGCTTTCAGCATGAGGAATTCTCTTGACCAACCTCACTGTAATTTCAGTAGTAATTCCCAATTCCATATAGACGAAGTTACTATTGTCTTACTTAGATCTTACAGCACAAAAAGAAGTCAATCTGCCCAACTGTTCCATGGACCAGACAAATCTCCTTTCACCTTTCACCTTTCACCCTCGTAAGGGCTGTGTCTCCCTGTTTTAATTTCTATTTCAATGCAAGCAAGATTGTGGCAGTGTAGCAGCACAGCTTGTGGGCTCCTCACTCCAGGAGCTCAGAGCCCAGCTACCCTGTCTGATTTCTACATTCTTGTTTCTCTGCTTTTTTAAAAATATTGTTTCCATTAATTATCTTACTTTTTTTAACTTCTTCAGCATCTTCTTTTTGTATGGGTCCAGTGTAGAGGAGGCTTCCAGCCTGACACGGCAGTCTCAGCCTGGCACAGTGGTCTCCCGTTTGTAGCAGCCTCATTCCAGAGGGGGCAGTCTTGGCTTGGTGTGGCAGTCTGTAGGTTTGGCGGTCTAGCCCTGGCATGAAGGTCTTGTCGGTTTGGAGGTCTTCAGCAACAGCTTTTAGCTTTTCCAGCAGCCCGGCATTGTGATCCCATCTGGTCCTGGCATGGAGTCTCATCCTGGCGTGTGGCGTTGAGGTCTCGTCCTGGCATGGAGGCTCTGTATTCCAGCCTGAAGCGACGGTCTCCTATTGTGGTGGCCTTGTCCTGGAGAGGCAGGCTTGGCTTGGTGGGCTTGTCCCGGTGTGGAGATCTTCCTCGACTTTCTTGCATTCCAGCGTTCATTGTCTTAATCGAATTTCTTCGAACTGAAACTGATCTGTGATGAACTCAGTCTTAATTTTAACTTTTCACTTCTTATCTGTAACTTCTGTCATTAATACAGGCAACTTATAAAACTTTTCGCTGATTTCTTTTCATAAAAATGCATGTGACCATAAATTGCTGTTCTATTTCTGTTCTATCTTGTATTTTTAGAAGTGTGGACCTATGTTTAAAAGTGTGTTTGTATGTTTTGAAAGCAAATAACCTGACATTAATGGCAGGCATAATGTAAAAACTGATTGAACAGGCAGTAATTGAGGTTTGAGTTGCAGATGATTTGGGGCTGAAAGGGTGTACAGATGCAACTTTTACTGGCAACAGAATTGGATCTATTTTGCTGGTGACTGGATTGGTCTATGGACTAATGACCAGTTATCAATGACAGGGACCTTTTTCTTGCCTGCCAACAACTGTGTGATTGGCTCTCAGGTAACAAAAGAACTGGGAACAAGCTATTGAGAAAGAAGTGTACATTCTTTCCCAGCTCGGAATGACTTCTGTTCCCTGCTGTCAAAACTCACTGCAAACCTGAAGAAAATCATTTTATCTTTCCTGTAACAGCTGGTGCAAGCTGTAAGTTTTACATGGTATGTCAGGCATGATTTAGTTCCATGTTTTAGGAGTGAATCAGCCACCTTGCACCTTCTACCAACCAGTAGAAGCATCCACAGAAAGGTGACTGAAGCAAAGTACTGATCAGCAGAAGGGTCAGAAGGATTATCTCAATAACAGAAGCTGGGAACAAAGACTATTGAACTCTCTTTCCAGTTTTTCCTGTCTACCCCTATGCACATAAGGGGGAGTTTATAACACGATCAGAGTTTTATTCAGTAGCATTATATGTCAATGAATTATGACTGTAGCTACAGTCTAATGACTTGAAATAAATAGACAGTTTTGTTCACTGGAGAAAGTGGTTCATGCTTTCTATCAATCCGGATCTGAAAATCAGAAAGATTTGAGAATTCGGTATAGTTTACAAAATGTTTAAATTTTGTGATGAGTCCAGGAATAGCAGGGTTTGATTTCCAGTATGCTATCCCTGTCAGGCATAACACCCTGGCGCCATAATGCTCCTTTCTCCCTTTTGGGATTGAGCTTCTCCACGAAGGCATTGACACTATTCATACATGTGATAATGAGTTCCACATTCCAACTGTTCTCTTGAGGAAATCTCCTGAATTCTTTACTAAAAACCTTATTTCCTCATATGTGGATACATCTTCTCTCAAAAGCATTTCATCGTTTGAAAGATCTCAATCTGGTGACCCCTTCGGCTTGTCATTTTCTAGAGAAGACAGACTTTATCTTTCCAAACTCTCCTGAAACAATTGCAGCCACTGTTGGAAATGGGGCAGTGGGAGAGGGATGAAGAAATTGCCACCACAATTGACCACGAAAATACTTCAGACTATACAATCCAAAAGAAACTTGGAATAGGTACTAGTGCAGACATACAGCCATCTGCCTATTGCAATAAGTAGATGTTCTCCAGCTTGATAACCATGCAACAGTGATACAGGAAGTGATCAGCATCTACAAAAGTACACAACAGAATGATGATCCATGGCTGCTTGGTGTGGGGACAGGAAGTGTCTATCCATGATCTTCTTGAATCCTGATTGGCTGGTCTTTTCCTGCTCATTGCTTTCATACAGTCATAGAAGGTATTCATTCCAGAAAGAAAAATAACCATCTTTTCCTATTTTGCCACATCTTTAATCCATACATTTTGATCAGACACATTGGCATCAGGAAACAAAGGTGAATGTAGGAGAACAGTACGAATCCATTGACCTGTGATAGGTTCACTGCTTTAATTTGCTACAATTATGATAGATATCCTCATAATGTGTCACAAGTCCCTGGTATGATAATTCACGTGTGACCTAAATTCAGCAGCAAAAACAGTTGAAATATTTCATCATGGCTGTATCTAGCCAATTCTAATTGTTTCCAAGGCCTTTTGTCAATTTTGACCCATTCCCTACTGAAACAAGTTGTTAAAACTGCCAGAGTTCATGACCACAGAGCCTGGCTGAGAAGACTACTTCTAAAAGCCAGACAGGTACATGGATGGTGCTTTCACAAGCCTTTCACACTTTGACTCCATTTTGGAGCTTAAAAACCAAGAAGTGAGAGACCAGGATGGGATGAGCTGGAGGAGGAGAGATATTTTTAAGAATAGGTGAAGGGGAGAATTGTGAGAGGGTAGGAGCTGCGAGAACTGTGAGGGAGGGAATGTTACAAACACAGGGGGGAGATTTGAGACCAATGGGGTGAGGGGGTATGGTGTGATAACTAAAGAGAAGGTTGAGAGAGCCAGTGCGGGGTGCGAGTGGTGTGAGGAATGGTAAGAGTGTGGAGGTGGGAGATGTGAGAACAGGAGGGGGTGTGGAGGGGGAACAGGGGGTAAATGTCACAAAGGTGGGGGTTAGGGTTGTAAAAGGTGTTTCTTCACCTACCTTTTTTTGAAGGCTCTGTTAGTGGCAGTGATCCTGCCTCAGAGCTGATCTCATTAGGTGATGATCACCAGACCAAGGCAAGAAAAGAAAACGGGCACATTAACGTGAAACGGTCTTGGAGCAAATCCTAAGAAAGTCACACCTGAGTCTACACTTCACAGACACTACTACCTCCCCAGAGAGGGAGCTCATGGGTCCAGTTGCTTGTCCACTGACTCCAATATGGGGTCACGACCCATAGTTTGGGAACATGAGCTAAGAGCTCACAAAACACTCTCAAACATTTGCAGCCATTATCAATGGTCAGCCTCCTCCTGAGATCTCCAACATTGCAGAGGCAGGTCTTCATCTGTGTGCTAGATACAGCCAACATTGGGTGGTGGTATTGAAGGTTTGTGCTTCAGAACTAGCCCCATCTCTAGCCAAGCCTGGTATCTATCAAACAATGTACAAAATTGCCCAGGTATGTGCTGTTTGGAAAAAGCAGGACCAGTCCACTCTGGCCCATTTTTCCCCTAATACAGTAGTCGACTTTCAATCATCAGAGTAAATACACTTTCTCATATTCAATCTCTGCTTAGTCCCGAATTTTATGTAGGTTTCTCCTGATCAGTTGTTGCTACTTCATTTCCCTCTATTGAGTTTCAGTCAGGGAAGTCAGCAAAAATGTTGCAGAAATTCCAGTTGGCCATCTTCCCGTATGATTTTATTTTTTCTTATCCTTGACTCTATCAAAAGTAATCTATGCTATGTGTATTCAGAATCACAGAATTGTTATTGTGCAGGGAGCCATTCAGCCCATTATGTCTACAGTGGCTTTCAAATGCCTCTCTGAAACAACATTATCCTCTTCGCATTTTTTCTATTCGGGTAATTATCTAATGCCCTCTTAAATGCCTCAATTGAACATACTACTTATCTACACTGCATTCTAGACATTAAATATTCAGTGTGTAAAAAAAATACTCTTTCACATCACATTTGCTTTGTTTCTACATTACAATTCTGTGGCATAAAGAACATAAGATAAAGGAGCAGAAGTAGGCCATTCAGCTCATTGAATCTGCTCTGCCATCCAATGAGATCATGGCTGACCTGATAATCCTAAACTCCACTTTCTTGCCTTTCCTCTCCATAACCCTTCATTTCTTTACTGATTAAAAATCAGTCCATTTTAGCCTTGGATATGCTTAATGACCCAACCCCTACAAATCCTCGGAGATAAAAAATTCCACAGATTCACTCATGATAGAAGAAATTCCTCCTCAACTCTGTCTTAAATATGTAACCCCTTACTTTGAGATTATGTCCTCTGGTCCTACAGTCTCCCACAAGGGTAAACAATCTTTCCACATCCAATCTGTCAAGTCCCCTAAAGATCGTGTATATTTCAATAAGGCCACTTCTAAAAGTTCTAAACGTTAATGAACATAGACCTAAACCCCTCAATTTTTCCTCATAAGATAGTCCATTCATACCCAGGGTCAGCCTTTCTAGACCGATGCCAGTATATCTTTCCTTAGACAGTGGTTAGCACTGCTGCCTCACAGCAAAAGAGACCCAGGTTTGATTCTCCCCTCAGGCAACTGTCTGTGTGGAGTTTGCACATTCTCTCCACATCTGTGTGGGTTTCTGCTGGGTGCTCCGGTTTCCTCCCACAGTCCAAAGATGTGCAGGTTAGGTGGTTTGGCCATACTAAGTTGTCCCATAGTGTCGAGGGACATATAGGTTCAGTGGATTAGCCATGGGAAAGTGCAGGCTTACTGGGATGGTGTGGAGGGCTAGGTCTGGGTGGGATGCTATCCAGAGGGTCAGTGTGGAATCAATAGGTTGAGCAGCCTGTTTCCACACTGTAGGGATTCAATGAAGAAGCCCAAAACAGTTCACAGTATTCCAGGTGTGGGCTGACAAGAGTTTTGCATAATTTAGAAAGTCTTCCCTATTCTTTGAAAAAAGGTGAGCATTTCACTGGTCATACAGCTGAACTTGTATGCTAGCTGTTTGAAATTTATGCATGAACACTCCAAAACCTTCTAAGCTCTAGCTGTCTGAAGTCTTTCTCCATTTAAATAATATTCAGCTCCTCTATTTTTCCTGCCAAAGTACATAACCTCACATTATATTACATTTGCCAAGTTATTTGTTCACTTTTCTAACCAGTTTATATCCCTCTGTCAACTCTTTCTGTCATCCTCCGCAGTGCCTTCCTACCTGTTTTTATATCATCCATAAACTTGGCTTTGATACGTCACTTTCCTCATTCAGGTGATTAATAATATATTGTAAATAATTGTGTTCCCAGTGGTTTTAATATCCCTTTTGTAATGGGGCATCAATGTGGATAACGGGTACACACACTACTCTAATTATGGTCCAAGCAACATTATATAGAAATGTATTACTTCATATTTACATTCATGCTCTATGATTCCACTTATACAACTCAATGCTTTTCATTTGCATCTTCATTTCCAATCACACTTGCATGGAATTACACCTTTGAACCCATAAGCTTAATGTAAGTGATACCATTCAATGATTTTTCACATCAAGTATATTCTCCCATTTTTTGGAACACTTAACATAAATCTATATTTGGCACTTCTCTCAGTCTCTTAACCTGCCAATGCCTTCCTGAAATCTTCAGCTCAAACCCGAAGAGAGTTAAACATGATATAGCACCTTTCCCAAAATTGAGATGTCTGAATGCATTTATAGCCAATGAAATAACTTTGAAGTGGGGTTGTAAAAGTGAAACAGCACCAACTCCTGAGGGCACTAATTTTCCAACTCTTTTGCAAGTCAATCCAAACCCACTTTTCCAAACACCACGATTTTGATCTTTTATCTAACTTTGCACCTTTACCTCATCGCCTGATGTGCTACAATTATTTTTGTCTAACAAACCACACAACATTTTTGCACTTATTTGATCTGTCCATTGGTCACTTCATAAACTATTCAACGTGAGCAGTATCATCTCCTGTCTGTGCGGAGTGTTTTTGGCTTCATTCACTTTGTCTTAAATTCTAGATTCGGTTTGTTTCTCTGCATATGCTATGGTATCTGTTTTCAGTCAGTACACCAGTACCAGAATAATAATTGGCCGGAGTTTCCCAGAGCTACAAAGAGTGAACACTCATCATTCTGTTGACCAATTTGATTAGTGTGTAACAAGTGTGCATTAGTGATGACTCGATTAGGCTGAACTGTGATGCCACTTTGAGTGTTGATCTACTGTTTGCTCCATGTTTTGATTTGTAGAAATTGAATGTTGCTTGACAAAGTAATTGAAAGGTACAAAAGATCCACTGAACTGTCTGTAAAATCAAATCAAAGTTTCTGAATAGGTAGTGGCAATAATAGCACATAAAATATAGGGCGGAATAAATAAATTAAATCAAGAACTAATGACCAAGCAATGCTGATTGTGAGTAAAAGTAGATTGTAGGATCTAGAATCAAGCAGAACAGAAAGATGCGATTGGCTCCATGAGCAAAGCAAGGCTGATGTCAGGATTTCATTCAGGAATAATTGTGTTACTCTAATATTAACTTCTATTGAACTAATCAGTTAAAATCTACATACATAAAAACTAATATTACAGTGCTCCAATTTTCTTTGTTCAAATTATACTTTTATTTTCCTCCTAAATTTCTTTGTTAAATTGATTAAAAGCTTCTTATCATGAAAACGTAAAAAATAAAAGTTGACTTGATTAATACATGTCATGTCCACTCAGGAGAATCACTGATCACGAAAACTAGTGTTTGCTTGAAAACAGATTTTAAAGGTCAGAACATTAAAGACTGGACTGATTGGCTTGATCACTTTAATGATGCAATTATTTGATGTCCACAGTATTTTAGATGTTAAAGCCTCTCAATAAGATAACACATTGGCAGCCCAGCTATCCTGATGTTATCAAAACTATATAACTCTTCCTGTCAGTGTCCTTGGAGTTATGCAATCAAAATAAAAATTACTTCAAGAGAATTATTTTCACTGCAGGGAAAATAATGTTCACGTCCAGACAATACTGATTTGTTCATTAGCATGAATCTGTTTGACATTTGTCACTATTGAGGAGAAAGACATACATTTGGAGATCACACATTGATTTTATTTAGACACCTGAGCTCAAAGTACCTTCCATTTGAATGAGACTCTAACCAACAAACAGTGAAGTCTATTTCACCAGATTAATTTTGTAACTGGAAGCAGGGCGTGGAAACCACAATGTAGATAATACAGACTGGAAAGAAACATCTGCTAGAATTTACTAATATTTAGGGATGCAAGTGCAATAGTTCAAATTGGATTCCAATCCAAATTACCACATGCCATACTTACCCTTTGCTGCACGCTGCAGGACAACTGCATGTCTTCTAAAAGAGGGACCTTGGACGTCAGTTTAATAGTTTTTAAATAATTGCTTCCACATGTAGGTTCATACATAGTTGACCATTTTTCTGTTCCTTCAAGCAGTTTTAACAACTTATTTACAATAAAACTATGTTTGTACAACCTATGCTAAATTGTATTTGTTGATAACAAATGAATGCAGTTTACTGAAGGCACCTCAAAGCAGGAGCATTCAAAGGCCATGCAATGGAAAAAAGCTTCTCAGCACTGTATACATTTACTCTTTCCAAGTAAAAGCAAACGGATAAGTATGTAAGGTTAAAATTACATTGGAATTGCTAAATTTCCATTTAACTGTTTTATGGGTCACTTACTGAGTAACCTTGCTTACAACGGAACTTTGAATGGGATTTAGAATTATCAAATCATACAGTCATGCAGAAGGAAGCCATTGAGCAAGTGCCTGTGACGGCTCCTTGAAAGAGCTATTCATCTGTCCTTTTCCCAAAGCCCTATAAAGAACAAAGAACAATACAGCACAGGAACAGTCCCTTCGGCCCTCCAAGCCTGTGCTGGCTCATTCTGCCCTTCTATTCTAAAACTGTCTTCACTTACAGGATCCGCATCCCTCTATTCCCTTCCTATTCATGTATTCGTCCAAGTGCTTCTTGAATGCTGCTATTTTCCTTTTCAAACTAGTATCCAATTTGAAACATGATTGGTTTAAAACCAACATAGGGAAACATATGTCACAACAGATGCCTTGGGAAATGCAATAGGATCAAAACCCTCACAGTTCATTGAGGAAAGTGAACAGCTAATCACTTACACAAATTTCCATCATCAGACCCCATAGGACCACAGGAAATAGGAGCATAATTAGGCCATTCAGCCCATCGAGACTGCTTCGCCATTTGGTCACATTCTCCTGTCTTCTCCCCATAACCTTTGATTCCCTTAATAATCAAGAACCTCTCTCTGTCTTAATTATGCTCAATGACTTGGCGTCCACAGCCTTCTGCGGCAATGGGTTCTGCAGATTCACCACCCTCCAGCTGAATGCACTAAATGCAAATAGTCTACTGGAGAGCAGGAAGCAACAGCTGCATCCACATCTGACTGTATTGTAGAAAGTTCACTCACTGTGCAAATTACAAAGCACTGACAGCACTATTAACTATGTCAGAATCCAGTCACTGATGGCCAGATCATCTTCATCAATACAACTCTGAAGTCTAATGTCTCACGTATTCATAAATTTAAAACAGCTAACATGTTTAGCCATATTGTTATCACGGCCAGTGTTAACAATAATAAAGTGATTTGTAACATTAAAGACTAATTAATCACGGTGATTTCACAGTGACAATGAATCTTGTCACATGAGAACACTTGTCAGCAGAATTGGTGACAGACAGCCCTATGTAGAAGGTAAGCCAATACCAAGAAACTGAGTGAAATAGAGAAGGAACTGGTGTGTACTATACAGTATGTAATGAATTCGTATTGTTCAATAACAACTGGATTGAAAGTGGAACTCGAGCAGCTACTCCAATCTACAACAGCAATATGTATTGCAGCATGCACATGAAGGACACCCATTTCATCTTAAGATAAAATAATGATCCTATGAAGCTGCGTGGTTGTTAGTAATCGATCAATGCATAGAATTCATAAGAAATTGTGTAGCATGTAAACTCATTGAAAATTCTGCTAACTGCTGTCCCATGTTTCCAAAACCAAATCAACAGCCAACAAAACCATGGTAACATCTCCAAGCAGATAGTTTTGAGATGTGAAAAACACCACTTATGATCAAACATTTTTCTATTGCAAATGATCTGCACAGCAAATGGCCAGAAGTCACTAAAATGAAGTCGATAACCACCATTGGACATGGACATTCTAGGCAAATTGTTCACAAAAATTGGGCTTATTGAGACTATCACTATGGATAGTGGTCCATGGTCTATTGCCAGTCGACTCTTGGAGTTTCTATTGAATTCACCACCACTATCGTGATGCTACAAAAATAAAATGGTGGCATCAAACAATTCAACCAAGCGAATGAGGACAGTCTAGCATAATGAACTGAAAAACATTTGAATAATCCAATCATATCCTACTTCACGCACACCAGAATGTCACTGAATAAACTTATGACTGATCATAACTTTCACATGCTGCTGACCATTAAGCCAATGAGAAAATAAGAGCAAAAGTGGAAGAAATCACAAAGCACCAAGGTAAAGTGAGAATATACTTTTATAAATGAATATGCATAAAGGAACCATAATCTGAAGTTGAAGACTGGGGTTGCATCAAATGGTCAAATCGCAAACATAAATGCCCTTCATCTCTGTCAAGATCAAGGCAATAAAGTGATTGCTCAGTAACAATGCTTATCTCTCAGATGCTAGCACAAAGGGAAGCCCAAGATTCCTGATTGCAAGCTGGCATGGATATTTTGGTGACAGTGATTATGAAGAAACATTTCCTTTTCCCATTATTGATTGTGAGGTTGGTCATCCACATCTTTGAGCTAATTATGCAGAATGACAAACTCCAGTTTGTAGATCTCATCAACAAATTTCATATCTCAGAGACTGTTTCCATACTTAAAGAAGATGGACAATCTGAACACTAGGAATTGTACATATATTTGTTTATGGTAATTTAATATAAAATAGGATGCTTTGGTTATAGAGGGAGGAAAAAAATGTAGTATGCAACTGTTTAGAGTTTGATTCTCTGTTGACTCTTTGCTGTTCTGAGCCCTGTTAGTCAAGGCTGTAAGTGGTTACTGAGAAAAGGAAACAAAAAGCAAATGCTGCAGACATTTTAAAACATTGAATAAAACTCCAGGTAGACATAAAACCTTGTGTCAACTCTGCATATCTCTAAGGCATAATGCACAACAACTCCCACCGAAAGAAAGGTGGCTTTTTAAATTAGTCCACAGGATGTGGGGGTCACTAGCTACGCCATCATTTACTGTCCATCTCTTTTTGCCCTACAGGGCAGTTAAAAGTTAAGCACATTGCTGTGGATCTGGAGACACATATAGGCCAGAGTAGATAAGGATGGCAGATCTCATTCCTACAGGATATCAATGAACCAGATGGGTTTTTACAATTGTCACTGGTTACATGGTTGCCAATAGGTTAGCTTTTGGTTCTGGATTTTTATTGAAATCATATCATATTTAATCATCTGTCATAGTGGCATTCAAACCCACGTTCCAAGAGAATCAGCCAGGTTCTCGATTGCCAGCTCAACACTACTCCACCACCTCATAAACCTCATAAAGAAACTGCTCAGGTTTCTTTGAGCCATGTTTCGTTAATTTCTTTTAAAAACAAATTGTATTTCACATGCTTTACATTGTCTCAGTCTCTATTCAGCTACAAGTAACTGCCAAAGGCAAGATAAAGACGACATTAAGCTGAAATTTACCAGAAATTGGCTAAGTGTCAATTTTGGTGAGTTTTGTGGAGTGTTTTTCTCTGTGAGCCCTAGTTAATTTTGTCATGCTACCTTCCCAACCTGCTTCATTACCTATGCACTAGGCCCCTATTGTGTCCCATTCACCACAGGCAGAAGTACTTGTCATTCCTGGAATTCCTACTGTCAGCACTATCTTTAAAACTCAGTCATGCTCCCAGTCAAGCACTGGCAGTCTGCAGCTGCATTGCACGATTCCCAGACATATTGGGCATAGCAAAATTGGCAATCTGCTTTACTGAAGGTTACTTAGAGGTCTTAGTGTATGAGATATGGTCGGTAGTTGCAAGCAGTTACTGTCCATGAAGCATGATATTGGTGATTGATGGAGATCCAGAGGAGCAAAGAGTAAGCTGGAATGACCAGGTTCTTTCATGATGGAAACTGTTGCCATAGTTTCCCTCTGGCAGGTGGGAGAATGGGAAACTGAATTTCAATGACAGATGATGGTTAGTGTTTATAAATAGATCTTATACCGCTCATTAGCAAGAACCGTGTCGTGCCATTGAACATTTGATTGGAAAATAGGACTGTATGCTCTCGAAACAGGAGGCTCCTCAGTAGCTATCTCAGACCATTCTCTCTTCTTTTTCACCATTGTCCACATCATTCAGGGGCTGGGAAGATTCATCCCATGGTGCATGTTGATCTAAGCTGGTTCAAATTTGAAAACCTCAGTCAGAACCTTCATCATCTGCAATTCCTTTCAAAGTTGGTTTGAGAACGCTTCCATTCTCTTACAGCTGTGAAGCATAGATGCTGATAGTTAATGAAACTGAGCAAAGCAAATAGAGGTTCTAATCTTGGAATCAGTCATTAATTGAGTGACTACAGAGGTTTCTGCAAAAGTCACAGATCAATGAAATAAAACATGGACCCTTTCCTCCTCCCGTTGAAGAACACTAGCAATCCTCTTTGAGACAAACCTCACATTCAATTCCAAGTTGTGCGCAACCTCATATTTGTGTTTCGCAGTTCTGCCAAACCCCAAATTTTCCTTTCACATTGATTCCAGATTAAAGGACCTCCCATGCTGTCAAATCTCAGGACCCCACAGTAGCAGTTTCACCGAGTTGTAGAGTCGTACAACATGGAAAAAAAATCCGTCGGTCCAACCAGTCCACGTCAACCATGTTCCCAAACTAAACTAGTCCCACCTACTTGTGCTTGGCCCAGATCCCTCCAAACCTTTTGTATTCATGAACTTATCCAAATGCCTTTTAAATGTTGTAAGTGTACCTGTATCCACCACTTCCTCTGGCAGTTCATTCCACACACGAACCACACTCTGCACAAAGAAAAGCTGCCCCTCATATCCTTTTCTCTCTCACCTTAAAAGTATGCCCCCTATTTTTGAAATTCCCCCAACCTAGGGAAAAGATCCTGGTCATTCACCTTATCTATGCCCCTTGCGATTTTATAAATCTGTGAGGTCACACCTCAACATCCGATGCTCTGGTTTAAAAAAAAGTCCATGTCTGTCCAGTCTATTTTTATATCTCAAACCCTCCACTCCCAGTAAAGTCATGGTAAATCTTATCTGAGCCCTGTCCAGTTTGATAGCATCCTTCCTAAAACAGGGCAACCAGAACGGCACACAGTACTCCAGAAGAGGCACAGCTTTCTATCAAATTAGTTGAGACCGTGGGCTCACTAACGTGGCCAAGCAAACTAGTTAGATGTACAAACTGTGGGACACTAGGGCGAGCTTTAAAAAGGACCTTGTCAGTGCCACACATAATAATAAAAACAAACAAATTAATACAAACATTAAATTCTAGGCTAATCTTCTATTTTGCAATTAACCTTTTAATAGCCTCAAGTGGTAAAATATCCTGTGCTCTTACAACTCTTGCACATTGCCAACCTTGAGATAATGTTTCTCCATGATATAAAAGTAACCATTTTGTTAATGCAGCATTACTGGTGCATGTATTATGAGACTGTGAATCACCAGTCTGGAGTTTTCTTTGTAGTATTAAAAGATGACCATGCACAGGCTGGGAACGTATAGTTTCTTGATATCTATTTACTATTATCAGATTATTGAACTTTATTAACTTTGGACAGTGACAGAAGTAATAGACAGCAGAGTGTCTATGGATTTTGTTTTTTATATGGACTTTGCATTTTGCAGTTTAACTAGTCCATGTCCAAATTGAACAACCAAGTCAGAACACTTTAACGAACATCATTAATGACTTAGATAATGCAATAGAAATCCACATATTGTATCTAAGTTTGCCAATAACAGAAAGTTATGATGACGCTGTGAGCACAGTGGATTGATGAAAGGGTAAAATTACAAACTATACATAGAGTAAGTTAAAGGGCTAAACTAATGCTTCCTTTAAGCCACACAGTTGCACAAACCAGATGTTCATGTGCAGGTCAAATGTAGCCTAAGGGCTTGTGCACTTCAGTGAGTTGGCTCTGCAGAATGAAAAAAAGGCATAAGAAATTGGGCAAAATTGTGGCCAATGGATTTCAATGTTAACAAAGGCATAATCATTCACTAAGGACCTAAAAAGGATAGAACAAGGTGCTTTCCAAATGGTGAAAAGCTACATATGGTGGATTTCCAAAGAGACTTGCAGGACCAGGTAGAGAGGATTGTTAAAATGACTTGAGCAACACAAAATAGTCAAAAATGCAAGTGGAAGTCTGGCCTTAATATAGTTCTCCAAGTGTTGTCAAACCACGACTTGTACAGCTAACGCTTGGCTTCTACCACTGACCTTGTATTCTAGTCTACTAGCTTTTTTATTTTCAACTGCTATATTTAAGTAATAAATAAAAGTACTCAAAAGATATTTTTTTCATGCCCCAATGGTTTTCATCCCTGGGTTGCTTGCAGAAGCATCCTGGAGATTAGTTTTCAATTCCTAGAGACTCCAGGACAATCTTGCTGATTG
Source organism: Rhincodon typus (assembly GCF_021869965.1). Classification (NCBI taxonomy): domain Eukaryota; kingdom Metazoa; phylum Chordata; class Chondrichthyes; order Orectolobiformes; family Rhincodontidae; genus Rhincodon; species Rhincodon typus. Next base: position 11,956,861 of record NC_063351.1, read on the forward strand.
GTAACCATATTCCACTGCTGTATTACACTGCTGACAGAGGTTCAAGGAGACAGGGCAACTAATGGTGGGCAATAAATGCTAACCTTGCTTGAGAATGAATTAAACAAATATACACTGACTAGCCACAACAGAGATTTGGTAATTTGCTCATTGGAGTTCAGATGAATTTCAAGATCTGGATATCTTTAAGTTACCAGACTTGAAAATAAGACCCGAAGCAGAACGTACATCTCTCTATATTACTGTCTGTATATCCTGAGAACAAGTGTGCATTAGCCAAACAGTTCGTAACATGACTGTCTAATTTTGCATTAAATGTTCTCATTATTTTGTGGGTGACCTCCCAGTCCATTTTGTACTTGCTTGTGGGATGGGTAACATCCCATGAAAGAATGTTTTTTTTAATTGGGCATTTGATAGAATGTAGGGATGTTAACTGTCATGTTGAGTCTAACGGCAATTAAGTCAGTTTACCTTGAAGAGATATGATGATATCATCACTGCTTCATAGCACGAGACCTGAGGGTACAAAGGTCTCATGCTTCATCTTACTCCAGGATCACTTGAAGCATGACATACGACTGGAAGAATGCTGTTTTCTGCTGTAAACCTATAGCTGAATGTCGCCCTATATATTTAGGTACCTCTAAGAGCAGTCTGTTGGATTCTTCAATCCCATGAGATCCACATCCAGTTTCTTATGTCACATGAACTTGCATTAGTTTTGCTTTAGCAGGTAAAAACACTTCTGGAGGAAAAAGTCATGTTATGGTTAGCAGTAGTGGCTATCTATAAAAAAGATTCCAATATCTTTGTGGCAGATATTTATGACTGAAGACCAACCAGCCCACAGCTTTGGTCAGAGAAGTTGAACAATCAGCAGCCTGTGTTCCAGATAGCTGTTCAGATCATAGATAGAGAATTGGTCAACAAGATAGCAAAGGAGAGTGCCTTACATAAAAAAAAGTTTGAAGTTACAAATACCATCAAAACTTGTATTGAATCATAGTGAGCACTCTACCTCCCTCTTCAAAATAAAAATGCTGATGTAAGGTAATTTTAAAAGAAGTAGGTGGTTCTCAAAGCACAATTCCAAAGTGCTTCTCTGAGAATATACAGCTTAAAAACAAACTACAAGCTTAAACCACAGGCTTGCAATTCTTAAAGCAGCAGTTTTCAAGAGACCAAGACCAATAAATGAGCATGGAAAATTGAAGGGAAAGAAAATTTAAGGAGAGAAACATTTGAGAGAGAACAAAATAAATAAACAAATACTGCACTGCACTCCATTTCTATGATATGCAAAGATCTGAAAAGAGAAATGGAAGGCAAATCCTTTATTATGGATTATGCAGCATCCAGCGATACGTTTACTGTATTACAACTTTTGTTTACGTAATGCATGATGTGTTTAAAAAAAAGCTAGAGAATTTTCACATGCCATTGCCATATAGGAGATTCACAGAATCAACAGCATCTGGTCTTTCCATGGATGATCAGAAAAGATCTGGAAAGTTCTTGAAGATCATCTTAAGAAATAATTTCAGCATTAACAGACTGCAACCCCAACAGTCTGTAACCTGCAGAGTCTGTGGTATATTTGATGGACGATGTCCCAACAAAAGGCTGACATATACTTTTCTGAAAAAGAACTATCAGAGAGATTTGTTGAATTAGTCACTGCCTTCCAGCTATTAAACCTTTAGGAAAGATTATTTCCGGATAAGGAGCACACTATTGATGCATCACTTCAGGATGGATGCAAGGGTGAAGACATGGGGGAGGTCAACAACAATTTCATGCTTTAGGTGCAGCCAACACTATTACCACAGGCAGCAAACCATATCAAATCAACAAAATATGTAGCAGACATGGTTGGCTGCCCCTACCCAAAAGCTGTTCACCTTTTCTTAATACCTGCAAAACACATGCAACCAGGGACATGTGCAGGAGATCGAGTTCAAAAGGCCAATCCATACTCAGAACAAAACACAGATGACCAAATAGATGGTTGAACACTACAATGCTGGCAGCAAGGAAACCGTTAAGGAGGTGCATAAATACAAACACATTGAGGTTCAGTCAAACAAAAGGCTAATTTCAAGCAGAAGGCCATTATTCATCTCACAATGGCGATTTTTTAAAAAAAAATTCACTCATGGTTCACGGGCATCACCTGCTGAGTAGCACTTATTGCCCTTTTCTATCTGCCCTTAAGAAGGAGGTGTTGAGCTGCCTTCTTGAACTGTTGCAGTCCATGTGCTGTGGTGGATCCATAATGCCTTTAGTGGGTCAATTCCAGGATTTTGACCCAACAACAGGGAAGGAACAACGAAGAATTTCCAACTCAAGATGGTGAGTGGCTTTGGAGGGGAACTTGCTGGTGGAGGTGCTGTCATGTATCTGCTGCACTTGTCCTTCTAGATGGTAGTAGTCGTGGGTTTGGAAGGTGCTGTCTGAGGATCTTTGGTGAATTTCTGCTGTGCATCTTGTAGATTGTACACGCTGCTGTTACTGAGAATTGGTGGTGGAGAGAGTAGATGTTTGTGATGTCATGCCAATCGAGCAAGCTACTTTGTCCTGAATGGTGTTACGCTTCTGGAATGTTGTAGGAGATGCACTCATCCAGGCAGGTGGGGAGTATTCCATCGCACTCCTCACTTGTGCCTTGTAAATGGTAGACAGGTTTTGGGGGTCATGAGGAGAGTTAGTCGCCACAATATTCCTAACCTCTGACCTGCTCTTGTAGCCACTACACTACATATATGTGGTGAAAACACCAAACACTGGAAATCACAGCAGGTCAGACATCATCCATGGAGAGAGAGCAAGCTAACGCTTTGATTCTAGATGACCTGCTGTGATCTTCAGCCTTTATTGTTGCCAGTACAGATTCCAGCATCTGCAGTAATTTGCTCCTACAATCTATATGTGGTGAGTTCAGTTGAATTTCTGGTCAGTGGTAACCCACAGGATGTTGATAGTGGGGATTCAGTGATGATAATGCCATTGAATGTCAAGGGGTAGTGGTTAGATTGTCATTGTCTGGCATTTGTGTAGCCTGAACGTTACTTGCTGCTTGGCAGCCCAAGCCTGGATATTATCCAGATCTTGTTGCATTTGGACACAGACTGCTTCAGCATCTGAGTCATCACGAATGGTGCTGAACATTGTGTAATTACTGGCAAACATCCCCACTTCTGACTTTAATGATGGATGTAAGGTCATTGATGAAGCAGCTGAAGATGGTTGGTCTAGGACACTACCCTGAGGAACTCCTGCAGAGATGTCCTGGAGCTGAGATGATTGACTTCCCACAACCACAACCATCTTCCTATAGGAGGTATGATTCCTACCAGCAGAGAGTTTGCCCCAATTCCCATTGATTCCAGTTTTGCTTGGGCTCCTTAACGCCACACTCAGTTGACTGTGGTTTCGATGTCAAAGGCTGTATCTCACTTCACCTCCAGAATTCAGTTCTTTTATCCATAAACATCGGCTGTAATGATGTAAAGAATTGAGTGATGCTGGCAGAACACAAATTGGGTGTCACTGAGCAGGTTTTTGCTGAGGAGCTGCTACTTGATATCACTGTTGATGACGCCTTCCATCACTTTACTGACTTTCGAGAATATACTAGCAGGGTAGTAATTGGCTGAGTTAGATTTGTCCTGCTTTTGGGTATAGAACATCCCTGGGCAATTTTCCACATTGTTATGCCAGCCTTGTAACTGTACTGGAACAGCTGGGCTAGGGGTGCAGCAAGTTCTGGAGCATAAGTCTTCAGTACTTTTGCCAGAATGTTGTCAGGGCCCGTAGACTTTGCAGTATCCAGTGTCTCCAAACAATTACTGATATCACGTGGAGTGAATCATCACAGTACTTGTGATGCTGGGGACCACTGGAGGAGACAGATGGTACATCCACTTGGAACTTCTGGCTAAAAATAGTTGCAAATGGTTCAACCTTATCTTTTGCACTGATGGGGTGGGCTCTTCCATCATTGAGTCGGGGATATTTGTGGCGTCTCCTCCTTCAGTGAGTTGTTTAATTGTTCACCACCATTCACGATTGGTTGTGGCAGGACTGCAGAGCTTAGGTCTGATCTGTCGGTTGTGGGAACGCTTAGTTCTATCACTTGTTACTTATGCTGCTCAGCATGCAGGTAGTCCTGTTTGGTAGCTTAATCAGGTCGACATCTAATTTTTAGGTACACCTGGTGCTGCTCCTAACATGCCCTCCTCTATCCTTCATTGAACCAGTGTTAATCCCCTTGTTTGACTGGGGGATATGTCAGACTATGAGGTTGCAGATTCTCTGCTGCTGTAATTGGCCCACAGCACCTTATGGATGCCCAGTCTTGAGTTGCTAGATCTGTTTGAAGTCTGTCCCATTTAGTATGGTGGTAGTGCCACACAAGATGTTGAAGGATGTTCTCAGTGTGAAGGTGGGACTTCATCTCCGCGAGGACTGTGCGGTGGTTACTCTTACCGATACTCTCATGGACAGATGCATCTGCAGTCAGCAGATTGGTAAGGATGAGATCAAGTATGTTTCTCCCTTACCACCTGTCACAACCCAATCTAGCAGCTATGTCCTTTAGGACCTAACCAGCTCAATCAGTAGTGTTGCTGGCGAGCCACTTGGTGATAGACGTTGAAACCCCCCATCAGAGTAGATACTATAGGCAATTAGAGCCTTTTGCAACCATTAATATTCATTAATGTCCTGAAAAGTCAAGATGACATAAACTAAATGCTAAAATTGACATGGAAGCTACTGTCAATGTCACCATTACATATCCTGAAAGATGTATACGTCAGCAAATGGCATGGTACTGCCTATGAAGGACTATTTCACAACATACAATGGTTTAACAACATTGACAGAATCTGACTGTAGCGCTAATAGACAAACTCATCTAGGCTTTCCAAAACTTTCCACCTGGCAGATTCCAACAGTCAGACACTGGCAGGACCATCAGGATGCAGAGATATCATAGTCACAACTCATGAGATTCAAAGCACACCCACTGTGGCAGAATAGATTATATATTCGAATACATCATTGTTCCGCAAGAATATGACTTTGAAGTGAAATATAATGATATAAACCAGGTACCAAGATGATGATATCTGACACACTGAGCAGATTACCCAACCCATACAAAGACCAAAGATCCAGACGTTGATGCTCTAGACCAAGAAGTCGAACACATTCTCAAGTTTAATCTGTTACACCTTGGCCACAGCCAGTATGAACAATTGCAATTGGCAACTGCTGAATATGAACAACCACAATAGTGGCAAAAGATTATTATCCAGGAATGGCTTAACAGTACCCGCTTCATTTTTATTGCAGAATTCCCAGCCTCTGACCTTTTAATGTAGTCACCGCATTGATGTGAATATTGTAGTCAAGTTACTGATTCAATGCAACTCCCAGAATGTTGATGGGAGAAATTCAATGATGGTAATGGCATTGAATACCATGAAAGGATGGTTAATTACCTCTTGTCACTGATGGTCATTGACTTGCACTTGCAAACATAAAATGATTCTTGCCACTTGTCAGTTCAAATCCCAATGTTGCCCAATTTTGCTGCACATGGACTTGGACTGCTTTGAGATTTGAAGACTTGCAAAAGGAAATAAACGTAGTAGAAACATGAGTGAGCACCACTATTTCTCATTTTATTTTGGAGGGAAATTTAATGAAACAGCTGAAGATGATGAGGCCCAGGACACTACACTGACTAATAATAGTTCTTGTGGATCAATGGTAGAGTCCATACATCTGGGCAGGAAACCCCAGTTCAGGTCTCACCTGCTCCAGATGTGTATGACAACATTGCTGAACAGATTGATTAGAACACAACTATCCTGAACAATTATTTGATGGAAGCAAGAAACATTACCATCTTGTAGGACAGAGACTCTTAACCCATCAAGTGTAAGAAAGGAGGAAAGAAAAGTGCTCACTTCAATAAGCATTTTGTACATGTGTAACAGGTTGTAGACATGAATCATTTAGCTCAACAGGTCAATGCTGGTGTTTATAGTCCACCTTCTTCATCTAGTGTTACCAACAAAACATTCTATTCCTTTCTCCCTCACTCCTGTGTAGCAAGAACCAACTTTTAACCACTCTGTGTAAAAACAAGTTTCTCCTGAATACCCTATCAGAACCAATTGTGACCATCTTAAAACCTGGATTCCTTGTGCTTCTCTGCACCATTAAACACCTCTATCAGGTCACCCCTGTTTTTTTCTTTTCTGAGAAAAGAGCACCAGCCTGCTACTCTTCACTGATGGGTATAGCTTCTCTGTTCTGGTACTGTTCTCATAAATCATTTTGCATCTTTGGTGAATTCAGACCTCGGCATCAGCCAGGCCGAGGAGGATAATGGATCTTGTGAAAGTTGCTGAGTTAACATTGCAGTGTAGGTTTTTTTTTGCTAATTACTTGGTCCAAGTATGCAAGCCACAACCTGTAGCATGTATTAGGTTCCATTTACTGAATACTTACCCGTGCATCGTCTTATTACAGTCTGGGAAAAATACAAGCAGTAGTTTTGAACTGAAAGTGAAGTCAGACAGAAATCACAAGGGGATTTGACACAGGAAATCCTTTCAAGACAATTTAACTGCATGATGCATATTCATTTAGAATCAGAAAGAATGTTCTGAAGAATGGACAGCTGTAAGTCACTGTCTGTGGTACTTAAAACTTTAAAAATCTTAAAACTATTTCCCAACTTATAGGACAAGATGGCAAAAAATAAAAAGGAACAATGTTGAATGAAGTACCAGGAATTTCAAATCCTGAAATCTGTTGAAGGTGTTCATTTGGATACTATTGGAAAAGGCTATATCAGAAGAGTACAGAAGGGTGAAGATCTTCTCAATCACAAAGATATCACAAGTTTGATCTTGTCAAATCATGTTCCCTACTTACTGTCATACAGCCTAAGTGCAAGAACGTCATATGATAAATTGTTTGAAGGTGCATTTCTGAAGAAGCATTGATATATAAAGGTTGTTATTAGGTGAATCGTCCTTGGTAAATTGTCCATAGTGTCCAGCGATGTGCAGGTTGGGTGGATTAGCCATGGGAAAAGCAGTGTTATAGGGATAGGTTTTGGGAATGCATAGGGGTGTCTAGGTGGGATGCTCTTCAGAGGGCCAGTGCAGACTCAATGGGCTGAATGGTCTGCTTCCACATTGTAGGGATTCTATGATTCTATGCTGGCAAGCTACTGCCATCCATGCCACTTAACCCATTCCTTCTCAGTGTGCCAGTCAAGATCCTCCTGGTATTGCAACAATATTCCTTTTATTAATAGTTTTCATTGAATTCACAGAGGTAGTTTCTATATTTTAATCGAACATTTTTGGCTAGCTTCTTCTAAATTATCCTAACTAACTATTAATTAGTTTTATCTTTTTGCTGAAGAGAGTTCTGCATGATCCATATTCAAGTAGCTGATGTAGCCGTGTTTGAAATTGTGAAATTGTATTGAAAAGCAGGTGAAACATATTAGGCTCAGCACTGAGATATACATAATTCATAGCTATTACAGGACTATAATCTAAGACATTTCTCCTCACTTCAAAACTAAGATGCAATCAAGTTCACCCTACTTCCACTTTTGGATGAGAAAATAGTCTAAAACTGAACTTTCTATGTGAAAACTTTTTTCACATTGATGGTCTGTGATCATCAAAAATTGACTTTTCTAACAGCCAGCTGAAGCAATAATGGCAGTTTTAGAACCACTTTATATGATTTGCATTTCAACTTACCTTGTAAGGGAAAAATTGATGAGAAACAAATCACAGCAAAGGTACGCGATTAGGCTACATCATTTGCATTTATCAAAGTAGTGACTAATCATGTAAAAATGTATCTGAAACAAATGTAACAACATCCAGTTGCTTAAGTCAATCAACTGCTGTAGTTGTAAACTTCAGGAAAACCTCAGGTCTGAATCCTGATCCTTGTTGAGTTATCTTAATAAAGGTAACCAGCCTCAGTGTTCTTAGTAACAAACATTGAGCTAGATTGTTGTTCTAGATTGCTATCCAGTGATCCCTGCAAGAAATCTATGTTCAGACAGACAAGTGATGATCAGACTTGAAAGTAATACATCATGGAGTACTATGACAAAATTGAATCAATGTATGCATAATGTGATGCATAAAGGGAAGAAATGGCAATTGTCGAGATAGGAATAAAAACCTTGCATTTATAAAGGGGTCTTTTTTAACCCCAGGAAATCCCAAGTGCTTTGTAACCAATGAAACACATTTAAAGTATAATCACTTTTGAAATATAAGTTATTTAATCAAACTAGTTAATTTTTCAAAATCATCATCTCCATGATCTTGCATCATCTAGATCTGAATTGCAGACAATTATCATGGCTTCACGTCAAGGATTTGAAATTTTCAAATTTTTTTGCATGTAATCAATTGATTTAGCTTTTCTTTGCGAAAAAAGAAAGAAATTTTATTTGCACATACAATATTCTGAGGGCAGAAAATGGCTAGGATTAACAGCATTTTATCAAAATCAAAAGCTGATGAATTGGTTAAAACAGCGACACACTGGACTTGATATCCTAATGGAAGTTTCTATACAATGGGCTGTTAAGTACTCCAAAACCTTCTATTTGCTGCTGAAGGTTTGATGCAAGAGTTTTTATTGTTTTAACTGAGTTTTTGTGGTAATTAATATTCTGTTCTTAAACATTCTTAAATATATTTGATTGCATCTACTGAGCATTCAAGTCCTATATATATTTGTTCTCTGGTTTCAGCCACAGCTTTGGCACTGTCAACATCCTCTTACCTGACTGCTGTGGTCGTGGAGTTGGGTTTAGGTTTGCATCACCAAGATTGCTACTTTTGCCAGTGGTCATGGATATTTCAGTGCTTAAGTTATGTGGAGGCTGTTGTTGACCCCAGCAAATAGATTAGCTGTGGTCATGTTTGAAAGAATTCATATTGCTTCAGCCTGAAAGGCCACATGAATTTGTCAGACTGTACAACTTTTAAAAAGTCTCTAGTTGAGCAAAAACAGAAGTTGCTGGAAAAGCTCAGCAGGTCTGGCAGCATCTGTGAAGAAAAAAAAAAAAATCGAGAGTTAACATTTAGGGTCTAGTGACCCTTCTTCAGAACAGGATACATTTCTATTCTGAGGACGCGTCACCAGACCCAGAACATTAACTCTGATATTTTCTTCACAGATCCTGCCAGACCTGCTGAGCTTTTCCA
>NC_063351.1:11966638-11983046 GCF_021869965.1 Rhincodon typus
TTCTCAAGAGTAACTGTGGATGGGCATAAAATGGCCAACCAGTGGTGCCCATCTCCCACAAGTGAATTAAAAAAGACTGCAAGATCAAAGACGAGAGTGAGTGCTGGAGAAGCTCAGCAGATCTGGCAGCGCCTGTGGAGATACAAACAGAAAACGTTTCAAGTCTAATATGATCTTTTTCAGAACTGAAGGGTGGATTTGTGATGGTTTTTAAGATGTTGAAAAAGTGGAAGGTGCAATTAGAACAGAAGGAAAAGTCAGGAAAGGGTGAGGGAGATTAGAGATCAAAAGCATGGAACAGAAGATAAGGGGAGTGGTAATAGTTGTAGAAATTGGATATATCACAGATTCAGAGTAGGTATTAATGCCAGGACACAGGCCAGCTCTAATTGAAAGCAAAACATGAAACCAAGATATAAACACTGCGGAAAAAAAGAAAAAAATAAGTATATCAAAATGGAGAACAGAGTTCAAAGCTGTTGATCTCAATGTTGAGTCCAGAAGGCTGTAGCGTGTTGAAGCAGAAAATGAGATCCTGTTTCTCCAGCTTTTGTTAGGATTTGTTGGAACATTGCAGCAAGCCTTTGACATAAGTGTGACCATGAGAACCAAAACAGCAAACAACTGGAGGATTGGGGCATCTTCAAGACTGAGGAGAAGCTTTTCGCAAAGTAGTGTTTCGCCAATATTGAACAGGCCACACTGCAAGCAACAAATACAGTAGACTAGATTAAACAAGTACAAGTAAGTTGCTGTTCATTACTTTGTCTGCTACCCAGCAACTCTGATAACATGCACATTCTTTGGAGTTAATACCTTGCGTGACTCAAATTTAACTTCCAGCAATTTAATTTTTAAAAATTCATTCCCAGCAAAGAGAGACAAAAAATAAAATGCTACTTTTTGCATCAGTTTTACTGATATCATGGACGAACACTAACTCACAGCGCATAATCAATGACCCGCACCTATAAGTGCAACAAAAATGCACCGGCCTAAGTTACTTCCTGTGTGCAATTGCAAAAGCAGCAGATCCCAGTACAGCACAGGTTAGTTGTAATTCTGGACAATCACTTTAATCACACAGTTATATCCCAAAAGGCTGGCTAAAATTGTGACTCAGTTTACACGTTACAATGAGCACATCGTACAATGAAATTTTAACTGAAAATCTCAAGAATTCTCCACTTGACATAAGTGAAAATAAGTTAATTTATATTCAGGAACAAAACTGGAAATTAACGGAACTCTCCACATTTTTCCAAGCGCCAATATCTTCACCATTTTTAATTTCATTGCGCTTTCTGATGATTTTACCCTTCTACTATGTGAACTGCAAGACTTATTTACTCCTGTGTTCCAGGTGATAGAAGGCGAGGGTTAGGTTTCCAGACAGTTGACCTGAAACTTGAGTTACAGTCTTGAAAAGATATTTATTTGGAAGATAAATGCCCAAATCTTAAAATAAGCCAGATGGCAGTTAACAGCAGTGGTGATATTTATCAACAGTCACAAGGACTTATCATAACACATTTATTCTCTAATTTATGGTAAGGTGCAAATTTTTGGTGTGTTTTAAGAAATCGAAGGTAAAAGAGGCTTTCTAAAAAATATTTTAAAATGCCAGAGACATACATGAATTCACTTTGCCAGATGCACTCATCGGGGATTAGCTGAGAAATAGATAATATGAACAATTTCCCTCTAAGTACAGCAGGTCAGAATTCGGTCACAGAACGGATGCCACCAACAAACAGGAAAATCGGAGCATAAATAGGCCATTTGGCACTTTGGGCCTTACCCACCATTCAATATAATCATGGCTGACGATGCAACTCAGTAAGCTGTTTTCACTTTCACCCCACACCCCAAGATCCCTTTAGCACCGTGAATTATATTTAATTCCTCCTTGAAAACATTCAATAATTTGGCCTTAACTGCTTTCTCTGCCACCGAATTCCACAGACTCATCACGCCGAGAAGAAATTTCTCCTCATCTCATCCTAACTATATCCCTGACTCTCAAATTTGCAGTCACCAGGAACATTCTTCCCTGTGTTTATCTATCTAGTCTGTGAGAATTTTACGGATTTGTAAAGGAACCCACCTGATTCTTCCAAAGTCTAGTGAATATAACCAAATCAAACCTCTCTTCATATGTCAATTCTGCCATCCCGGGAATCAGTCCCTCCATAGCCAGAAAATCATTCCTCAGATAAGGACACCAAAACAGCACACAATTCTCCAGGTGTGGTCCCAAGTGCCTGTACAACTGCAGCAAGACACCCCTGCTCCTATACTTGAATTCTCTCGCTTTACCATTTGCCTTCTATACCACCTGCTGTACCTACGTGCTTACTTTCAGCAATTATTGTAGAAGGGCACCCAGGGCTCGTTGCACCTCCCCACACCCCAATCTATTGCCATTCAGATGAAAATCTACATTCCTGTTTTTGATACCAAAATGGATAACCTCCCATTTACCCACATTGTGCTTCATCTATTATGCATTTGCCCACTCATTCAATTTGCCAAATCACAATGGAGTATCTATGCATGCTACTCACAGTTCACCCTTCCACCCAGCTTTGAGCCATCTACAAGCTTGTAGATATTACATTTAGTTCCTTCATCTAAATTATTCATCTATGTGAATAGCTGGGGTCCAAGTACTGATCCCCATTGTGTCAACTAGCTACTGGCTGCCACTTGGAAAAAGACTCATTTATTCCTATTTTGTCTCCTGTCCGCCAACCATTTCTCTAGCCACATCAGTACATTACCCCAAACTCATGCACTTCTGTTTCACATGTTAATCTAATGTAGGACCTTACTGAAAAGGTCAAAGTAAACCATGTGCACTGGCTCCTCCTTATCAACTCTGTTAGTAACATCCTCGAAAAATTTCAGTAGATTTGTCAACCATGATTTTCCATTCATATATCAACGCTGACTCTGTCTGATCCTATCACTTTTCCAAGCTCTGCTTTCAAATCTTTTTAATGGAATCTAGAATTTCCCCTACTACCAATGTCAGGCTAACCAGCCTACAATTTGCTGCTTTCTCTCTACCTTCTTTTTTAAATATTGGGGTTACATTGGCTATCTTCCAATCAATAGGAACTGCCCCCCAGTGTCTATAGAAATTTGAAAGATGACTACCAATGCATTCATTATTTTGCGGGACACTTGCTTATGTACTCTGGGATGTTGATTATCGGCCTCTGGGCCTTTAATCCCATCAAATTTCCTCAACACCATTTTCTCACTAATATTGATTTCCTTCAGTTTCTCCATCCTGCTAGATTGTGTTTCCTAACATTTTTGGGACATTATTTGCATTTTTTGGAAAGCAGAACCAAAATACATACTGAATTGATCTGCCAACTCTTTGCTCCACTTATAAGCTACCCTGTTTCTAAATGTAAGGGACGTAGATTTGACCTTCACTAATCATTTCCTCTTCACATACCTTTTAGAATCTTTTACAAACAGTTGTACATTTACTGCAACCTTATTCTCAGTTTATTTTTTCTCCTCTTAATCATGCCCTTTGCCCTCCTTTGCTCAACTGCTCCCAACCCTCAGATCTGCTGTTTTGTACAACTTGTATGCCCTGTCCTTGGATCAAATACTACGCCTAATTTCTCTTGTCAGCCATGGTAAGTTTACCTTTCCCGTTTCATTTTATTGGATGCAGAAGATGTGGGCAGGATGCTTAATGAGTACCTGATCTCTGTCGTCACAAAACAGAGATGGTGCCAACATTTTAGTTAAAGAGGAGTGTGAAATATTATATAAAATAAGCATAACATAAAGGGAAGAACAGGAAGGACCAAATGCCTTCAAAGGTGGATAAATCACCAGGGCCAGACTAATCGCATTTTAGACTGCTAAAGGAAGCTGAGGAGGAAATAGCAGATGCTCTGAGGAACAATTTTCCAATCCTTGCTAGATACAGGTGACGTTGCAAAGAATGGGAGGTTTGCAAATCATCAAACAGGTGCAAGGAAAAGACCAAATAATTATCGGTCGGTCAGCCCGACTTTGGTGGTGGGCAAATTATGAGAATCAAGACTGAGACAGGATTAGCTGTTACTTGGAAAGGTACAACTGATCAGAGATAGCCAGTGTGGTTTTGTTTTGTGAAGGTCATGCCTGACTAACTTAATTGATTTTTTTGAGGATGTAGCAAAGATGATGAGGTGTGGGTAAAATAGTGAATGTTCTCTGCGTGGATTTTAGTAAAGGATGTGACAACAACCTATATGGCAAACTTAAGAAAAAAATTAAAGCCCATGTGCTTGAAGGGAATGTCACAAACTGAATCCAGAATTCGTTCAATGACAGGAACAGAGGGTAATGGTCCACAGCTGATTTTGCGAATGGAAAGCCATTTCTAGTCGTGTTCCACAAATTAATGATTTATTTAGTGCTGTTTGTGGCTTACATTAATGACTTGGGCTTCAATATGACAGGTATGACTGAGAAATTTGCAGACAACACAAATATTGGCAAGGTTGTTAACAAGTGGAAGAGGACTGCTGTCAACTGGAGGAAGATATCAACTGTTTGGCTGAGTGAGTGGAAAAGTTGCAAATGGAATTCAATTCTGATAAGTGTGAACTGATGCATTTGGTGAGGACTAACAAAGCAAGGGAATACACAATAAACAGAACAATACTGAGATGTCGAGGAACTGAGAAACCTTGTAAATGTATGTCCACAGGTTCCTGGAAGTGTCAGGACAGATAGATTCAGTGGCAAAGATGGATTAGATGTTTTCATCACTGGGTGAGGAACTGAATAGAACAGCAGGATATAGTTCTGGAACTACACAAGAGAATGATTAGGCCACGGGTGGGAATTGTGTACCAATCTGGTATCCACATTTGCAGCAAGGACATAACTACTTTACAGAGAGGAAACATACAAGAATGTTGCCAGGATTTGACAATTGCAGTTATGAGGAAGGATCGGATAGACTAGTGTTGTTTCCCTTAAACAGGTGAAGGTTAAATTCAATGCAGGCAAATTCAAAACATTCAGCATTGGAATAAATAAAATTGGTAAACTAAAAGAATATTGTTAAAGTAGGTACGAGAGACAAAGATATTAGCAAGTTATGAGACTCATCTTTAAGCATGTCAAATTAATATCAAACAACAAAAACAAAACAAGCAGACTGAGCTGCAGCAACACATCAGAAAATTGCAAGAATGAGACAATGACTTGAAAACATCACAAACTCTACTCAGATCACATCTCAAAAATGGTGGTCAGGTTTGATTACGAAGATACAAGGTAACTCTCCAAACCCACCAACGAGTAAACAGAAGGTTGTGAAGTTGGTATTTGATATCAATGGAATTTATACAAGGAAACTTCGGAAAATCCATTTTCAGCCTTGAAAGAAGCTGAATTAAAAACAGTAGTCCTTGTGGAACAGCATTTCTCAATGACTTCCCCACTGTAACACTACTTCAAGGCACAAAAATTGTTAGAACCCCTTTGTGAAATTGGAGCGAGGGGTGTTGGGGCAACTCTGTGATCACAAAATTCCAGCTTGTGGCGCCACTGTGGATTCCTACCATCATTTTAGAAAGCCCTGTTGTAGAAGCTGCACAAGTTATCAAATGGAACAAAAAAATGCCCAATAAAAAGAATAATTTTAGAAACTTTTAGTCAGACATCTGTGGGGAAAACAAAAGTCAATGTTTGAGTATAAACCCTTAGGTAGAACTACAAGATATTACAGATGACAACGTTTAAAAGGGAACAGAATAAAAGGAATGGGAAGAGACTAAGACAACAATGCATAGAGGAAAAGAAATAGAATGACCAATTAAGTGTTGTACCAGAGATAATTTAATGGCACTATTTCATACTAACCTACAACTGCATGACAATATTGCAAAGGAACACCCTAGCAACAGCAACTGTGGAGGCTCATGCTGGAAAGCATTTCATGGACAGAGAGATAGACATTGATAGTGGTCTTCTTCTAAGTAATGGATTACAATTAAAAAATCTTGACCGGAGTCATGCAGAAACCATGGTAAGTACATTTTTATTCCCTGGAACCCAAAGAGTTAAGGTCTGAACGGAGAGAAGATACTGAGAATATGAAAAGTTACAGAGTTGTAAAATCATAACAGTCACTGTGGCACAAGAGGAAGTATTGCAGCTCAGAGTCCATGCTAGCTTTATTTGGAGAAACGAGTTTGTCCCATTCACCTGCACCATCTCTGCAGCCCTGCAAGTTTATTCTTTCAAATTCTCATTCAACTTTGTCTCTGCTTCCATTGTACTTGCTGCCAGCACATTCTAGATCAAGAAACGTATTTTCCTCATGTTCCCTGAATCTGTTGACAAACCCTTAAATCTGCACCCTTAAGCAGCACTTAACGTTGAGTAGAATTATGGAAACAAATATTATATTAAAAAAAATCAAGAAAACTAATGGAATGCCTGCCTTTACATCTACAGGATTGAAACATAAGGACACAGAAGTTTGCTGCAGGTACACAAAACCCTGGTTAGACCTCACGTGGAGTCTTTGAGCGTTTCTGGGCTCTACACCTTAGGAAAGATATATTGGCCTTGGAAGGAGTACACAATGTGGGTTTACAAGAATGATACCTGGACTTCAGCGTTTAAGTTATAAGGCGAGATTATACGAATTAGGCCTGTTTTATCCACAATTTAGAAGGTTAAGGGGTGATCTGATCAAAGTCTTAACAGCATTTCCACTGGTTGGGGATTCTAAAACTAGGGGGCATGGTCTCAGAATTACACCCAGAATCGTTCAGGCAAGATTTAGGAAGCACTTCTACACACAAAGGGTGGTAGGTGCTTGCAACTCTATTCTGCAAACAGCTGTTGATTTTAGATCTGTTGTTAATTTTAAATCCGAGACAGATAATTTTGTTAAGCAAAGGTATGAAGAGACAAAGGCAGGTATTTGCAGTTAGTCCACAGACCAGCCGTGATCTCATTGAATGGTGGAATAGGCTCAAGGGGCTAACTAACCTACTCTTGTGCCTGTGTTCCTATTCTTTCTGGAATAAGTGTACCACGTGTCATTGCTCTGGCACTTTGACCATTATGAGGGAAGACAAAGATTTTGGCAAGTCTTTACCGATCTTCATCCTTACATTTTTTTTCCAAGAATCTGGGATGCAAGGTATCCACATCATGTAACTTATCCACTAAGCTTTTCCAGTGGCCTCCTTAATATACCATACACCTTATCCATTACTTCTACCATTTCCGATCCTATTGATGTTTGGTCAAATTCCTTTTCCTCAGGGAGCACCAGTACAAACTACTAATTAAGTATTCTAACCCTGCCTTGTACCTTTAAGCATACATTAGCATCTTTGTTGCTAATAGAACTCATTTCACCTCTTATAACCTGCTGACTATTTAGATGCCACTTAAAAATTGTGTTCCTTTTTATCTCAAATTCCATTCCATTCTCAAACTGTTTACCAACCATATTTTTATGTTCACTATCCCTCTTAACCTGTCACATTTGATCTAATTCCTACTTGAAGTTGCACCAGAGATGCGTTATACATTCTCTGTACAGTTTCTTCATATTCCCTATCATCATTATTTTTCAAGCAGCACTAGTTTTGTTTCTGCTACCTTTCACCTTTGTTGGAATGTACCTTGACTGTATCTGAAATAGTTCTGAGGAAGGGTCACCGGACCCAAAATGTTAACTCTGTTTTCTCCTCCACAGATGCTGCCAGACCTTCTGAGCTTTTCCAGCAACTTTGTTTTTGTTCCTGATTTACAGCATCCGCAGTTCTTTTGGTTTGTATCTGAAATATATTGTTTTTAAAAAGATGACCTATCATTTGTTAGTTCTCCCTAGCAATCATCAGCTCCATTTCACTCTAGTTACATTCCTTCTCATTACAGTGAAATGAAGACATAGAAATTCCAATTTACTTAGGTTCTAGCTTTTCTGATTACAATACCAAACCTTATTATACAATGATCACTCTTAGCCAAGCATTCCTCACAGACACATAGTCAACTTGGACCACCTGATTCCACAGCTTAAGATACAGCACTGCCCTCATGCTCATTAACCAAGAACATACTGATCAAGGATGTTCTCCCAAACCAAATTGAGAAATTCCTGCCCCTACTTATCATTTCCTCTATGCTAATCTATATTTGAGCAATTAAAAGTCTGTCAACATCACAACTTGACAACTCTGTTACATCTGATTTTCTTGCAGATTTGCTCCTGTCTCTCTCACTATTTTCAAATATATAGAATACATGCAGTAGACAAATCATACCCTTATTGCCTCTCAATTCTAACCAAACTCTATCCTTGCTCAAGGACATCACCACTTACCAATACAACAATATTTTTCCTCATCAGGAACACTACCCCACCTCCAATTATTCCTTCCCTAACCTTTCTGAACACTATATACTCTTGGAGTGCCCACTTCTCAGCATGAAGCAACGTTTTGGTTATCACTACATCCTATTCCCAGATGGGTATGTGCGCTTGTAGCTCTCCAACTTTACTCACCACACTGTGTGTCTATACACATGCAAAGTAATCATGTCTTTTTAATCTCTCAGTCATTCTTAGCCTGTTCCTATCAAATACAGAATTACTATTTTTTGAAAAGATGAATAGACATAGGGGCAGAAGCAGGCCATTTGTTCTGAGCCTGCTCTTTCATTCAATAAGATCATGGCCAATCAAGTAATATTCACCTCCACTTTCTGCCTTATCCCCTTACAATCAAGGAACAAAAGTAAGCCACAGTGACCTTTGATCCTGCTTTGCTGTAAGGTCACCTTGCCTTTTGAGGAAGGGAATTCCAAATACTGTCGACCCTTTGAGAGGAAAAATTCCTCAACTGTTTTAAATAGGCACCTCCTTATTGTCAAACTATGGCCATTAGTTCTAGATTCTCCAAAAAGACAAAACATCCTTTCAACATCCAGTTGGCCAAGTCCCCTTAGGGCCTTACATGTTTCAATTAAATCACAGCTAACTCTTCCAAACTCCAGAGGATACAGGCCTAAGCTGTCTAGCCTTTCCTCATAAGGCAAACCACTCATTCCAGGTATTAGCCCAGCAAACCTCCTTTAAACTGTTTTCAACGCATTAACATCCTTTCCCGTGCAGTGAACAGTTCTGTACATGGTAGTCCAGATGCTGTCTCACTAAAACACTATTACTGAAACATAAACTGCCTACTCTTACATTCAATCTCCCTTGCAAAAAAAACATAGCATTCTGTTAGTTTTCCACTGCATTCTATTAGCTATCCTGACTACTTGCTGTACCCACATATTAACAGTCTGTGATTCATGTACAAGGGCATCCAGACCTCTCTGCATCTATGAGTTTTGTAACCTCTAACCATATAAATAATGAATTTTTTACTTTGTCTACCAAAATGGACAATTTCACACTTTTCTACGTTGTATTCTATTTGCCAGACCTTGCATTCACATAACCTGACTACATCCCTTTGTAGGCTTATGACTTAGTTTCCTATCTCTATGCCATCAGCAAATTTATCATACCCCTGATTCCTTCATCTAAATCATTTATATAAATCATAAAGAGTTGAGTCCCTTGCACTGACCCGGTAGCATACCACTCAGGCCATCCTGCCAGACTTAAGATCCACTTATTTCTATTCTCTGCTTCCTGTAAGCATGCCAATCTTCTGTCTCTACCAATATTAATTACTCCTTACACTATGAGTTTCTATTTTCTGCAATAATCTTTGACGGAGCACCTTATCAAATGCTTTCTGGAAATCTAAACACAATACATTCTCAGATTCCCCTTTATCTTGAGCACAACTTGCTTCTTCAAAGAACTCCAATAAAATGAGGTAAACATGATTTCTCTTTGATAAAACCTTGCTGGCTATACCTGATTACCTTGAATGAAACAAAGTGCCCTGTTATAATGTCTTCAATAATAGCTTCTAACATTTTCCCTATGACAGATGTTAAGCTAACTTGTATGTAGTTTTCTGCTTTCTGTCTCCCTCCATTTTTGAATAAAGGGGTTAAATTAACTATCTTCCAATCTAAAGGAATCTTCCCTGAATCTAATGGAGTTTTGGAAAACTAACACCAAGACATCAACTTTTCAGTGGCTACTTTTTAAAATGCTAGGATGAAATCCATCAGGATCTGGGACTTGTCAACTTATAATTCCAACAATTTAGACAGTACCACCTTGGTAATTGTATTTCTCTCCCTCCCTTTCAATTTCTGATTTACAGCTATTTCCAGGACACCATTTATATCCTCTCTAGTGAAAACCAGCACAAAACATCTGACATCTCTTTATCCTCCAGTACTAATTGCACAGACTAATTTTCAATACAATTAATACTTACTCTGTTAAATCTTTTCTTTTTGAGTATCTAAATAAACTTTTCATATCTGTTTTTACATTTTTGGCTAACTCTTTCTCCCATACTCTACTTGTTCCCTCCTTATCAACCTTTTCATAATTCTTTGCAGTTTTTTTCAATATCCTGTCCAATCGTCTGATCTGCCACCTATCTTTGCAGAATTCTATGTCTTATCTTTGAGTATGATACTATCTTTGACTTTTTTAGTTACCCACGGATAGTGGGTCCACTTTTAGAATCTTTCATATTTGTTGGAATGTATTTATTCCGTACTTTCAGGTATGTCCCATTATATGTTTGCCACTGCATTGCTACTGACCTTTTCTTTAGCCTGAATAGCCAGTTCACTTTCACAAACTGTTTTCGCACCCTCGTCACTGTCTTTGTTGAAATTCAAAGTTGTAGTCTTGGACCCACACTTATCTCTCAAACTGCATGCAAAATTAAATCATATTATGGTCACTGTACCCAAGGGCACTTTCACTATCAAGTAATTAATCCCATATAATTGGTTAATAACCCTAAATTTGCTTACTGATTAAAAATCTGTACCTCAGCCTTAAACATACTTAATGACTCAGCCTGAAAAGCCCTCTGTGGTAAAGAAGTCATCAGATATACTCAAAGAAGAATTTCTTATCTGTCTTTACTGACAACCCCATTACTGGGAGGTTAAGCCCTGCGGTTCTATAGTCTCCGACAAGGAAAAACAATGTCTCTGCAACTACTTTGCCCCTAAGAAATCTACCTGGGAATTGTTCAGTAAGGTCTCCTCTCATTCATCTAAACTCTGATGAGGAATGGACCAATCTACTCATCCTCTCTTCATAACATAGTCCATACACACCCGGGATCAATGTAGTGAACATTCTCCACACTGCTTCCTACGTAGTACATCTTTCATTAGATAAGGGGACCAAAATTGTCCAAAGTAATCTAGGTATAGTCTAACTACTGTCTTGTATAGCTTTTGAAAGACCACCACCACCCGATATTTTCATACTCTTTTCCCTTTGAAAAAAGGCCAACATTCCATTTGTCTTCTCTATCAACTGCTCAACTTTGATACTGACTTTTTGCGATTCATGCACGAGGACATCCAAATTCCTGTGCTGTAGCTCTGTCTAAGTAATAATCAACTCCTCTATTCTTACTGCCAAAATGCTGCCAATATTTTCCCACATTACATTCCATCTGCCAAGTTTTCACTCACGCATTTAACCTGCCTATATCGCTCTGCAGACTCTGTCATGCTTACTACTGGCATTCCCAACTATTTTTGTGTCATATGCAAACTTGGCCCTAGTACATTCACTTCCCTCCTTCAAAGTCATGAATATAAATGGTAAATAATTGTGACCCCAGTACTGAATCCTATGGCACTCCACTACCTACAGGTGGCAGCCTGAAAATGCAGCTGCCCCCATCCCAAATCTCAGTTAGCTAATCCTCCATTCATGCTAATATACTATCCCAATGCCATGGACCCTTATCTTATAAAGTAGTCTTATGTGCAGTACCGTATCAGATAATTTTTGGAAATCCAAACATAATATATCTACTGCTTTCCCTTTATCTAACCTGCTTCTTTCCTCAAAAAATTCTAATGAATTTGCCAGACATGATTTCCACTTCACAAAGTTGTACTGACTGCTTGATTATATTATGTATTTCTCAATTCTCTGCTTTTAATTCTCTATAATTGGCTCTAACATTTTTCCCCATGACAGATGTAAAGATATTTGGCCTATAGTCACCTCTTTTATTTTTGTCTCCTTCCCTTTTCGAATAAGGGTGTTCCACTGGCAGTTTCTAATCCTCTGGGGCTTCTCCAGAATCTAAGAATTCTTGGAATAATACAGTGTATCTACCATCTCTGTAGCCCCTTTCTTTAAAATCCGAGAAACCAATCCATCAGATCTTAGCAACTTAACTGGCCTTTAGACCCATTAGTTTCCCCAGCACTTTTTCTCTCGTAATAATTATTGTCTTTACTTCTTTTCCCTCTTTCGTCTTTTAGTTGAGGCACTTTATGTAGTCTACCAGGAAAACAGATACAAAGCATTTTTTCCAACTCTTCTGCCTTTGCCTGGTTCCCCATTATCATTTCCCAAGCCTTGCCGTAGCCATCTTTGCTTGGTTTATAG
This sequence comes from Rhincodon typus, assembly GCF_021869965.1. Lineage (NCBI taxonomy): Eukaryota > Metazoa > Chordata > Chondrichthyes > Orectolobiformes > Rhincodontidae > Rhincodon > Rhincodon typus. The sequence goes on from NC_063351.1 coordinate 11,979,213, forward strand.
AACTTTGCTAATCCTCTGATTTACAACCAATCTTGATCACATCATATGACTTTTTCTTCTTTCAATTTGATACTATCCTTAAGTTCCTTGGTTAACCATGCATGGTTTATCTTCTTCCTAGAATCCTTCTTCCTTACTGGGATGTATCTTTGGTGCGAATCATGAACTAACTTTTTAAATTTCTACCATTGTTTATCAACTGTCTTCTCTGTTAAGCTTTCCCCATCAACCCTAGCTAACTAAGCCCTCACCCCTACCTAATTTACAATTATTTAAGTTCAGAACAGTTGTTTCCAAACCAAGTTTACTGCTCTCAAATCGAATGTTAAATTCTATCATGTTATGGTCACTGCTTCCTAGGGGATCTTTTACTCCGAGATCATTTAGTAAACTTGCCTCATTACACATTACCAGATCCCAAAATAACCTGATCCCTGATTTGATTGACAGCATATTGTTCTAGGAAATTGCCACGAGCACATTCTATGAATTCTTCCTTGTGACTACTTCTGCCAATTTCATTTTCCCAATCAACATGAAGATGAAAGCCAATGATGATTAACCTATTGCCTTTTTAAAAAGCTCCAATTTATTCTCTGTCCTACAGTATAGCTAATGCTAAAAAGCCTGTTGACTATTCCCACCAGTGCCTTCGTCTCACTGTTAGTCTTTTTTTAAAATCTCCACTCATGTGAATTCTAAAGTCATTTGATTGAAGATCATTCCTTGCTATCATTCCTATTCCATCAAGCATTAACAAGCTACCCCCACCACCCTTTCCTTCCAGCCCATCATTTCGAAAATCATTTGAAAATTTCACATACCTCTGAATATTTAGTTCCCAGCTTTGATTTTCTTGTAACCATGTCATCAAAATAGTGAGACGACCATACCCACTGACTTCCATTTCTGCCTTGAATTTACTTTGTTCCAAATACTATGCGTAAAGTGCCAAAATACGTTTTTTTTAAAATCATTTATCCTCCCCTTTGAAAGTATCTGCTGTGTTTGTACTCTGTCACTTCTGTTCAAGAATGGGTATCATTTTCCAAAATAGCTGCCCCACAATCCTGCTGTATCCTTTTGCTTTGAAGCCAATGTTATTCCCTCCCAAACTCTATCCCCGCCTCTGGTTAGTTTAAAGGATCTGTACAATTCAAGTTATTTGATATGCCAGGACACCTGCACCAACAGCATTCAAGTGAAACCCATCCTCTTAAACCAGCTACTTTCTACTCCACTGTGTGCCATGAGCTGAAAGCCATTCTAGTCACACCAATCTCTGAGCCATTCTTTTAATTTGTTGATTTTATTTACCCTGTGTCAGTCTGCCATTGGATCAGGCAGCAATCTTGAGATTACCAAAAAAAAACTTAACTGCTCCGAAGAGGAGTCAACAGACTCTCAACGTTAACTCTGCTTTCTTCCCACAAATGCTACCAGATCTTCTAAGTTTCTTCTTCAATTTCTGTTTGCGTTTCCAATCTCTAGCATCCACAGTTCATTGTTTTATTTTAATTTTGAGATGATTACCTAATATGTTTTGCACTTTAATTCAGGTCTTACCTTTCACAAACTCTTTCAGCAGAATCTCCTTTCTCGTTCTATTATTGTTCTGCGGCAGTGACAACTGGACCCCTTCCACTTCTAAGTTCCTCTCCAGACTGAGACGTCCTTAAACTTGGCATCAGGCAAACTATACAGACTTCAAGGTCCACTCTCAGATGCTGTGAACAATATCCTTCCCCCTAACTATACTGCCCCCCGACCATTTCTACCTTCCGGCTTCCTCCACCCACTTGAATAGATCCGTGTGGTCATGCCATCGTCAGTTTGCTTACTGTCTCTGCGGTGCCTACCTCTCAGCATCATTCCAGATTGCAAGAGTATTGGCAAATACTCACTGTACTAACTTTTGTCTTACACTTCTGAATGGCAATGCCAACTTTCCAACTGAAGGTACATAGTGATAAACAGGTTCCAGTGATCAGTACTTTAAAACCACCGCAAAACTTTGACCTTTACAGAATAAAAACTTGAAAGAGATGTGAACTGGGAACAGGATGGAGATAGGCTTCAAGAAGCCACAGAAAGGCTGATGAAATGAGCAGACACATGGCAGATGCAATTTAATGCAGACTGCACGAAATGATACATTTTGGGAGAAGGAGGGATAATACAAGCTGAAGAGACATTCCCAGCAGGAGTACAGAACAAAACAACACAACCTGGGGATACATGCCACAAATTAGAAGTTGCACAAAAAAGTCAAGAAGTTGGTTTACAAAGACAGTCCTGGGCTTTATAAATCATGAAATGGAATGCAGTGCAAGGAAGTTACACTCTCTTTAAAAATGTGATTCAGTTGAATTGGGGTACAGAGTCCAATTTAGGCATCATGTTTTAATGATGAATGTGAATCCCCCCAGAGAGTGTATATACTACAACATTGAGGGATCAAAGCCCTCCCTTATATGGACAATGTGGAGAAGTTGTTCTTCATGGAAAAGGGAATTTTGAGAGTACAGTTGAAAAGTATATTCAAACCCACTAATGATCTAGACGGAGTGGATAAGTACAGGTTTTCTCTATTGACTGAAGGATCTGGAACACAGGACAGATTTAAGGTGATTTTGACAAATACCTAATGTATCTCTGGTAGAGATATACACAAATACAGAAGTGCATTTCCTCTGCTCCAGATACCGTTCATACATCATCTGTTCAAGTGGATTACAGACCGACAGCTATCTTCCACATTTCCTGGAGGGATAACCACACTAAAATTTAGCATGTATTTTTCTGCTCCAATAAGCTGGTGTCCCCAGGAGGTTATGAAGCAGAATACTATAAGCAATAATCTGCTCCATAAAGTGCACCCTCTATATGCTGGAAAACAGACCGAATTTCTACAGCAATGTTAGAGAACAAATTATTGAAGAGTTGACACATTAGAATCTTTCACCTTCTTATGAAGATCCACCACCCGAAAACAAACACTTGATTTGGAATCACACTCAAGAATGCTCCTATATGTTGCACTAACAAATGATAGAATGAAAAGTTGACATCCACACTTCCCATTGAATTCCCAATATCAAATGTTTCCTGTGGAGGTTAAGCCACTAGATAAGATCCACAAGGCTTTTCATGAGCCACAAAATCAAGTTCATCCAACATACAGTTTGATGAAACAAATTAAGATCTAATCAAAAAAAATTAATAAAAACAGTACAGCCTCACAACTGTTTCAAAAGTATCTCCAAAATGTTTCAGAAAGGACTCCTGAGGAAACATGCCAGAATTATAAACAGCAAAGGGCACTGCTTTACATCAGAGGAAGTCACAAAACTGCTTTGAAATGCAGAGGTATCTTTTATAGATACATTCTAATGTTATATTTTTAATGGTATGCTACAAGATGAACTTGAAGGTCAATGGATGGTAAACCTAACAGTATGATTTATAGTGATGTTATAGTTTAAGTTTAAGAAGAGAAACATTACACTATTTGGCAAAACAAACTGCGCAAAGACATCGTACTTCAGCGGTGTGCACTAGACGTCTTACAAGTTTTCATCCTGTGCTTCGTTTTGTGCAGTCAATAATTAAAAACAGGGTCTAACCTATAGTCATAAATAGCATGGTCAATTCAACAGATCTAATTTTCCAAATTTTCAGCCAATCAGAAATAATTTTCAGGAAGAAATAGATCTCAAATGGATGATATATTAAAACCAAGAACTTAAAAGTTTGAGATGAACAACAACTGGAGGAAAAATGTAGTAGCTTTTTACTTATACAGCTTTAACCTAAAAAATACTAAAATAAAAC
>NC_063351.1:11983546-11987396 GCF_021869965.1 Rhincodon typus
CGTGGAGAGAACATCATTTATGAAGCATCTAAAGATGTTGGGGTCTAGGATACTCACCTGAGGAATTCCTGCAGAGATGTGTTGGAGCCGAAATGAGTGGCCTCTAACAACCAGAACCATCTCCCTACTTGCCCTGTGTGCTGACAGTCTTGCCCTTATACCCACTGTTTACGGTTTTGCTGGGCCCCTTGGTGACGCGCTTGGTTGAGTACGGCCCTGATGTCAAGGGCTGTCACTCTCATTTTACCTCTGGAATTCAGCTCTTTTTTGTCCATGTTTGAATCAAGGTCAGGAGCTTAAGTGGCTCTGGTGGAACCCAAACTGGGCATCAACGAGCTGGTTATTGTGGAGCAGGTGGTGCTTGATAATATTGTTAATGGCACCTCTGTCACTTTACTGGTGACCGAGAATAGACAGATGATGCAGTAATTGGCTGGGTTTTGGAGAGAGGGAAACAGGAGAGAAGGGTGATAAGGCTTGGAGGAGAGTGAAAAAATGCAGTCTCAAAAGTGGAACTGGAGTAAGTTCATAATACACCTCACAGGGTGGTAGATGAGGACAGAGATTTTGAATTTGTGTTTTTTTTGCAGTTTATAGAACCAGTTAGAGTTGACATTTGAGAGGATGAGAGTTTTACGCATAATGATCGAATAGGGACTGTTGAAGTTCTTTGAGCAGAAATTTAGAACGTGCAGCTTGGAGGTGATGAAAGTGTGGCTGATATTTTTCATTAGCAGTAGAAGTGAGATAAGATATCTAAACACTCTTTTTCAATCAATACTTCAGAGATCAGCTGTTCCAAACCATAGTCATCCACTTTTGGGTATTTATCGTTCAGCCCATTATTCAAATTGGTGACTAGATCAAAAGCAAATGTCATCTTCATAAAATATTTCCAGCAACTTAATAGGGCAAAAAAATTGAAGGTGCAGGAAAATGTTTAACTAAGAAGTCACACCTCAAAATGCTCTGTTCTAACAAATTTAAACTAGTTACCTTCATAGCCTAACAAGTTTTCTTTAATTGCTATTAATTTTTATCATTCACCCAGAGCAATACCATGGAAGATTTATTGTTTTCAGTCTTCTGAATTTATTTCCAGTGTAGAAAATATTCAGAATAATACTTGGTGCAAAAGCAGCTGTAATTATAGTTACTGCACTCCGATATTCACACTTCATCTGTGTAAAAGTGCATTAGAAGCAAAATTATACATGAATATTTTATAATTCTTTCCATTTCACAGTAGTTACATATATAAAGCTGAATTTGCTCCTTGTTTTTGTTTGCCCATTTGTAAACCTTGAGTTTAACTAATGTCTCAAGTTGACTGATATTACTTCAAATTGTGCAGTTGATTAGAGTGAGAACATAGCATTACAGGGCATATTACAGTTAGTGTTTAACATTTTCTTCAAGAGTTTTTGATTAACTGGCTAAGTAGCCATAGAGATCTGATGATGTAAGAGTAAAGATTTGGGGATGAGGGAATGAATATTGTGCCTTGTTGCATACATTCTTTTCCACTGCAGCAGATTAGTTCCAGAAAGACTACCATTGTACAATGTAGCCTTGTTTTTCAGCTGTTAATAACTTATTCTTAAGATACTTTGAGGAATGGTATTTGATTGTCAGTAACAGCTGATTTAAGTACCACTGTTTTGTGTGCAGGGTTCTGCACTTTGGATTGATAAAGTTAGTTGTGATAAATAAATAAATTCTTTATCTTGAATTGTAATACTTCAGATATTTAAATGACACCCTTAATAAAATCGATGGTTTTAAATTTAATGGATCAAGGATCTCGGCCAAGGCCAATAAATCAAATTTCTTATTTTTGTGCTAGATAAATTTATAATATCTAGAGGTTGAGTTGGGAACATGACAGGGAGCAATCAGAAGTAAAAACAGAAAATGCTGGAAATGCTCAGTAGGTCAGGCAACATCTGGAAAGAGAAACAAGATTTAATGTTTTAGGTTGTGAATTCTCACCAGAACTGGGAAAAGTCAGAACCATAATAGATTTTAAGCAAGTGAAAGCAGATGGGGTGGAAAGACAACCAGAGAGTCTCTTGACAGTTTGAATCTCTCCTGTATTCCAATGTTCAAAGAATTGTTGGTACAAGGCTTTTAGCTTTGATGGGACAAGGAAAGAAACAAAAGCTGTATCTGAAGAATTTGTCGAGAACAAAATGATGAAAGCTGCCTTTTAAAAACAAAATGAAGGAAAACAATGGGAGAACTTAATCTTGTAAAGAATAAAGAAACAAAGTGAGGCCTGAGATTACAGTCTGAAATTGTTGCACCCATTGAGTCCAAAAGACTGAATTATCTAATTGAAATTTGAGGTGCTGTTCCTCGAGCTGGTGTTGATATTCATTTGAACACTGCAGGGGGCCATGGACAGGGAGGGAGATGCCATGAGAAATACCTTAGACTTTTTGTCATTCGCTCCCTTTCCTTTCCATGGTTCTTTTCCATGCAAGTGCAGCAGAAACAACACCTACTTTGTAACTCTTTTCTCCTTATCATTCAAGGCCCCAAACTCTACTTCCAGATGAAATTACGATATCCATGTACTTTGTTCAATTCAGTATCTGACATTTGCTGCTCACAATATGGCGAGGTTTACTTTGGATGACTCCTTTTAGGGACACTACTATTCCGTTTTACTTGCAGAAGCCAAGCTTCCAGTAATTCTCCCATCTTTTCGTCATGCTGAACCCTCTGAAGTTGGCTACTACCTTTGCCACTCCATCGTCAACTCATGTCATTCAAGTTCTTCTGTCTTCCAGCTGATAAGAGACCTTTCCTTTGTTCTTTCTTCCATCCTCGCCCTTTTCCCTTGCTTAAAACCTTATACATTTCTTAACTTGACCAGTTCTGATGAGAGGTCACCATCAGTTGTGGTTATTCATGATGATCTTGGGCCTAGAATATCATTGAAGGATTTTACCAGGGTAACATTCTAGGCACAAATATCCTCCATCTGAATTATCAATGATCTTTCCTTCAATATACGGTCAGAAATGGGCATGCGCACTGGCGATTGTAGTTTTCAGTCCTATTTGTGACTGCTCAGGTGAAGAAGCAGCTTTTGTCTGTATACAGAAAGATTTCCTCAACATTCAGAGATATTCAGAGACAGAGCCCTTCCTCCCAATTCCTCTGCCTCTGCCGCGTCTGCTCCCAAGATGGGGTGTTCCACTCCTGAACATCCCAGATGTCCTCTTATTTCAAGGACTGCAACTTCCCCCTTCGGTGGTCGAAAATGCTGTCGACCACATCTCTTGTGTTACCTGCATCTCTGCCCTCACGTCCCCTTCCCCCAACAAAAACAAAGACAGAATCCTCCTTGTCTTCACATATCATCCCACTAACCTCCGTATCCAACGTCTCATTCTCCGCCACTTCCACCACTTACAATCCGACCCCACAACCAAAGATCTATTTCCCTCCCCTCCCCATCTGCCTTTTGTAGGGACCACTGTCTTCCTGACTCCCTCATCTGCTCCACACTCCCCACTAGCCCACCATCCCCGGCACCTTTCCCTGCAACCGCAGGAAGTGCTACATCTGCCCCTTGCCCCTAGCACCCACACCCCCAAAATTCAAGGCACCAAACAAACTTTCCAAAGCAGACAGAGGTTCACCTGCACGTCTGTCAATGTGGTCTACTGCATCCACTTCTCCCGACGTGGCCGCCTCTACATCGGTAAGACCAGGCGAAGGCTTGGAGATCGCTTTGTAGAACACCTGCGCTCTGTTCGCGACAAACAACACCACCTTCTGATCGTGAACCATTTCAACTCCCCCTCCCCCTCTCCCTCTCCCCCTCTCCCTCTCCCCC
>NC_063351.1:11987496-11995476 GCF_021869965.1 Rhincodon typus
CCCTCTCCCTCTCCCTCTCCCCCTCTCCCTCTCCCTCTCCCTCTCCCTCTCCCTGGGTGACATGTCCATCCTGGGCCTCCTCCAGTGTCACAATGACACCACTCGAAAACTGGAGGAACAGCACCTCATATTCCGCCTTGAGAGCCTACAGCCCGATTGGCCTAAATATGGATTTTACCAGTTTCAAAATCTCCCCACTCCCGGCCTCATCCCATGACCAAGCCTCCCTCTCATCCCTGCCTCCTTGACCTGAAACAACCTGTCCATCATCTCTCCCACCTATCTGCTGTTCCCACCTCACTGACTAATCCCCACCACTTCCTACCTGCACTCACCTATCTCCATCCCAGTTACCTTCCCCAGCCCCACCCTTCCTCTCTGTATTTATTTCTAAGCTCCCTTTCCCCCTCCCCCATTTCCAAAGAAGGGTTCTGACCCGAAACGTCAACTTTCTTGCTGCTCTGATGCTGCCTGGCCTGCTGTGTTCCTCCAGCTCCACACTGTGTTATCTCCTCGACATTCAGACTTACGCTGATGATTGGCATGTAACATTCATAATACACAACTGTCAAATTTAGCCAGCTCCAACAAGAAGCAATCTAATCCATATCCCCTTGCAATTCAAAGGCATGACAACTAAGCTCTCCAGGATCAATGTTTTAAAAATTACTATTGAATGGAAACTTAGCTAGAATAAGTCAGAGGCTGGAAATTGTGCAGTGAGTAACTTAGCAACTGACTCTTTCCCCCCACTCCCAAAAAAAATCCTTTGCATCATCTACAGGACAGGAATCAGGAGTATGATGAAATTTACCTACTTGCTTGGGTAAGAAGAGCTCCATCAGCACATGGGCTCCACATTTATTCAAGGCATTGCTTAGCATTCCCATACAGCAGCTGAGAAATTACTGATATAGTATTGTGCACCATCCGTAAGATGCCCTGCAGAAGTTTATCAAAATTCCTTCGACATCAGCTACCAATTCCCCGACTACCACCACCCAGAAGAACTACCCAAGGCATAGGTACATGGAGGTACCAAAACGTCAAGGTTCTCCTCAGTGTATTGTACCATTCTGCCATTGTGCTGAGTCGTCATGCTGGAATGTTTTCCCTAGTAGTACTGTGGGTATTCAAGAAGATGGTTCATGCCTACCCTCTCCAGGGCAATTAATGATGGATAGTAAATGCTGGTATTGCCAATGATGCCTACATCCTATGAATTGAATCAAAAGTGGTTCGAGGGGAAGTTTTAGCACCATATATTGAATTGTGTACTTGTCTGCACATGGCTACTGTACTGGTGTGATTTCTAGACAGAAGTAGTGTTATTTGACTGTACGTTGGAGTTGTGATCATATGTTTATTTTCATCCATGGAAATACTGGGGTGATAGGTTGTAAGGAAGTCCCCTGTTTTGTATCTGATATAGGGGATGTATAATCTGTCATGTTTATACGGTAGTCATGGGCTGCTGTTTACTTTCTATATCATTTGACAAATTAATTTACCAACAAAGTCTTTAGGAAGATAAGTATAACCATGCTTAAGAATATTATGTGCTTTTGGATAAAGAAAAATCTACTGTTATGGTATATTAGATATCCATTCCTTACTTTTCCTTACCGCTGAAATGTGCAGAATGGAAAGAATTAGTTTCACACTGTTTACAGTTGATTTACGGTGTAACTGGAGCAGTATTTTCTTTGGGTTTCAATACCAGTGATATGGAGTCATCAATCTGAAGTCATCATGGAAGGAAAGAGGCTAGGGAAATTTGTTTCCATACAGAGATATGGGAACCAGGAATACTCTATGATAGCTGCCAGCTGAGACTATCGCTCATTTACAGGGAAACTTGTTTAATGTATTTGAAGCAGAGAAAGGCAGAGCAAACATGTGGGTGCTAGTTTTAGATTGTTCCGAAAATATGATCCAATCAAAATTGCTGAATTGCCACAGGTGAGGTTATGGGAGCATGTTTTTTTTATGGAAAGAAAGCACCTCACGTGCTCACTAAGGTAAGGACCTTTGACAAAATATCTTTACTTGACAAGCGTCTGTCACCATAGTTACCATGGAAGTAAAACACCGAACAACAGAAAAACATCTAATTTGATTTTTCACCTCAAGATTATGAACAAATGCGCTGGAAAGTTGAAGTGCATATGCATAAACCTATGAATATAAAGTATTGAGATTATGTGCTCGCTGGTGTTTTGCTCTTTGTTTTTATAATCAATCTGTTCAGACCTGTTTTAGCACACCTCTGGAGCAGGTGGGTATTACATCTAGGCCTTCTGAACCAGAGGTAGGGCATTAACATTGTGCCACAAGATCCTCCTTTGCTTTTTTTTAGTTTGCTGGTTATCGTTGTTACGTTACTGCCTCCTGCCTTTATCCCTCCGATGAAGGCAACTTCTGCTTCTGTAGAAATAACTGATAAAAGAGAAATTTAAACTGGTGAAGCAGAACAGTTAAAAGAATGAAAGGAGATTGGGCACATAATGAAGGACAGGTAGCCTCTTTTCCCTTTACAATTACTTGAAGTTTTTTTTAAATTGCGGTCTTAAGTTTTTGCTATCAAAGTTTTGAAGAGCTGAAGTTTAGATACTTTTCTGAACTCTGCACAATTAGAATTTATTTCACCTGACAAATGTGACTTTTTTGTCTGTACAAGCAAATGTTCTGTCTTCCATCTTGATGCTCTCTGCTGCCCTCCTCTTCCTTTTTTTTTCTGGCTTCATTGTTGTATTAGTTGAATAATTCTACGTACTATGTTTAGTTCTTTCCATATTGCTATATCATTGGTAGGTACATATTGTTCATTACTCATCCATATTTGTTTATAAATTTTTTTTTATTGCTCTCAACTTGAATTACCATCTTTGCCACATCAAGGGCTGGTAAATCTTTAGTGGAGTGGGTGAAGTGTCTCTTGTGTGATGATGAACCAGTTTGCTTATGAATTAGATACTGGTTACCTTGTAACAAAAATAGACTTTGTGGATATAATATCTAATTAACTTTTGAGCTGTAGAATTGTATGTGATGCTCAAGGATCTAAATAGTGGGGAAGATAAATATAAACCAGTCAAAACAATTGGCATTTTAATTGATAAATGGAATTTAAAAGAAACATATTTGTATAGTTGAGGCTGACTTTACATTATGGAGAATAGTCTTCATCTTTTAAAAAGCAAGAACAGGCCGTACGGTCAAACTGATCTAGTGTTTATGCTTCACATTACTCCTCTGATCACATTTGACTACTCTTAAGTGGTAGGAAGTTTCATAGTCTAACCATTCTCTTCGACAAAGACCTTTCTTCTGAATTTTGTATTGAATCAATTAGGGACTGTTTGTTTGTTTGCTTGTTTGTTTGTTTTATACTTACGAAGCCTAGATTTGGACTTCTCCACAAGTGGAAATAGATCTTCAGTGCTCACTTTATCAAAACTTAATAATTTTGAATGCATCTGTTGAGAGCTGAAAAGAAAAATCTGAAAGGAGGCACGCCGTAAAGTCATCTTACCAATTACGCAATACAATTTATCTATTGCACTTCAAGTAGCTATAACTTAATGACATAGTGACTGTTTTTCAAAATTCCCCTGCAGTGATTAAAATCAAAAAGAATAAGGCTCCATTTGCTAAAGTTAAATATCTGTGCCAGACACATTGTTTGCCATGTTCAAGAATTGCTCCACAATTAAAAATTTGCTTCAATTGGATTGGACAAGCCCTCACTTTTTTGGGTTGTTTCCTGGTCATCACATAATTGCCCCAACCACACACCATTGCACATATTTAGTGCCATATGTGTCAAATGAGGTGCCAATGTGATGAAAATTCTGGAGAATCAGGGCAATTTGAACTTGCTGATTTCTGGGTATTTCTTTGTGTTCAGTCTCCAGAAGTTGTTGGCTGTTTTACTCATGAATAACAAATACATAAATCTCCAAGAGCATTTGAAACTGGAAGAGATGAGACTGTACACCCACATCAGTTAATTTTCAGTACCAGAATTTAAAATTTATGTTATTAAGAGTATTTAGACTTGAGATGACTTGACAGTTTTCTATGGTGTCCGTTGTAACTACCTGGCAAGTATAGAACTACCTACTGCTCAATGTATTTGAATGTACAGCAAAGTGCCTTTTTCGTAAAACTAACAGGGTGGTTCATTGTAATAGCTAATTTTCAATATTGTGTCAATTGTGCACCTGGCCTTGTTTGAAGATGCTGTGGTAAATGCACACAAATAATGGGGAATAGTGTTGGTCTTGATGTTATCTTGTCACCAAATTTTGGGCACTGTGCAGTTGCTGAAGGTCATTGACAAACATTTGGTTTATTTCTCATCTTCCAATATAAAATTCAATCTTGCTTCATAAATCTACACTTCATGCTTACTGCAACAAAGCAGATTATTTATCTTGAATTGCAGTTATTGGAAATGACAGATTTCGAATGGATGTTAAAGTCCTTAAAAATCTCTAGGAAGATCAATTGTCAAGACTACATTAAGTGATGTATTTAGAGTAAATCTCCAGTAAGTTGTCCATAGGATACTTTCTTATCTGCTTGGTTTGCTGAATGTTTATCTTGTCTGTGTAAGCAGCATGTCTTATAGTGTGGCAAACTTGAGTGTTTGATCTATCCTAATTTTGAACATTAGAATTAATTTTCTTTTCTGCTTTCCCTTGCAGATGTGCGGAGAGACATTATGATGCTAACAAATTTAATTGCAGAGGTGGGTTAAAAATTGTAGGTAGGCACTTCTGTAATGAGGTTTAGAAATGAAGTAAAAACCTATTTTGTACCATGTATCATTTGCTAAATTTGTATTGTGTAAATTAAAGACAGAATAAAGATTGCCCGTTTTTAGGATCTAATGAAAGTAGTTAATGTACATTTCAGTGTTTTCTATAGGTGGAAGAAGTATAGCAAGATTTGTGATGTTCTGTTTACCTTATGACTTCAAAAATGTTGCAACAATAATACAATACTCTAACAGGCCTAATGCAAAATGTCTCGTGTTCACTGGAAAGTTGGCTTTTTTTGACAAGCACGCATGTCACTTTCACCTTGGTATGCTGAAGACATGTGAAATGGGTTAATTTTGATGACAGTAGATAAAATAGCACATACACATGTTAAGTACAGTATATTTACAACATTTGAATAGTGTTATATTCTTTTGTTTTGACAGATATCTTTGTAAACCACAACTTATATTGGCTAAAGTTAAAATAGTCCCATAAGCCTTTCAGTCAAGTTTGTTACAGTTGAATCTTGGATGGATCTTAGTCAATGTTGTGCTATTTTGTTTCTGACTATGGATGAAATGTATGATGAAAAATATAAGAATGGTAGTTTGCTCAGATTTCTGAAAGAGAATTTAATTTCCTATCCTTTTAGTCGCACAATATCCTTTTGAAGACCATAATCCACCGCAGCTAGAACTCATTAAGCCATTTTGTGAAGATCTAGACCTCTGGTTGAGTGAAGATGATAATAATGTTGCAGCAATCCATTGCAAAGCTGGAAAAGGACGGACAGGAGTAATGATCTGTGCTTATTTGCTTCATCGTGGCAAATTTTTAAAAGCACAAGAAGCCCTAGAATTCTATGGTCAAGCAAGGACTATAGATAAGAAGGTCAGTGGAAACATGTTTTATTTCTAAGCAATATGAAATAAATTTGTAAGTCAAGTATCTCGTTGGAATATTGAAAGAATAAGTGATATGCTAATGCTTATGTGCATCTTTAAGGAAAATAAGATACAGAATTTTGGAAAAGGATTTGAAAGACTTTTCACTGAATTAATTTAAAACTGGGGATTAATTTTTGTAATTTTTAAGGATATTTCAAAGCATCTTTTAAATAAGACATATCCAAGTTTATTATTTTCAAACTTCTAAATTTTGGTGTAAGAAAATGGTTGAAATATCTACAGAATACTAATTTTTACATGTATAATGTTCATGCCTATCTTATTATCTTTTGCTTAGAATATGATAAATAGTTGTATTCCGCCTGAACATTTGGCTGTTTCTGGTACTGCACTGCCAAAACAGGATTGGGTTATAATTTTGTCGCAGAAATCTGGCATGTTGTATTCAGTAACAAAACACAGCAGTGAATTGTGATTTGGAAATAAATTTTTAAGAACTGAAGAAAAATCATTTTACACAGTCCTAAATTGAATTGTTTAACCTTTTTAGAATCTTTGATTCCTTGTTTATATCAGAGAATCAGCACCTTATAAATATTACTAAGTTCATATTGTTCCATTACAGAACTATCCATTTTATGAATACCTACTTTGACTGACTGAAACTGAGATCTTCTAATTGGAATTGTATTTTAATTTGTACCTTGCTTGAATGTTAACAGTGTCTGTTTGATAGAAAGTAGTATTGAAAGGAAAGTTCACTGAGGTGTTTAAATTTTTGCATTTTTCCTATTTTCTGCCCACTCTCTCCTGTAAACTCCTGTTCATTTTAGTAGAGAATTAGGTGGAAAATTAAAAAGGCTACTCCCCTTGTTAATTTTTCCTTTCTTTATCAATATTTACTTTAGTTATCCTTTTACGTCTTTACATTCTCTTTTTGTAGAGTTGTCCATTCTCTTATTTTAAACCAATTGCATGCTTTTTGTTTGGTTTTCTTGCTTTTTTCTGTCTTTGATTCACTCCTGTGTAAATTATTATAGCATAGGGTATGCTGTATGCGTTGCCACTCGCAGCCAGTTTCATTGCCCTGCAATTTTTTTTTCTTTTCAGGTCATTATCTAATTCTGTTTTGATGGCCTTGATCGAATCTGCCTCTGTCATTCTCCCAAGCAATGCATTCCAGATCTTAACCATCTGCTGTGTTTTAAAGAAAGTTTAATCTCATGTCGCCTTGCTTCTTTTGGCAGTTACTTGAAATTGGGGTCCCTCGTTCTCAATCCTTCCCTTTAAGGGAAACATTTTCTCCTTATCTGCTTTCGACTGACCTTCCACTATATTGAAAACATCTTTCAAATCTTAAATCTTCTCTTTTCCAAAGAGAACAGCCCAGTTTCTTCAACCTACCTAAATAACTGAAGTTTCTTATCCCTTGAACTGTTCTTGTAAATCTTTTCTGTGCCTGCTCTATTGCCTTCACATAGTTCTTCAATTGTGGTGCCAGAACCGGATGCAATTTACAAGTTTATCACAACATCCTTGCTTTTATACTCCTCCCTAAATATGAATCCTGGACTGCTTTGTAAAATTGCATTGCCACATTGAATGATCTGTGCGCACATTCCTGATACTGCTGTACCCCCTTTAGAATTGTATCTTTTTAAAAATAGTCTCTCTTCATCCTTCCTACCAAAATGCATTGTACTTCTCTGCATTAAATTTTATTAAATGGCACCTTTTTAAAATTAAGTTTTTTATTTGTTCATCCTCTGGTAAAAGGTTATAGTTATTCCGTGGTGGGCATTGGCAGTTGGATAACCCACAATGCACCACTATTTTATCTCCTCTAATATTGACCATTTACCAAGGTTTGCGCTTCTCAAGACTGTTGTTGGAAAGTTTCTTTTCACTTTATTGGCAACAGCTTAATTCTGAACTTATCTCAATTAGCCTGTGTAATACGGACATTGCCCTCGTCACCAGCCAAAGTCAACTCCAAGTTACTAAATTTAGAATTATAAATCATTGGTCATTTTCAATTATTATTGCCCAATATAAGTTTTATGTACTTTCTTTGTTAGTTAACTTGCAATGTTTGTCCCCTTCATTTTCTGAAAGGCAGTTCTGGTTGTGAGGATATGGAAACGTGATTCTCAGGTACAGAACCTCATAGTGCATTTAGCACATGCATTTGAGCAAGTCCAGTTTAGATAATGATTAAGCTGTTAAGAAGTATCAAACATGTACATTAAAATGCACTGATCTACTTTGTTCATTGATTACAAAAACAAAGTTGCTGGAGA